>NC_133618.1:512479358-512843733 GCF_048593235.1 Sminthopsis crassicaudata
AAGGAAGGAAGGAAGGAAGGAAGGAAGGAAGGAAGGAAGGAAGGAAGGAAGGAAGGAGGAAGAAAGGAAGGAAGGAAGGAAGAAGGAAGGAAGGAAGGAAGGAAGGAAGGAAGGAAGGAAGGAAGGAAGGAAGGAAGGAAGGAAGGAAGGAAGGAAGAAAGGAAGGAAGGAAGGAAGAAGGAAGGAAGGAAGGAAGGAAGGAAGGAAGGAAGAAAGAAAGAAAGAAAGAAAGAAAGAAAGAAAGAAAGAAAGAAAGAAAGAAAGAAAGAAAGAAAGAAAGAAAGAAAGAAAGAAAGAAAGAAAGAAAGAAAGAAAGAAAGAAAGAAAGAAAGAAAGAAAGAAAAGAAAAGAAAAGAAAGAAAGAAAGAAAGAAAAGAAAAGAAAAGAAAAGAAAGAAAGAAAGAAAAGAAAAGAAAAGGAAAGAAAGAAAGAAAGAAAAGAAAAGAAAGAAAGAAAGGAAAGAAAAGAAAAGAAAAGAAAGAAAGAAAGAAAGAAAGAAAGAAAGAAAGAAAAGAAAAGAAAAGAAAGAAAGAAAAGAAAAGAAAAGAAAAGAAAAGAAAAGAAAAGAAAAGAAAAGAAAAGAAAAGAAAAGAAAAGAAAAGAAAAGAAAAGTTTTTCCTTACAAGCTTACCTTTTGATGACAAGCCTTTTGAAAATTAACCAAATTGGTACTTGGACTAAATATGCTCAGTCTCTATCTAGGCCCCAAAAGTTTTGCATCTTACTAGGATCTGCCAACACTTGGACTTCAGTGACATAACTTTTAATAACTCAGGATCACCTGCATGCTATGATGAGCCATCAGAGTAAAATGTTAATGTAATATAGCTATAGATATTTAAATAAAAGTGAGAATTAGTGCTAATCTCTTGTGCCTTGTAGCTCAGGCTATGATTCTCTACTACCATCTGGTAAATTTCAGAGAACTTTCTAAAAAGAGAAATTTAACCTCTCCCAAGTGGTACAATTGCAAATCAACACCAGAGTGATGACAATTTTGTGACATTCTCAGTAATGCATTGCTAATATCAACTCTGTTAAATATTCAGTTAATATTTGCAAAGTCCAACAAATTTTTGCTCTTTAAAGTCATGGGATGTCAGACTTGGAAATCATCTAGTCCATTTCTTTATCTAATAACTTTTTCTACTCCATCCCCTTACCTAAAACATAAATCCCTTCTATAATATCCCTGACAAGTAATTATCCAACTTATGCTTGAATGCCTTCAAGAATGGGCATCTCTCGTAACCAAGCAGTCTTTTCAGCTTTCCAACACCTCTAGTTATTAGGAAGTTCTCTCTTAACATAAGTTGAAGTCCCCTTTCCCTAAACTTGCATATATTAGTTTGTCTTTGAGTGTGTTATAGATCCTGAAGAATATCAAAGGATATTTTCCTTCCATTCTAAATGAAGTTAATGCTTTTCACTTTTATTTCCATCCTAATTGCTACCCTTCTGCAAGGGAACTTCAACATACTTTTTGATGTTCTCTCAAACACCCTAATCTTCCATTTCTTCAATCTATTCAACTTTCTACACACTCTTCTGTTAGGATTTACCCGAGATCAAATCTGGTCTCAGACACTTAACACTTCCTAGCTGTAGACCCTGGGCAAGTCACTTAACCCCAGCCTGGGGGGAGGGAGGAATAATGACTTGGAACATCTTTTCATATGGCTAAAAATAGTTTCAATTTCTTCATCTGAGAATTGTCCGTTCATATCTTTGACCATTTATCAATTGGATAATGGTTTGATTTCTTATAAATTAGAGTCAATTCTGGATATGGAGGATATGGAAAAATGTACTACCAGATAGAAAGATCTTGTTCAAGCAACACCACAGGGGTCAGTGCCATTGGATGTAAAGAATAAATAATAATTTTTAAAAAAGTAAAATACTTCTAATCTAGTCTCTTCTTTGCTAAGGCAATCAATCATCTTTGCATGTATCCTTAATCCCACCATCCTTTATCCCTAGCAGATTGCAATGACTTTCTCCTCTCTTTCTAATATTCAATATGTACATATCTACCCCATTCCCTACAACCACATCCAACTCTCCTCCCTTTAAAAAAACAAAAACAAAAAAAAACTTTACTAATTCCTATAATCCCCACTAGCTTCCATGAGATATTCCATCCCTTTTCAGCCTAAACCATAGAAAAACCAAGTATGATGACAACAACACCAATTAGTTTTTCCCATCATTCCATTTGCAAATTCATTATAATCACTGGTTCCTTACTCACCTTATATATCCAACTAGTTGCCCAAGTTGGACATTTCTGGCTGCATAATATCTCTGGCATATGAACTCATCTTAGTACTTATACCTATTATCCTACTTTGGGCCCTCGTATTATTGCAGAAGATTTCCTGGCTGAAAACATATCCTATTCCATTTTATTCTTCATTCAGCTAACAACTTTCTTAAATACAGTTCTGATGGTGTCACAACCCCCCCTTCTAAAAACTGAATTTATTCTTTATTACCTCTAAGATCAAATATAAACTTCTCTATTTGACATTTAAATTTCTTCATAGCTTGATCCCTTTCTTCATTCCCATTCTCCTGGAATTATGTATTATTATTATGTACACAACAGTCCAGCCAAGTTGGCCTATTTAATGTTTTTGACACACAATACTCCATCTCCCACTTCTATGCCTTTTTATTGGTTATCCCTTTCCCCACCCTCAACCTCAACTCACCTCATGTCTCCAATTAAATGCCTTTTAAGATTCAACTCAATTTGCAACTTCTGCAGGACCATGCATCCCCATATTTGCTGGTATCTTCCCACTGAAGGATTTTTTGGTCTGTTTTGCATTTTCTAGTATATACCTATGTAGCATAACCATGAAATAGTCTTGATTTCCTTTCTTCTCTCTTAGCTCTGATACAAACCTTCACTCTTGCTAGAAGATCAAAACTCATGCCAAATAATATTTGCCACAATGCTACAACTTACTCCCAAAGTTTTATGATTAACTATGGTGTGAAGAAGACATACTTCTATTACTCAAAATGTGGCTTCTGAGTCTTATTGATGTTCTTCTTTCACAATCAGCCAAGAAGACAGTTTTTGATTCAATCTATAAAATCAGTATGACTAATAGAATAATCTCTCTATTAATCTCTCCAAATAGAGTATTTGACTCTTCCTTTGCTCTAATTCATCATAGGATACACTATTATTTGTTATTGCATTTTACAGGACATGCAGTGTGCCAGAAAACAACTATATGCAGTATCTCCTTGATTTTGGTTGGAGCAGAAATCTGAAGAGAAATAGAACAAGAAGACTACAGCATACACTGGATCAGTCAATAAACATTTATTAAATGCCTCCAATGTGCTGGATGTAGTGCTGGGCATTGGACATGGAGAGACAAAAAATTTAATAGTTCTTTCCCTCAATGAACTTATATTATATTGGGGTGGGGGAACATGTATATATAAAAATTAAATACAAAATATATACAAATTAAGTGCTGAATAATTTCAGAGAGAAGCACTGAGAACTGTCTTGTAGTACTTAAGCTGTGGGGTAGGATTGTGCTATTTCTCTGTGATCTCAGTGTTGAAGATAAACTATCTCCACAAAGGTGAAAATAATTTCTTGTATATTAAAAAGCCCCCTAATTACTGGTAGCAAGCCTACATGAGAAAAGGAAGGAGAAAGGCAATGATTGGTATACATCCCCCAGTATCCACTCATTCTTCTATTATCTCCCCCTGCCACTGTCCAAACCTGCTTCTCACTTGTCATGACATATTAACATATTGACAATGCAGAAGTTATTCTTGAAGCCCCAAAGTTCCTTATTTTATTAGTAAATTAATTCATCACAAGTAATAATAAGTCTGGAAACATTTGAAGTATAAATTAACTATAACATGATAATTTTTATTAGATAAGTCTGTTGTACATAGATATTATTATAAAATTTCACAGGATCCTAGAGTTGAAAGGGACCTCAGAGACCATCTTGTCTATTACCTTAAAGCAATTATGTCTTCAACAACCGTGACTAGTGGTCATTTAGCCTTTACTTGAAGACCTTCAAGTGAAGAGAAATCTATTACATTCCCATGCAACCTTTTCCCAGAGTGGCAGTTTTTCCTTAAAGCAAATGTAAATCTGCCTCTCTGCAACTTCCACCCACTGCTCTTAGTTACCAAAGGATTACCAATTAACATTAATCAAACATAAAAGACTGATTTAGGAAGCAGATCAAATTAAGGTGTAGTTGTAACAAAATAAAGGCATATATAAAATGCTTTATTAGCACAAATCTGTAAATTATTCATTTTATTAGCATGTTGTTCTAAATATTTCAGATGTATTAAGCATCCTTACAATTTCAGATCACTTTCAGATCACTTTCAAATCACTTTCAGATCACCTCTAGCAGTGTTGTGGTCTTACCTAGTCTGACACTCAAAATACTGTCTTTTTGAGCTTGGGGCTCCCACTAATAACTCCATGCTTCCTTTTCCAAACAGAGGACATCTTATTCTGATGCTGAGATGCTTCAATTTATGTATTTTTTTTCTTTGAAAGTATGGCTATGAGTATTAATCAGTATTCTCTTGGGGATTTTTTTTATTTCACATTTTTTCTTCATTACATTAAAAATCAATGTGCTTTGTTCAAGATTTTTATGTTATATCTGAAGTATATTTATGTTATATCTGAAGTATATTTTTTGTACTGATTTTTATGTAGTCACCTAAAATTAATTTTTGAAAAATGGACATTTTATCATATAACAGAATATTTTAACCATACTTATTAAAAATAAAAGTTAAGATCCTATTTAACAATTATTCTATATACTTATATTTTATTATATTAGTGAGGGGTGATTTTCTTATACTTTATTATTAATGCCCTGATAAGTCATAGAAATGAAATGAGCTAAAAGTCAGATGAAACAATAAGAATCATTATTTGTAACATTACTAAAAGTTCAGTAGGAGAAGTTAGATTTATTAAAGTCAAATTATGAGTGGATTAATGGTATATTTTCCTCAATTACTTACAACAATAGGGAATAACTTCTTTTTGCAAGGCTTATAAATGCATGATATGCTAGTATAAATTGTATATCTATTCTATTGATCTACCTTTGTATTTTTTAACCAATATCAAGGTGTTTTGATAATTACTGCCTTATAATAGAGTATAAAATTTGGTACTCCTAAATCTCTTTCCTTTACATCTTTTTTCATTAGTTTCTTTGATATTCTTTGCTTTTTGTTTTTCCAGATGAATTGTTATTATTGTTTTTCTAATTCAGTAAAACTTTTTTTGGCAATTAAATTTGGGGTGGCATTTAATATATATACCAGGGTTAATATACAAATTATCATTTTTATTATATTGGCCCTGTCTACCCACAAAGTTAATATTTTTCAGTTATTAAAGTCTGATTTTATTAGTAAGAAAAGCTTTTTATAATTTTGTTTATCTAGTTCCTGTGATTGATTCGGCATTGTACTGTATTATTACATTTATTTTATTACATATTTTAAAGGAAGAGTGAATTATACATAATAGATTTGCAATTTCATGTTTAATTATTTTAATTATCTTATTTTATGAAAATGCTCATTTTACCCCCTAAGTAAGATAAACAAAAAATAAGTAAATAAATGCATTATATGGAGAAGAAAGAATAATGAACAGAGAGCTCAAGTTTGAATTCTATCTCTGTTATTTCACATATGAACTTGGGTCATTAACTTTACTTCTGTGATCAGAGCCCTATTAAAGTGAAGAGACTATGATTTTGCCCAAGAATATAAAATTTTATTCCAAGTTAGCTTTTATACTTTCTCTAATGCTTCCCAAATTGTTTTCCTAGGCTCTTCCTCATGGATGCTGATGTCACCTTCTCACAATGGGATTAATATTGGGAACTGTTCCTACTGTTGTCACTTTAAAGGAACATATGATGCATTTTGCTCCCAAAATCACATTATACTGCTTGCTAGATCTGACTTCTAAAATTGTTGGTTAAAGCTCTTGGTTTCTAGGAATCTTGGTTTAATTTCCTCATCTGTGAAATGTTATATCTGAAGTATATTATATCTAAAATTCTTTTTAGGTAACATGGAAGGAAATTTCCGTATAGGTTTCCAATATAAATTTGTATGGACTACCTGAGATACTGGAAGCCCCCAGAAAACTACCCTAGGTTCAAGGCACTCTATGAGTCAGAAATATAGTTCCACTAATGTGTTTCCCTTTACAAATCATTCAGAGGACATGTTATTTCAAAATAACAGACAATTAGTTAAACAACATGGCAAAATGATAGCAATTCCTGTCCTCTGCCCATGAACAAAAAATTATTACGTTTTTTCACAGATTACCAAACCACCAGCAATAAGAACATTTATGTAGAGGACATTTATGTAAAGGACATATATGGAGCTAAGTCACAAGAATATGTGGAGAAGATCACCTCTTTCCATTGAGCTGTTAATGTATTCCAATGATGGCATCATACTGCTTTCTACCCAAAATAAATGGGTGCATCATATTCACTGGATGTCTCATCTAGTCATTGGATTTCCTGAGCTGCTTCTATTAATATATTCTAGTCATTTCAAGATTGTCTTTTGTTTTGTTTGTCACTTTCTGGCCTTTTCTTCTCACCCGTCATGTCAACTCATGTACCAGGTTCTGTTAATTCTAATTTCCTAATATCACTCCCAATCACTTTTTTTTCTCCCTATTTCCTCAGCCACCATCTTAGGACAGGTTTTAATTATCTCCTGCTCAAATATTTTCAATAACTTCCTTACAGCTTTCCCACCTTTGCTGATCTTTTTGGTTTTATATTATATGGTGCCCATTCCATAGTCAACATTATGGCTATAAAGAAGAATGCTTATTATTCCCTTCACATTACCATGTCTTTTCTTCCTCTGTATCTTTTACATTTTATTGCTCTCCTTTTTCCAATAGAAGATTACATCCCTTCATGTCCTTTAAATTCCAGCTTATTTTGTTGATTCTTCAATAAATTATTCATCTCTGATCATTCAATCACATCTCATCACCCAATCACATCTCATCATCCAATCACCATGATCACAGACATCATGGAGATTTTAGATAGACATGTTTGTATCTCTCTTACATATTGTCATACAATATTTTGTATTATAACAATTGAAGCATAAAATAATATCATCTTATTACAATCTAAATCCTATAAGGAGAAAAATCAGTGCCACAAATTGAATCTCTTCTAGTACCTGACATATGCTCTGCATACATAGGAGGTCCTTTAAAAATAATTTTGGATTAAATTGAACTTGAGATCAGTTACACACACACACACACACACACACACACACATATTTAAAACATATGTGCCATATTCAAATAGATTTCCAAGCACTGGGATTCAAATTAGTGATGCTTAGCACATATAAGGCTATCCTTCTTTTTTCCAGTTTACAAGTCTTTGATTGTAGGCTATTCACATGCATATTGGTTGAAGATGAGAAACTAGACTTTTCATTCTCCCAAACTGCCTTCAGCTGAAACTAAGTCATCGCCATCAAAAGAAAGAAATTCTATCTTCTAAATAACAAACCACTTACTTTCAGAATGTTCTGACATATTATTAGCCTATATAATTTAGAAGAAAATCAGATTTTTTTAGGGAAAAATTGAAGAAAAATGAGGGAGAAATGGATTGTTTATTCAACATATCAAAATCTGGTGCGGTTTTTTTTAAAATCAAAGATGTTAAATGTAACTCCGTGTTAAAAGGTACTTCTTAAAAGGGAGGTCTATCCAGGGGCTACCAAATTTAGGTGAGATTCCAAGAGACATTGTTAGGAATTCTCCAGGGGAGTTAAGGATTCTCTGATTCAGTAATAAAGATTCTTGTAATAGCAACTCCCTAAGAACGTATGCAATATTATTTGTCCATATGATGAAGGGCTTTTTCATGTGTGGAAGCCTGGGAAATATCCATGGTGAATATGATAATGACAGAGAAGACTCAATAAGGGGACAAGGAAGAGAAAAATCTCTATTCAGAAACAGTACCTGATGAGAGTCCCTTTTTTCATTGTCTTCCTCCAAATGGGAAATACAATGACTTAAAAAATCCTCAGTCCTTTAGTCAATTTTCACAAGAGTACTTTGGCAAATACCAAAACAGCTTACAGTGGATAGACAGAAACATTCAAAAACCTGTCTTTTTAAGGATACAAATTAGCTAAGTGAAAAATGTAATAGAAATAAACCATTAATTTATTAAGAGAAGGTGGTACAGTCCCAGACACAGTAATGCTTCACTCATCTTTAACCAGAGATTCAGGCTTTCTCTATCCCAACAGGCATTTGGATATTAGTCTGTAGACTATTGAATAATATGAGTTTCTCATCCTTTTCAAAATGAGTGGTGCGACGGAGCAAGGGGAACAGTAAGGAACAGAGGAAATATTAGATAACCTTTCAGGAACAGGATATGATTAGCTGCCAACCTAACTCACACAAAAACTGCATGTCATCTTCTGGACCAGCTGTATCAATTACTCCCAGTGAATCTGTACCAGGATCTGTCACACACATGGAACGCAACTGTTTTTTAAGAGCAGATCAGGACACATTTCCATTGGAGAAAGAGCTGCCAACATGCTGCTCAACAGCTTGCTGTGGATGGTCAGAATTTCCATCTCCTTGTGCAGAGACAGCCTCAGACATGGGAGCTGAACTACTCTTAGGGATCTAGGCGTGAAGAAATGAATAATTGCTTGGCTAAGTCTGATGCTTTGGGTTAGTAAGTAGTTAAAAGGATAAAGACCCAACTGTGATTTCTTCTGCTTATTTGCTATGTCACAAACCCAAACTAGGACTAATCCTCACAGCATCCCATGAGCCACATTAGAGAAAGAATCCTGTTATCTTTCTTTTATGCATGATGGAACAAGGCCTAAATGATCACTAAGAGACAATCAGCAGCACCTGTTCAAGAGTATGAAACTGTGACCTCAGACTGTATGAATGAGACTAGAACTACATAATATGGTTTTCTTTCTGGTACAAATTCTCCCAGTGGGGAGGCAATTTACTTTATTTTTCAGAATTTTTTATCTTAAAGCAAAAACTAATTGATTTGGTAGCAAAAAAAAAAAATCCAAATTCTGTGAATTTCTGAAAATTGATCAAATCACTATCTCATACTTACAGCAAAGACTCAGGGATTATTTTTTGTGGTCTCATGTAATAAAAAGTTAAAAATAAACCAAATGCTTCTAATCTGCGGCAGTGGGGCCCAAATGATTTCATTTGTGGTAGATACTTAGAAAGAAGGCAGACTCCTTCATCTGTATTGGATTAATTCTTCAGATTTCAGATCTGTGAAATATCACTGAAGTCTTTCTTTTCTAGTGTTCTGTTGAAACTGTATATACCAAATAGAACTAAAAGCAAACATTAACTTCCAGTTTCCCACAAAAGAACAGTGCTTTTCATCACCTCAAATGGCTGTCCATAATATCTTTGTAGTATCTGTTCCCCAATCACAACTTCTCTTCCCTCCTGGTAGTGAGGATGCAAGACCAAGATGCACTGATCAATATTTCTGTCCCTATCAGAGACTGTGGTCCTATTACTATTCTGGTAGTAAAATATTATTTAAAGATATAAGGATTTCCCTTAAGCAATAAGTTTCTATGTCTATAGTTAATATCCATAATTCTTCAGGAGGGAGAGACTGAATTAGGTAAAAATGGAAAACTTTCTGAGAAAGAATCCTACTTCGGCAAAACTGGGATTGTAATGCTTGTTGTTTCTCTAATTTTTTTCTGGTAGATACAGTGTTTTAATTTAGAGCTTCACCTCTTTTGATATGATACACTAACTAAAGAGCAAAAGAAAAACAGCAGACTATCAAATACAAATTACAAGAGATGATTTTTCTTCCAAGATAAATCATCACTGGTCTGATCATTCATTCCTTCTAAATCTCTTTTTTAAAAGATAATCATCTATATCATGCTCCTTATCTCTAAATAGCCTTACCACCAAGGCTCTGTTTTGAGCCCTCTTCTCTCCCTCTGATTTAGAAATGTCTGAGAAAGAGAAAGATTCAGAAAGTGTTGTCAAGAATGTAGCTTTCTATATCTTTGTGACTCAGTCAACATCATAGTCTCTCATTGCTCTCTATGACAAATCTCTCAGGCAGCTTAAAAAAAATAACTGAATGCATGACTTTCCTCAAGGACACACAACAGAGGAGCAGAAATAACAGAAAGGAAGTAAAAGTCACCCAAGTAATTGGATAACAATACGCTGCCCCTACTCCTGTCAATATAAGTACAATGTAAGGTTTCTATTTAAGGAACATTAGTCCAGAGACTTGGACTTTTTTGTTTTTACATACTGCCCACATACATCTTAAAAACCACAAAGAACAGATGTCTGAAAGTTGTAGTTTCCTTCTAAACTCAGCTCAACTGACACCTTCTGTAGATAGATTTTGTAATCCTTCCAGACAGTAAAAAGTCTTCTCATTTAAAGCTACCAATTTGCTTTGTATGTTCTGGTAGATACATATTCATGTGTAGCAGCCCCTACTCATACTAGCATATTAGGTCCATAGAGAATGACTAAATATTTCTTTTGGGGTTTCTAGCAATAACCTGGAGGGGTTGGGAATTTTCTAGTATTGTTGGTTATGAGACTCCATAGGATGTGCCTCTCATTGATCACTAAATAGCTTTTAGAAGTAGTTATTTATATCAATAGTAATAACATTAGTTCAAAATTATTGAACAAAAGTTCAAAAGTAGTAATAATATGTACAAAACCAAAACTCTAGAATGAGTTTTTCCATAATTATATGCAGGGGAAAGTAGGTTCCATATTAGAGAACATATATGGCAAATAGCAATCTCAATAAGGAAACTCCTTATTGAGTTACCACTACAGATCCTATTCTGGATTCTAGCACTGAGAGGTTAAATGGTTTGCCTGGGGTTCCAGAGGAAGGGTGTTTAAGAGTCAGGATTTAAGCCTAAGTTTTCTTATAGATAATTCATAATGAACCCAGGGAGACTGGGCATTATACCCATTCCCTTTCTACTAATGGGTCCATTTGCTGTATAGGCAAGCATATGGTCTAGAATGAGTTTAGTTCTGGGAAAGCCTGGACTATAATCAGAGAAATTAAACTCTCCTCACATTCTTTGGTTCATTAAACCTTAACCTAGATGCCTTAAGGAGAAAATTACTTCTGTCTTAAGTTTGTTCTCATGTCTGGGTTCTCCCCAAACAGACAAAGCAGAAAGATATTGAGTAGAGAAAATAGTAATGGGGTAGATATTTATTTCTAACACACAAAAGAAGTGTTAACTACAAAATACAAGACCACATTGACAAAATTTTCAAAAGAAGGCAGTAACTTCACTTATATTTAAGAGTTGTACTCTCCCAGTTTTTCTTTCCATTTCTAGCAAAATAAGGCAAGCTTGTACTTTTCCTCTTGATTGTCATAATCTTCTCCAAGCATTTTGGAGAAGTTAAAGAGGATTCTTCCTTTTGCTATCAATCAGATCCAGCTCAAAAATATCTAGGGCCTCTAAACTTCTGTAATTTACAAGGTCAATACTAAATACATTCATCTCAGAATAGATATTTGTAATGTCCAGGCTAGCTTTCTCAAGGATCTCTCTGGAGTTTGGGATCTGAGATTAAGCTCGAGCACACTCACTGGAGTCTCTCTAGAGTCTCCTTATTTCAATTCTTCTCAGCCCTTACATACCTTAGTACAATTACATCACTACAGCACACTGAGCATGTGCCAATTGTAGAACCATTACATCACCATATTAAGTACTAAGTATATGTGAACTCAAGAACCATCAACGCATCAATCACACTGAGTTAATACTCTGCTGTAAGTATCTTTGCTTCAAGTATATTTTTCTCAGAGTTCCCCAATATCTGTGGTCTTCTACAGATACTCATTAACCTAAGATTAAGGAAAAAACACACAAAATAGGCACTCCAAAACCCAAGCTCAAGGATGCTGGATCAAGATACAATTTTGTTTTGTTTTGTTTTTTTCTATTATGTATTCATTGACATAAGTCAACTAAAATGAGGGATAATACAAGCCATTCCTTCCCTATTTTTCACTGGAAGCAATCATAATAGTCCCAACATGATCCACGGCCAAAGAGCACAGAGGGATACTTTCTTTTAACTAGCCAGAGTCATCAGTTCTCCCTATTCAATAGTGGAACAGAGAAATTGGCCCATTATCTCAAAACACCAATCCTCCTCAGTGCTGTCACAAACATGAATTGACCAGATGAAGGGACAGCTTCACTCATACTTAGTGAGGGCCATAGTTATGCTATCTTTTATCACTTTAACAAAAGTACAATTCAGAAAACTGTGTTTTTTAAGTTCTGCTTCTAATAAAAACGCTTTTATATTTCAATGTGACACAGTCTAAGGGACAGTTAAGAAAAAGAAAAGGAGAGAAAGCCATGAACTAGGTAGTATAGTTCTTGCTGTTGTTTGCCTTTTGTTCTCAAAGAGGACCTAAGGGAAGTGAATTAGATTTCAGTGAGAGAGGGCTGGGCAAGATCACCTGCCTCACTTTCCCCTCCAGAGTCATCTGGATCTAGTGGCCAGAGACAGATCAGAAAGACTGGAGGTGACCCTGGATCTAGTGGGAACCCTTGGCCTTTTTAAGCTCAGATCTTCAACAGGTCTAAGTTTGACTGAAGCTTCATCCATTCAGGGATGAAGGCTGGGTAGAAATTGAGGCAAAGAATGGCCTCTTTTACCTGGTCAAAAAAACTAACTAAATAAATAAATCTGGGAATGGAAGACCCTCAGGGCCAAAGCAGAAATGATTGCTATTGATTTTCAATCTGAGTCAAGCAGGAGCCAAACAATGACCAAATGAGGCAAGTCTCATAGCTTGGGACCTATTGATGATCAATAAATGAGAATCAGAGTGGAATCATGTTAACTTTGGTGTCAAAAGGTTCACATTCCAAGTGTACCACTATGAAAAGACGTTTCTTTCTTGGGTGTCTCAGTTTTTTCATTTCTAAAATGAGGCAAGACTTTGAAGGTCCCTACCAGTTTTAAATATATGAACCTATTATTTTATTAATCAATTCATGGACAAAAAACACCCATCCATGGAGGCAGAGCTCAGAACCACTAATGCAGAAGAGCTAAAGGCTGATGACCATTCATTTGTCCAGAGAGCCTAGCCAAGAGAAATGTTTGGTTTACTGAAAGAATGCTCTCTGGTGTTACAAATGGTCATTATATTTTGATAACAGTCTAAGATTCTCTTTCTCACTTCAATAAGTTAAAGCAGCTTTCTCTTAGAGTTCTACCATGATAATTTACCATGGAAAAAAATTTCTTATGTCATACTATAGGAAAATCTTACCATTATTAAGATGGGGTTCTTTCCTGGAGAAAGGATAGGGATCAAATAATGAATAATAAGCAATAGAGATGGAACTAAATTGTTCCCCCTTTGAGCAAAATTCAAGATAATAATTATGTTCATGCAAGCTCAACAAACTTCTCCAAAGACCATATTTTATAAGTCACTGTAAAATGCTGTAAAGTATGGAATCCAACAGCTTTTTAAAAATATTTTCATAATTATTTCAATATAGTTTCATTTATAATTCTATATAGTTTATTTTATACAATTAGGAACATTATTTTGCATTATTTTGCAATTAGGAAGATGTATTTTATTTTCCACAATTATGAACATTATTCTAAACAGAAGTACCTAGGTTTTAGGCTACAAAAGAGGTCCATGGCACACAAAAAGGTTAAGAATCCCTAACATAAAAAGAGATGGAATTTCTGAGCTACTCTTCATTTCTTATTTATTTCATGTCAGATCATGAAATAAGCTTCCTGCTGACTCAAGAAGCTTTGAACCAGAATCACAGTAAGTTTATTTCCAAAAACAATTGCACTTTTCTTTCAGAAAAAGACTTATTCCTTACTGTTTTCAGAGAAAATGAAAATAATATCAATTTCCTGATCTTGGGACATATATCATTTTACCATGAACTAAAATGCAGAGTCCATCAGGACCAATTCCCATGGGTTGCTCTCATATGTGCAGCCAAACAATTAGAAAGTAAGAATACAGCAGGAAAAAAGAAAAAAAAAACATATCTTGTTAATGACTACATCTTGGTCAAATGCTTAGGACACATTCTTGAGAAATGTTAATTATTTATAAACAGAAAACAAAAAGATTTTCTCAGTTTTTGTTGTTGTTGTTTAGTTGTGTCCAACTCTTTGCAACTCCATTTGAAGTCTTCTTGACAAAGATTATAGAATTGTTTGCTATTTTCTTTTCTGCATCATTTTACACATGAAGAACTGAGGCAAACAGGGTTAAGTGACTAACCAAGAGTCATACAACTAGTCAGGCTATATTTGAACTCAAGAAGAAGAGTCTTTCTGATTTCAGGCTCAGCACTTTACTGTGCCACCTAGATGTATATAAAAAAATTAGGAGCAATTGACTACAGTTTTCAAAAAGGTGGATTTCAGCATGTTATAAAGAAAGGCTTTTTAAAAAATAATTTAAATTATCCAAAGTTTTGATAGATTGCCTCAGGAGGGAATAATTTTTCCATTACTGAAATTGTTCAAGGAAAGTCTGGATGACTACAAAATATTATAAAGAATATTCATGTTTAAGTGGGATTCAATTATATGATCTTTTCAATTTTGATATCCTAGGTTCCTATTAATGTATTGTGTGATATTCAGGTCTTCTTGTGGGTTGGCATTTCTTTATTGACTCAGAAATTATGTGTGCTAGGGAGTTTGAGTGTGGAAGATAGAGGGCCATTGTTGCTAAAATGCCTTCAATTCAGGAGCTTAGTCAGTGGGAGGTACCAACTTTGTATGGAATATGAGAAAACCGAAGAGAGTATGATTGGCTGGATTGGCTAACTGAGAAATTTCTGTGTTTAACCCAAAAAATTCTAAACTGTGAAGAGTCCCAGGCTCCAAATCTGAGTGTTAGATGAGTTGTGCTGAAAAAGATGAAAAAGCTTAATGGGATCCTCAGTAGAGGTACTGTGTCTGCAGCTGAGCTGTGAGTTAGGGTAATGGGGGTGAAGGACTGGACATGGTAACTGGGATTTTATTTTTTATTATTTTTATTTTGTTAAAGTTTTTTTTTAATTTTCAAAACATATGTATGGATAATTTTCAACATTCACTCTTGGAAAAACTTTTTGTTGTAAATTTTTTCCCCTCCCTTTCCTCCATCCCCTCCTCTGGACAGCAAATAATCCAATATATGTTAAATATGTGCAATTCTTCTATACATATTTCCACAAATATTATGCTGCACAAAAAAGTCAGATCAAAAAGGAAAAAAATGAGAAAGAAAGCAAAATGCAAGCAAACAAACAAACAGATATAATGAAAATATTATGTTGTGATCCACACTCAGTTCCCATTGTTCTCTCTCTGATTGCAAATAGCTCTCTTCATCACAAGACCATTGGAACTGGCCTGAATCACTTCATTGTTGAATAGAGCCATATCTATCAGAACATCATCATATCATTTTGCACTGCCATGTATAATGATCTCCTGGTTCTTCTCATTTCACTCAGCATCAGTTCATGTAAGTCTCTCCAGGTCTCTCTGAAATCATCCTGATTGTTTCTTATAGAATAGTAATATTCCATAACATTCATATACCATAAATTATTCAGCCATTCTCCAACTGATGGTCCTCCAACTCAGTTTCCTAGTTTTTTGCCTCTACAAAAAAGGGCTTCCACAAATTTTTTTCCACGTGGGTCCCTTTTTCTCCTTTATGATCTCTTTGGGATACAGACCCAGTAGAGACACTGGATCAAAAGGTATGCACAGTTTGATAGCCCTTTGGGCATAGTTCCAAATTGCTCTTCAGAACGCTTGAATCAATTCATAATTCTACCAACAATGTATTAGTATCCCAGTTTTCCCACATCCCCTCAACATTTATCATTATCTTTTCCTGTCATCTTAGCCAATGTGAGAGGTATGTAGTGGTAACTCAGAGTTGTCTTAATTTGCATTTCTCTGATCAATAGTGATTTAGAGCACTTTTTCATATGACTAGAAATAGTTTCAATTTCTTCATCTGAAACTTGTAAGTTCATATTTTTTGACCATTTATCAGTTGGAGAATAACTTGAATTCTTAAAAATGTGAGTCAATTCTCTATATATTTTATAAATAAGTTCTTTATAAGAACTTTTGAATGTAATTTTTCCCAGTTTATTGCTTCCTTTCTAATCTTATCTGCATTGGTTTTGTTTGTACAAAAACTTTTTAACTTAATATAATCAAAATTATCTATTCAATGCTCAATTATGGGTTCCAATTCTTCTTTGGACACAGATTCCTTCCTTCTCACAGATATGAGAGGTAAACTAGCTTATGTCTTCCAATTTGTTTATAAAATCACTTCTTTATATCTAAATTATTAACCAATTTTGACTTTATCTTGGTATGTGGTGTTAGGTGTGGGACAATGCCTAGTTTTTGCTATACTGGTTTCCAGTTTTCAAAGCAGTTTTTGTCAAATAAT
This sequence comes from Sminthopsis crassicaudata, assembly GCF_048593235.1. Lineage (NCBI taxonomy): Eukaryota > Metazoa > Chordata > Mammalia > Dasyuromorphia > Dasyuridae > Sminthopsis > Sminthopsis crassicaudata. Next base: position 512,496,011 of record NC_133618.1, read on the forward strand.
GAGTTCTTATCCTAAAAGCTTGGCTCTTTGGGTTTGTCAAATACTAGATTGTTATAGTTTACTGATTGTTTTGTCCTGTGATTCTAACTTATTCCATTGATCAACTACTCTGTTTCTTATTCAGTACCAAATGGTTTTGATGACCATTGATTTATATAATATAGTCTTAGATTTGGTGCAGTTATTATTTTTTTCCTTGCTCTGTATAATAATTTCTTAGGGGTTTGATTGGTATGGCATTAAATAAGTAGATTAATTTAGGTTGTATTGTTATTTTTATTATTTTAGCTCAGCCTATCCATGATTACTTCATATTTTTCCAATTGATTAGATCTTACTTTGTGTGGAAAGTGTTTTGTAATTATGTTCATACATTTCCTGACTTTTTCTTGGAAGGTAGTTTCCCAAACATTTTATGTTATCTATAGTTATTTTAAATGGAATTTTTCTTTGTATCTTTTGCTGCTGGACTTTGTTGGTAATATATAAAAATGCTGATGATTTCTGTGGATTTATTTTGTATCCTGCAACTTTGTTAACATTGTGAATTGTTTCTAGTAGGTTTTTAGTTGATTCTCTAGGGTTCTCTAAATAGTATATCTTCTGCAAAGATTTATAATTTGGTTTCCTCATTACCTACTCTAATTTTTTAAATCTCTTTTTCTTCTCAAATTGCTAAAGCTAACATTTCTAATACAATATTGAATAGTAATGATTATAGTCAGTAACCTTGTTTCACTCCTTTTGGGATCTCATTGGGAATGGTTTTAGTTTATCTCCGTTACTTATCATGCTTGCTGATGTTTAAAATAGATGCTACTGGCCATTTTAAGGGAAACTCCATTCATTCCTATGCTCTTTAGTATTTTTAATAGGAAGGGGTGTTGGATTTTTTTCAAATGCTTTTTTTGCATCTATTCAGATAATCATATGATTTTGTTAGTTTGGTTATTGATAGAGCTAATTATGCTAATAATTTTCCTAATATTGAATCAGCCCTGGATTCCTAATATAAATTCTAGTTGCTCCTGGTTGTTAGGATTACTAGGTGAGAACTCAGGTTGTCTGGACAGTGACAAGGTGAGAATTCAGGTTGTCTGGACAATTACAAGGTGAGAACTCAGGATGACTTGATAGAAGGAGCAAGCTCATTGGCTGAAGTGGTTCTTCCCAGAAGCCCTGGCATTATCCCATGCCCATTCTCTGGGAGGATAAAAGAGGACAGCACTCCAGGAAGAGGAGAAGACTCTGCATTGCATCAGGCTTGACGGGGCTCTCTGCAGGAAGGGAAGTCACTTCTCTGGACAAGAGTTAACAGCAACTACCTGGAGACAACGGTTCACTACAGGAAGAAGAATCTGTCGGAGAGATTTGAGTAGAAGACACAGCAGATCTCTTCCCAGAGAGTGATCCGGCAGATTCTGGAGACAACAGCTCGCTACACCTGGTGTATTATACTGGGGATAACTTTCTGTAATCTTTTTGCTAATATTTTAAGATTTTTACATCAATATTCATTAGGGTAATTGATCCACAATTTTCTCTATGTTTTCATTCTACCTGGTTTAGCTATTTTCCCTGCCTCAAACAACCTTCTCCTTTTACAGCCCCTCCCCATTTATTATACCTTTCTCCTTCTACTTTTGTTCTCTCTTGTAGTAACCTCCCCTTTTCCTTTCCCTTTTCCCTTTCTACTTCCCTATAGGGTGAGACAAGTTTCTCTATGAAGTTAAATATGTCTGAAATTCTCTCTTTGAGCCAAATTTGATGAGAGTAAGATTCACACAATGCTCATCCCCCTCCCTTCTTTCCCTCAATTGTAATAGGTCTTTTTTGCCTCTTGAGATGCAATTTACCCCATTTTAACTTCCTTTTCCCCTTCTTCTTTCCTTTCCCTTTCCTATTCTAATTTATTTTTTATATCATCACAATAAAATCTAATTATACCTGCACCCTCTAAATACACTCATAACAGAGAGATCTCAAGAGTTAAACATATCGTCTTCCCATATAGGGATGTAAGAATCCATTCCAGATCTTGAATCTTACAGTAACTCAGCTCATCAACCTCCCTCTTCTTATAAAATAGCAGAGACATACTTGTTAATATAATGATTAGAAATCTAGCATCTGAAGCAAAATGTAAAACTACTATACAATGCATCAAAGGCTTACCTTTGATCTTAGGACAGGAAAAACAGCTCACAATAGAGACTAAAGGCATTTGGGAGAAAAGTACTTGAGGACATTGATATGATGAGTTTACTCTGATGTGTAGCTCAACTATTGACATCTCTGTCTAAATAACCAAGATTAAGGCTTTATCATTACATCTTAGTTGATCGTGCATCTTAGAAAAGGTTTTGGGACATCAAAGAATGTAGTGTGTGTGTGTGTGTGTGTGTGTGTGTGTGTGTGTGTGTGTGTGTGTATAAATATATATATATATATATATATATATATATATATATATATATATAGAGAGAGAGAGAGAGAGAGAGAGAGAGCTACACATACACACACCCTCCTATCTCTCTTCACTCCCTCCCTGATTGAAACATCTTTTTGAAGCTCTCCAAAATGTCTTCTGCTGAAAATTTGTTACACTGCAAATATTTGTGGGTTCTGTTACTCCAAAAACAGTTCAGAGGCTTGGTCTGGTGTTTATCTGAGGGACACCAGGGAGAGCTCAGATAAAGACCTGTTTACTCTTCATCATCTTGGCTCTGCCTTCTCCCCAATAAGGATTTTCAGGAGCTATTTCCCATTAGACTGATGTAGAGAAACAAGGTTTCATTCTGATTTGTTTAGGATTTCTTGGGTAGACTAATTCCCAGAAATGAACAAGAAGAAGGATTGGGACATAGAAAGGGATTCTTATTAATGTAATTTATTTAGAGATCACTCCCCAAAATTCTCTCTGCTGATCCCCATCTGTCCCTCCTCTAAAACTTAATTCTTAGCATTAAAAGGGAAATTTGGGAGATGCCAATTTGATGATCAATCTCCAGCATTAGACAATATCTTTCTCCTCTAATTCATGAAAACTTATTTAGAAGCATCAACGTACTCTGAGGAAGACACAGGAGGCACCTTGTATGTGGAGAGTCAAACTTCTACCACTTCAGCCCTGAGCACTGGATATTAACAAGCCCAAAAACCTAACCCCAAAGCTTCCAAAACAGTTTTGACACCCATATGATCTGTCCTACTTCCAATCAAGATCCCAAACCAAGGATATGGAAGCAATTTCTGTGGACAAATGACCACCATATGCACTTAATGCTGACCACTGGGGCAGGTAAGCTAGACTAGTTGAAACAGCAAGGAACTCTAGGAGAAAGACAGGAAATATGTGTCAAGAAAGCCAAGCCACCACTACTACTTCTCTCACCTCTTCCTCTTGGATTCTGCTAGAAATAGCCTAGGATCCCACATTTAAGAGCTTTAATAATAAAAAATATCTGCTAGACAACAGGTTCTGTTACAACCAGCAGTCTATAGCAATCACTAAGAAGAAAAGTCATTGTGGAAAAAGGGCTACCTTTGTCACCACCCACTCATACCAATTTTTGACTAAATTCTATCACCAATTAGATAAAACTAAGAGTATTGGAATGGTAGCATTTCCCTTATTCCTAACCCCAGACTACAAGTCCTACTTCCAGCCTAACCCTTAAAATCATCATCCAGGAAAGCAATGTCTCTTGAGGGATGGCCTGGCAATTGCCACTCTAGGTGATGCACCCATAACTATTGAAGACCTAGGAAAGAAATTTCTGGCCATGAAAGTCCTTTATTTCACTTTTATTTTCACATTATTTAGCCTTAAAAGCTGATAGGAATTTATTAGTGAATGTGATATTAAATTGGATGTGTTACCATCTCTTCTAATGCTACATCCTAAAAACTATGGGACCTGTCTATCTGACAGCTAAAACCTCTTATATCATCAGTCTCCCCCATTAGGATGTGGCTTTCTCAAAAGCAGAGACTTTTAACTTTTCTGTTTCTACCTATAGCATTTAGCACAATGATTTAGACATAGTAAAATTTTAATTTATTTGCTTTTTAACCATTTCTTCAATTTGTTTTTTTCTCCCAAATCAGCCTTGCTTCAGTCCGATATGGAGTCAATAATAGACTAAGATTTCAGGTTTCTTAAATTTTATTTATTTTATTTTGACCTTAATAAATAAAACAAGCATTTCCATAATATAGTAGAATAAAAATATTGATTGCACATAAAATTGCAAATCTATTGTGAGCAATTCCTTTTAAATTAAATTCCTTTAATTCCTTTTAATAATAAAGTCATCATGTAAATTCCTGTGTGTATATGTGTGATATCATTCTATACATACTCTATTATCAGTCCTTTCTCTGATACAGATCTCATTTTCCTTCATAGTTCCTTAATAATTAACTTGGGTTTTGTCAAGTAAAAATAACTCTGTCACTCAATTTGTTCTTAAAACAACACTGCTATTACTGTATACAACATTATCTTAGTTCTGCTCATTTCACTATTTTTGTGCAAGTTTATCCATATTTTTCTAAGATCATAAAGTTCATCATTTCTTATGGCACAGTAGTATTCCATCATGATCATGAACACAACTTTGTTCGGCCATATTTGGATTATCTAGTTCTCATTCTCTAACCTGTTTTCTGCTCTTTTCTCTGAGTGAAGGGTCCCAAGACTCAGGAAAGCAATTCTTTTTTTTTTATTATTTATTATATATATATATATTTTTTATAATATTATCCCTTGTATTCATTTTTCCAAATTACCCCCCCTCCCTCTATTCCCTCCCCCCGATGACAGGCAATCCCATACATTTTACATGTGTTACAATATAGTCTAGGTACAATACATGTGTGTGAATATCATTTTCTTGTTGCACAATAAACATTAGAATCCGAAGGTACATGCTACCTGGGCAGACAGATATTAGTGCTAACAATTTACATTCACTTCCCAGTTTCTTCTCTGGGTGTAGCTACCTCTGTCCATCATTGATCAACTGGAAGTGAGTTGGATCTTCTTTATGTTGAAGATTTCCACTTCCATCAGAATACATCCTCATACAGTATTGTTGTTGAAGTGTACAAAGATCTTCTGGGTCTGCTCATTTCACTCAGCATCAGTTGATTTAAGTCTCTCCAGGCCTCTCTGTATTCCTCCTGCTGGTCATTTCTTACAGAGCAATAATATTCCATAACCTTCATATACCACAATTTACCCAACCATTCTCCAACTGATGGACATCCAAGGAAAGCAATTCTTTATTAAGCTCCCAAAGTCACTTTTTAAAAAGTATCTTTCTCTTGTATATTTCCATGATTCCATGCTTAGACATTCCACCTTTTGTAGATTAAAAGTTATAGATTAAGTTTCAATTCACAGTTGTGAAAGAATCCAACCATTCTGGAGAACAATCTGGAATTATGCCCAAAAAGTTATCAAAATGTGCATACCCTTTGACCCAGCAGTGTTACTACTAGGCTTATATCCCAAGGAAATACTAAAAAAGGGAAAGGGACCTGTATGTGCCAAAATGTTTGTGGCAGCCCTTTTTGTAGTGGCTAGAAACTGGAAAATGAATGGATGTCCATCAATTGGAGAATGGTTGGGTAAATTATGGTATATGAAGGTTATGGAATATTATTGTTCTGAAAGAAATGACCAACAGGAGGAATACAGAGAGGCCTGGAGAGACTTACATGGACTGATGCTGAGTGAAACGAGCAGAACTAGGAGATCATTATACACTTCAACAATGATACTATATGAGGATATATTCTGATGGAAGTGGATATCTTCAACATAGAGAAGAGCTAATCCAATTCCAATTGATCAATGATGGACAGAATCAGCTACATCCAGAAAAGGAACACTTGGAAATGAGTGTAAACTGTGACCATTGTTGTTTTTTTTTTTTGGGTTTTGTTTTTGTTTTTCTTCTCAGATTATTTTTACCTTCCGAATACAATCCTTCCTTTGCAACAACAACAACAACAAAATTCGGTTCTGCATATATATATATATATATATATATATATATATATATATATATATATATATATATATATATATAGTACCTAGGATATACTATAAGATATTTAATATGTATGGGAATGCCTGCCATCTAGGGGAGGGGGTGAAGGGAAGGAGGGGAAAAACTCGGAACAGAAGGGAGTACAAGGGATAATGTTGTTAAAAAAAAAAATTACCTATGCATGTGTACTGTCAAAGAAAATGTTATAATTATAAAAATGAATTAAAAAAAGAAAAAAAAGTTTCAACTCACAAAACATTTATCTTAATATATTTTTAAATGAGTCTACAACAAGAAAGACATTATTTGCTCAATCATGGATGGGCCCAAAATGCGAGTTAAAGAGAAATAAAATTTCTTAACAATAGAAATTCTCTTTATGGCCTGAGGAGGGCAACACTGTCATTGATAGAAATGCTTCTTGTGGGGAACTTACTTCAATGTCTGTGATTGGGACTGTATAAAGTATGAGATAACAGTTCAGCCTCCTATTGGCTCAGCAGCTAGGCTAAGAATTATTTTTCCCCAGGGGCAGAAAAGTTAAAAAAACATTTAAAAGTGAAAAAGGAAGACATCTTATGAGAACTCATATAACAGATCTTAAAACAAGGTGTTCCCCAAACTTTGGAAGAAAGAAGGATGGAAAAGCTCATAGGAACCTCATTATTGATATTCTGTCTTCAGCTGGGCTGTGAGTTGAGCTATTCTGGGAAATGGGAAGAGGGATTTTTTTTCCCTCACAAGCACCTATAAGGAAAGACAGGGATCATTCTACCTCACACAGTTTATGTAATGGAAAGAAAAGGAAAATTTGGGACATACTGACTTGATGACCAGTCAGCATTCTGAGTCTAACTTTGTCTTTCTGCATAGGGGTGAGCTGCCTCCAGGTGGAACAGAGTCCTCAGTCCCTAAGAGTCGAGGAAGGAGAGAGTGCTACCATCAACTGCAGTTTTACAGAAAATGCCCAGAGCCTGCAATGGTTCAGGCAGGATGCTGAGAAAGGCCTCATCTCCCTATTTTACTTGGCTCCAGGGATAAAGGAGGACGGGAGATTCAAATCCATGTTCAACTTGAAGGAGCGTCACAGTTCTCTGCACATCAGAGCCTCCCAACCTGGAGACTCAGCTACCTACCATTGTGCGATGAGAGCACAGTGATTTCCAGGCACCTGTTTCCTGTGCACAAACCTTACATCTAGATTCTAGGCACACTATCTGCCAGAGAGCCCCATGAAGGCATAACAAGACCCTTTAGGCAAGGCTGACTTTCTTAATTATTGAATCTTCCTTGTTGTTCTCTCTACATGTAGCTTTTTTTCTGGTTCTTTTCAAAGCTAAGGCCTTCTCTCTGAGATTAGCTTCCATATATCAAGCTGTAACTTCCAGGTATATAGCTATTTATTTGAAGGTTATTTCCCCTGTTAGAACATCAGCTTTTTGAAGACAGGGACTATTTTGTCTTTTCTTTGTAATCCCAGCCCTCAGTATAGTGCCAAGCACTTGGTAAATACTTGATAAATGCTTATTGACCTTTGCCTTACTACAGATTTATGTGAACCATGATTTTATTCCAAATATAACTTGGAAATTCTGCAATTTAATTTATCTTTTATTTTCAGGACTTCTTCTTATTTCTAGTTTTATTCCAAATTGGAGCACCGAACCAAGATAGCTTGAGAGAGCACCCGTTCTATTTAACAATCCAACCCAAACTTCAGAATGGAGCCAATATTAAAGAAAATGTTGTACTACACAGCTCTTCATGTCAACCATGGACACTCTTCAGTCCCGGGACAGCTCCCTGAATCCTTTTTCAATATATTTCTCTATGATTTTGTTTCATTTGTTTTTACTTACTGCGAACACTACATGCAGAAGTAATTAGAGATTTCTACTTTTCCTCCTAGGATAGAGATCTGTACCTAGAAAGGATCTCACTAATTTCCCTTTTTTAGAAATGAAACCAATGAAGATAACGGAGGTTATGACTTGTTGAAGCTCATACAGGTGGTATTTCTGACAAGATTTGGACCTAGATGCTCTGACTTCAGACTTAGTCTAAATTGGACTATGTTATCTCTTACCCAGCTGCCTCCCAGAACAACCATTCCTTAAAGTTTTAAAAGAATGCCATAATGCAAGTAACCAGAGAAAAAAAAACAAACAAATTTTAGATAGTAAACAAAAATTAAGATTCAGAGATACAAGAAATGTCAAATAGGGGAATGTATTGTGTGGACTTAAGCCTTAATGAACAGAAGCTGGGTGCTGCACTGGATAGAGTATCATGCCTGGAGTGAGGAAGTCTCCTCTTCCTGAATTCAAATCTGAGCTCAGGTGTTTACTAGCTATGTGGCTCTGGTTAAGTCATATAACCCTGATCTATAAAATGAGTTGGAGAAGGAAATGGCAAACCACCCCAATACCTTTGCCAGGAGAACCCCAAATGGGGTCACAAAGTATCAGGCATGACTGAACAATAATAAGGTCTTGAACTTTTTTAGTTTCTCACATTCAAAGATCATTTTCTTTCAATTTTCATTTCTAGAGTCAACCTGAGCCTACTCCTATTTTAGAAAGATATTTAACTAAAATATCTGCCTTCTATACCAAGTGTGATCCATATTTTTGAAACTACTTATTTTCTCATCCTTCAAAATTGGATTTTCTACTGTTAACTTCATGTGTGGGACCCTCTAACTTTAAATAGGTAATTCCCTCTTTGGCCTCCAAAGTCATCTTCACAACCCCAATTCTGGTATTTAGATGTCTCAAGATACTTGATTTTTTATAATTTACTGTTTAAAGGCAACTGTCAATCAACTTTCTTTGAGCAAATTAAACTCCCTTAAAGGAAGTACATATATATGTATATCTATACATACACACATATGTATGTGTGTATGATATACATGTGTGTTCGTATTGCTTCCACCCTGCTCCCAAAAGTAAATGGGAAGCGATACCTTGCCTTACAACTTTCATTTCATTAGCTTACAAATCTTATGCTCAAATGTTTCTAGTGTCTACTTGGGGACAAGATCACAAATTCATCCTTATTTCCATTAAGAATTCCCTCACACACTTATGAAGCAAAATTACTACTTCATGAAAGAATGAAAGTACCTTTAGGGAAGAATCATTACTTCTTAATATTCTCCATCCAATATTAGAATTCCAATTTCATGCAATTTCAAATATTCAGTGGCAGAAAAATATTGATAAAAGTATCACTCTATATGAATCTGAATTGGGATCAATCAATAACTCAGGGTTTGATAAATCTAAAAACACAAATTATCTATGAAAGAACTATTTGATAAGAACTTCTAAAAACAAAAAATTAGAAAAGTCTAATATAATTTACTTCTAGAAAAAATATCTGTAGTTTTATAATAATAAGTTTGGATTGTTTGGTGGTTGTTCTTTCATTGTTTTCGTGTCCAATGTTTTCTGGGCTCTGCTTGTTTCATTCTTCACTAGTTCAAGTAAATGTTTTCATGATTCTGTTTTCATCACATTCATTATTTCTTACAATGCAATAATATTCTATTGTGTTCATATATTACAATTTGTTTAGTCATTCACCAATCAATGGTAATCTATGAATGAAAAACTATCACAATAAATTTAAATAAATATTTGACTCAAATTTTTAAAATGCCATAAAATAATTAGAAGAAAAGCTTATGATATACCACCTTACAACTCAGATAGAGAATGAAGTTTTTTTTAATTTTTTAATCAATAAAAATATTTTTCATAGATGAAAACTCATGAAATATATAATTTTAATACACTATACTGAAAAGATTGTGGATAAACAAAATTTATGTACATAGAATAAAAAAGGAATGATAAAAATATTTTACTGAATTTCTTCAATAAGGATTTGATATCTAAGAGACATAGACAAGTAACAAAAATTTATAAGACCAAACTCCATTCCCCAGAAAATAAGAGGTCAAAGACAAATAGTTCTCAACAGAAGAATTAAACTATTAAAAACCATGATCCAAATCACTAATAATGAAAGAAATGCAAAACAAAATTACCCTGAGGCTTCTTCTCATATAAAAAGATAGGCAAAATTGACAAAATACAAGAATAACCAGGGTTGAAAGGGTTGTGGAGAAAGAGTGACACTAATGTATGATTTTGTAGAGTTGTAAACGGTACAATCATTATGGAAAACAATTTGGAATTATGCAAATCAAGTGGTTAAAATGACTATACCCTTCAATCCAGAGCTTCAACTGCTGGGCATATACCTCAACGAGAAAAAAAGAAAAAATTTTCAACATACACCAGAATATTAATAGCAACATTTTTATGTAGCAAAGAACTAGAAATAAAATAAACTATCACTGAATGTGGTATAACTAAACTAATTGTGGTATATGAACACCATAGAATATTTAAATATTCTAGAATATACTGCATTATAAGAAATAATGAATGTGATGAAAACAAAATCATGAAAATATTTACAGAACTGACAAAGGGTGAACTAAGCAGAGCCAGGAAAACATTCACAAGAGAAATACAATGACTACAATGATATAAACGGAAAGAACAACCACCAAACAATTGAAACTCACCACTGCAAAACTACTACATCTCAAAAAGACTTAGTGACTTAAGTGACATCCTATACAAAGAATTAATCTGACTCCAAATAGAAATATAAAAAGGTACCTCTCTCAGGTCCTTTGCAAAGTTTAGTATACCTAGGTATGGAACACCATATATAATATTCTAGTTTTCTAATGCATTGAGTGGTTTTACTGATTTTTTATTCTTTTTATTTTTTTCTTTCTTGTAAAAGGAAAAAAAAAACTTGTGAGAGATGGCTCCCTGGGAGGAGGGAAGGAGAGATAGAAGTGAAGAAATCTAGGTGATGTTTTTAAAAAAACAGTCAATAGACATCTTAAAAAAAAGAAAGAAAGAAAGCCTCTGTATGCAATCAAAGTATTCCAGAATATTGATTTATTTCACCAGCATTACATATTTATTACAAGAAAGGGCTTGTACTCAAAAAGCCAGAGATTAGGATAACATAGAAATAAACATTCAAAAAAGTCATCAATGAAAAAAATTCAATGCACTGCTGAAAATAAACAAGAGTAGAGGAAGCATAAATAGAATAGTTTTGTTACTTTGTTAACTATATATTATAAATGTTATTAAAAACAAACTATTTAACAGTTGTTTCCAACACAATCCTCTTCATTTTTTTGTATAACTAAATGCTTGTGTTTGTTCACTATTAAATTTTCATATAAAAAGATTTTTTAAAAGGTCCCCAGAATATTCTCTACATAAGGAGGGCAATGCTACCTGCAGCAGAAACACCTTTCACAAAAGGCCCTGGTGTGTGTGTAGGTCACACTAATTGACTAGTTAGCCAAGCTGAACATACTTTGTTTCCTGGATAAAAACTAGAAACATTTAAAATGAGAAATCCTATTTTGATTACTGAACCCAAGACCATAGCCCTGGCTGGAGATAGGATATAAAAAATCCCCTAGGAGCCATGTTTCTTATTTTGTATCTTCAAATCAGTTGTTAAGGGATTTTTTTTGAAGACTCCCACAAGGCTGAGGAGGAAAAAAAAGTTCAGTTGGGATAACACAGGATTTGTTTGATGTATTGATTCTTGAAATTTAAAGAAAAATGAGTGAAATGTTAGTAGCTTAATGACCAATCTTCACTGTCTGACTGTACTTTTGCACAGGGGTGAAATGCCAACAGAAGGCAAAACAGTTCTCATTGCCTAGTGTTCCAGGAGGTAACCCCTATAAACTGCAATTATTTAAACATTGATTCCACAAGTCTGCAATGGTTCAGGCAGGATCCTGGGAAAGGTCTCTTCCTATTTTATGTTGCTTTAGAAGCAGAGCAGAAAGGAAGGCTAAAATCCATGATTAACAGAAAAGAATGGCACAGTTGTCTGCATACTGATGCCCAGCCTGAAAACTGAAGTTCCTACCCCATGGGGTAGTGTTCCCCAGGCCTGCAGACCATGCACAAACCCAGCCACATTCCCTGGCAAAAAGGCCTATATTAACAACTCAAGACCATGTCCCTAGATTCTCCTTACCCACTTACACTGTAGTTGGTTTTATTCTTGTCTCAGCTGGCAAACCTGAATTGAGAAGCCCTAGCCTTCCACTTCAGAGTTCAGAAAACCTCACCACAGTTAGAACACTTGTCATAGTGATTCTCATCGACCATCAATTTTTGGGGGGGGGGGGCTTTAAGCGGCTAGCAAACAAGCAGAAAAAAAAATGCAATAAGATCCTAAACCTCCTGGAGGGAGAGAGATCTTCCCTAAAGTACAGATACTCACGGTCTGTGAATAATTTACAAACAGAATCTTGGCAAAGGTCTGGTTTCCTTATTTTACATGACTTTAGAGATGAAACAGAAAGAAAAGTTCAAATTTATGATCAATGTGAAAGAAGAAAAAGCTTCATACACATCACAACTTGCCTGTAATAAACTACTAAGGTCTGTACATTGGAAGCAAGATAATTTAAAACCAATATCTACCAGATCCCTACACACACACACACACACAAACATACACACACACACACACACACAAACATACACACACACACTCACACACATACACACACACATTCACACACACACACACACACATTCACACACACATTCACACACACACACACACACACACACACACACACACACACACTTTACAGGAAACAGGTCCTTAGGATATTACTGACTGGGCAGTACAAGGAGAGTGCAGCAAGGTTCAAGCTGTCCTTCTGGCTTAGTTTCTAGTAGCTACAGTTTAATGACCTAAGTGACTACCTTGTCACATAAATTCACATAAAGTTAAAGCTTTTCAGATCTGGCAGATATCCCAAGGCTTCCTGAGTTACTGTCCTCTGCTATGCAGATTTATCACAATATTAGGAAAGATGGAAGAAGCATCTGGGAGAAATCTCAGTCCTTAACTCAAAGTAGCCTTCATGAATAAACAATATGGAGAATCTTCTTGTCAGTGTAAACATCTAAATACCTCTTTTTGTGCTTTCTTTGTTATGGAGCTTCAAGGAAGTAGGACACCATTCCAATTTCTATAAGATAGCGTGTCCCTGTTCAGCTATAAATTTGATATGGAAATTAGTGATCAAGTTAGTATGTCTTAAATTTTCCTTTTCTTTTCACAAGTGAATTCCATGGTGGCCAGACTAAGGCCAGACCTTCTTCCACATGTGAATCTCCAGAGTTTGGTTTTCCAGTTCTTCTTTGTTTCCTTCAAGGAATCCTCACTCTATACTTTTTTACTCTAATTCAGTTTTCCTCCTGTAGAAGATGACATAGTTTTTTCATGTTTTCCCTTCCAGGGCTATTTCTGAACTAAACCTTTCATCATATTTTCTAAAGTTTTTTTAAAATATATAAGTTAAAGGAAATATAAATGTTTAAATAAAAAAGAAAAAATAACAGTTAAAAAACAATCCTTTAAAATGTATATGAAAAAAATGACTTTGGCTTTCAATGAAAATGTTAGTAGACTGAAATCTGAGGCTTTCTTGACTTCTGTTCACTGATGAATTCTTATCCCTGGAATCTATCTATACTCAAAGCTTTTGATGATAGATCAAGCTATTGATGATAGACCAACCTTTTACACTATTAGTTCAAAGTAAATTCATGTGTATTTATAAAAACACACTTCTAATATGATACATGATTATTAAATAATATACTTCTTAGATAACATTCTCTTTCAAACATTGGAATCCCTAAGGAAAGTTCTTACTTAATCTGTCCCCAAGGTCCTTATATTCACCATTCAGCATAATATAGTAGATAGAGAACTGGAATAATATAGTATTATGATATCTGAGTTCAAATACTTAGGAGCTATATGACCTTGGATATATGACATAATTTCCTTGGGCCTCAGTTTCCTCATCTCTAAAATCAAAAAGTTACTTTTCTATTTAAAAGAAAAAAAAATGAAAAAGCATAGGAATAAATAGACCTTTCTTTACTGTAGGAAATATTACATGTAGTAGATAAAAGTTAGAATCTTTTCTGATAAAATTAGCAGCAAACCAAAGTGCCCATTATGATAATACTACTTAACACAGTCATAGAGATACCATCTGTAGGAATAAGACAAGAAATTGAAATTGAAAAGGAGAACATAGATTTAAAAAAACAATTTTTAAAAAAGTATATAATAATCTACTTAGTAAATCCTAAGTTAACTAAATATACTCACTGAAGTTATAGAACATAAAATAAATCTACATAAATCATCAGCATTTCTGTATATTACCAATAAAGCTCAGCAATAACCCTAGAAAGAGATATTCCATTTAAAATTACTAGAAAAGGTATAAAATATTTAGGAGGTTGTATAGTGAAATATATCTACTAACTATACAAATATCATTATTAAAATGCCATTTGAAGAAATATACAGATCTAAATTGTTGAAAACATCACTCATAAATAGAATGAGTCAAAATAGTTAAAATTACAATGCCACCTGAATTAATTACTTATTCAGTGAAATACCAATCAAATTTTCAAAGGATTATCCCTGGAATCTATCTATACTCAGAGCTTTTGATGATAGATCAAGCTATTGATGATAGACCAATATTTCACACTATTAGTTCAAAGTAAATTCATGTTTATTTATAAAAACACACTTCTAATATAATACACGAGCTCAGGAAAATAATAATGAAATTCATGCAGAAAAACAAAAAGTGAAAATTTCAAGGAAAATAGTGAAAAAGATTGTAAAGAAGAGAATCTTTCAGTAGAAAATCCTAAACTATCCTACAAAACAATAGTCATTAAAATGATTTGTTATTGGTTTAAGAAAATTAGAAAGAACCATTAATGAAACAGATTTCATATACAACATACAGATATAAATGAATACAGCATCATGGCGTGCAATAAAGCTAAGGATCCCAGGTATTATAGAAAGACTAACTGACACCAGCTGCTGGAAAAAAATGGACAGTAATTTTGCAGACATTAGACATAGATTGAGATATCACACAAATTAAACTCCAATTGGATACATAACAAGCATAAAGATGCCAGCATTAGCAGATTAGATGAATAAGAAAAAATTACCTTTGAGATTTATGGATAATGGAAGAGTTTCTGAGTAAATAAACAAAGGATTATAGAGGATGATTTAAGATAAAATGAACAATTTTGATGACAAGAAATGTAAAAGTTTTTGCACAAATAAATTTAACATAGTTAAAATAGAAGAGAAATGGGTAACAGGAAAATCTTTGTAAAAAGTTTCTCTGATAAAAGTATCATATTCAAATATATATAATTGATTCAAATGTGTAAGACCAAGAGACATTCCCCAATACATAAATGGTCAAAGAACATTATCAGTTTTAAAAAGAAGACACCCAGGTTTTCAATAACCACAGACACAAAAATTTGCAAATCATCAATACTTAGAGAAATATAAATGAAAGCAACTCAGGTTTTATCTCACTCTTATCATATTGACAAAGGTGACAAAAAAGAAAATGATCAGGGTTGTAAGTGTCACAGGAAAACACCGATGTACTGTTGGTAGAATTGTAAATCAGCCCACCATTCTGAAAAACAGAATGGAACTATTCATGGTAAGTTATTAAATTGTGTCTACTTTCTGATCTAGCTGTTCTATTACTAGGCTTATACCCAAAAAAAATTAAAAAAAAAAAAAAAAAAACTAAAAGGATCTATATGTTCAAACATGTTCACAACATTTCTCTTCTTTTTTTTAATTTTTCTAATAGGATTTTATTTTTCCCCAAATACACATCAAGACAATATTTAGCATTCATTTTTATTATAGGTTTTTAATTACAAGATATATGCATAGGTAATTTTTCAGCATTGACAATTGCAAAACCTTTTGTTCCAACTTTTCCCCTCCTTCCCCCCACCCCTTCCCCCAGATGGCAGGTTGACCAATACATGTTAAATATGTTAAAGTATAAGTTAAATACAACATATATATACATAGCATTCATTTTTATAAGATTCGGGGTTCCAAATTTCTCTCCCTCCTCCCTATTCTCCCCTATTCTGAAAATGATAGGTAATTCAATATAGGTTATACATGTACTATCATGTAGTTCCATATTAGTCATAATTGTGAAAGAACAAACAGATGAAAAAATATAAAAAAGGATTAAGTGAACAAAGTATGCTTTTAATTGGATTCAGAATCCATAAATTTTTTTATTAAAGCTTTTTATTTTCAAAATATATACATGGATAATTTTCAATATTCCCCCTTGCAAAAAATCTTGTGTTCCAATTTTTTTCCTTCCCTACCTTTTAGAGTACCTACCTTTTAGGGAGTGACTAATTAAAATTTGGTATATAACTAATGTTATATTATTGTGCCATGAAAAATGATGAAATAGACACTGAAAAGATATTTATGTAATGATGCAGAGGGAAGTGAAAAGATCTGGAGCTGCAAGTTAATGCTAAATTTGTGATAGACTAGTAAGGCTAAAGTATTTTACTCCTAGACTCAGGATAATGTACTTTAAAAGAGATGAGGGGACAAAAAATACATCTTAGATTCAGATAATACTTTTATGTGGGTGATGACTAGAGCCAAAAGATTTAGAAAAGAACTCCCCTTCCCTAAACAGCAAATAATTCAATATATGTTAAACATGTGCAACTCTTCTATACAAAGTTCCACAAATATCACATTGCACAAGAAAAATCAGCTCAAAAAGGGAAAAAAATGGGAAGAAAATGATATGCAAGCAAACAACAACAAAAAGAGTGAAAATGTTATGTTGTGATCCACATTCAGTTCCCACAGTCTCTGGATGCAAATGGTTTTCTTCATCACAAGATCATTGGAAATGGCCTGAATCATCTCATTGTTGAAGAAAATCACATCCATCAGAATTGATCATTATATAGTCTTCTCGTTATTGTGTACAATGATCTCCTGGTTCTGCTCATTTCACTTAGCATCAGTTCATATAGGTCTCTCCAGGCCTCTCTGAATCATCCTGCTGGTCTTTTCTTACAAAACAATAATATTCCATAACATTCATATACCATAACTTATTCAGCCATTCTCCATCTGATGGGCATCTACTCAGTTTCCAGTTTCTTGCTACTACAAAGAGGACTGACACAAACATTTCTGCACATGTGAGTCATTTCCTTTCCTTATGATCTTTCTGGGATACAATCCCAGTAGAGATACTGCTGGGTCAAAGGGTATGCACAACCCATCAGATTTTTATCCATATGAGTATTGCATTTTCCTTCAGTCCTTAATAAGATCATTGTATTGCTGGGAAGAATGAGTCATTCACAGTTGATAATATTACAGGATGTTGCTGATAATATGTACATGGGGTTTTGTTGTTACTGTTGTTTTGTTAATCTTTTTTGGATTTTTTCATTTCTTTTAAATTTGAGCTCTGCTTTCGGAGAGGAAGGGGCACTATTTTAGGTTTCATGTGCCAGAAGCTGCAGTCCGGGCTATTTCCCTGATGCTGCACTGATGTTGCCCTGTATCCATGGGAGGTGCTTGTCTCTGATGCTGCTCCAAGGAGGTGTAGTCAGCTTGCTCACCTGGTTATGCTGAGACATGTGGGGGCTTCTGATTTTGACATTTGCCTGTTCTACTGCACTGAGGCTCAGGATCTACCATTTGTTTTTGAGATGGGTCTCTCTCCTGGATTACTAGAATGCTTCCTTTTCGAGACTGTGCTTCCCTTTTGTCCAAGTGAGACACCTTTCTTGGCCATCTTCCAAGTTTCTTGGACTGAAAGATTGTTTTATCCTATCTTTTTGCTGCTTCTGTTGTTCTAGGCTTTATTTGGGGGCACTATTGCATGACTGTTTGGAGGTGAATATAGTAGCGTTATGGTGATTTGCTGTTACTCCATCATCTGGAATTTTTTTAGAGAAGTTAAAAACTAGAAACTAAGAGGGTACCTACCTTTTAGGACATGAATAATTAAATTTTGGTATATAACTAGTTATATTATTGCACCATAAGAAATGATGAAATGGACACTAAAAAGATCTCTACATAATGATGCAGAGAGAAGTGAGAAGATCTGAAGCTGCTAGTTAAAAGCATATCTTGGATTCAAATAACACTTTTGTGTGGGTGATGACTAGAGCTAAGAGATTTAGAAAAGAAATCAGATATTGGGAAAGGAGTAATGGTAGAGGATGCTGAAAATAGTAATGACAGATGCACTTAAGTGAGCTCATATTCATATCCCTATGCCACTTGCCTTAAAAAAACAAAAACAAAACAAAACAAAACAAAACAAAACAAAACAAAAAACTCTTAGCCAAATAACACTGCCTCCCTGTGGAGAAACTCAATAGAGATTTATCAAGTACTCAAGAAGACACCTGAATTGAATGTACAATCTAAGAGGGATCCTGGTATAATAATAAAGCTGTATACTTGGAGTCAGGAAGACTTGTTTTCAAATCCCCTATCAAAAAATTATTAACTGAGTAACCCTGGGAAAATCATACCTCAGCTTAGTGTTATATGTGCAAACTGTGGGTATTGCCCATATAGGTTTTGGATATGTCCACATGGATCTTCTCCCTGAGGTCATTCTCTTTTCCAGAGACCACTCCATCAAGAGCTGCTAAATCTCTCTCAAAGACCAGAGTCTCTCCTCTCCCAAACTTCCACCAAGTCTAGCCCTCACTTAGATTTAGAGCATCAAGTAAGTGCTTCCTCCACAAGTGAGAATTGTGGATACCAATTGTCTTATAGAAATTCCATGTAAAAATGAAGAGTTGATAGCTTCTTTTAACCAACAGCTCCAGTTCTTCTCACTTCTCCCTGCATCATTATTTAGAGGTCTTTTTCAGTGTCCTCTGAAATTGTTCATTTTATCTTTTCTTATGAGACAATAATATAACATTACAGTTATATACTAAATATGATTAGTCACTTCTTAAAAGGTAGGTACCCTCTTAATTTCTAGTTTTTAACTTCTATAAAAAGAATTCAAAATGGTAAAGTGGCAAATCATCATAACTCTCCATATTCCCCTGGAGTTGATAGCCTCTAAAGTTTCTTCCATCTCTAAATCTATGATGTGGGGAGATGACCATTGTAGGGCCAAGGGAAAGTGAAACTTCTGAGAACATGGGAGAAATTTCCCTACAATTTCTTCACAGTCCTTCTCTTTTCCCTTCTAGATCATCTTCAGTTGTGAAAGAAAAAACCCAGTTTAAATCCAAACATAGTATGATTTGTGATAGACTAGTAAGGCTAAAGTATAGCATGGAAGCTTTACTTCTCACATCAGATTCATAGATTAAAAGGAAAATTAGCTTCTCTATCTCAATAGCCAAATGGAATTAATAATTGCTGGCAATTTCAGCAACTCTGGATCTTTTCTCTTCACTCCCCTCTTATTCTCTACCTATATCTCCTGACTAGAAAAATGATCAGCCGTTCCGGTTTATAATGGTGATGGTGATTTGGCTACAGAACCAAACATAGCATCTGCAGTTGTCCATGATTACCTTTCCCCATCTCCCAGTCACTATTGTCTCTCTCCAAAATGCCTGATTTAAAATCGGAACAAGGAATAGAAAAGACCAAAAAAAGTAGCTGCAATTTACAAATATAATCCTTTCATTATTACTGCCTGACTTGTGAATTTATGCAATGGAAAATTCATTGAGACTCAAGAGGCAAGGCATAATCATCCAGAATAAACAGAAACTGTTCTTCTAGTTTTTCCATACATTATCCCTGTAGGTGCAAAGGAAAACCAGATTTCAAAGTTATACAAAGCAAAGAGAAATTCTCCCTAGTTATAGATAGTATGAATGTAAGCATTTAGAGGGTCCAGACCAGTCTTTATGGCCTATATCCAAGTCTAGTAATTATGATGTTATAGAGGATTTCTGCAAATACTGAGTGATACAAGTGCAATGTAGTGAAATCAGACTTTGCACTTAAGGAACCAGAGCTCAGTTTCCAGCTCTACTATTTAATACACATATGATGTGTGACAAGTCATAAGTACTTGGTATCAGTTTCTCTGTCTTGAAAAGATAAGGCCTACCCTTTGACCCAGCCATACTACTACTGGGCTTATACCCCAAGGAACTACTAGAGAAGGGAAAGGGTCCTGTATGTGCCAAAATGTTTGTGGCAGCCCTTTTTATAGTGGCTAGAAGCTGGAAGATGAATGGATGTCCATCAATTGGAGAATGGTTGGGTAAACTATGGTATATGAATGTTATGGAATATTATTGCTCTGTAAGAAATGACCAGCAGGAGGAATACAGAGAGGCTTGGAGAGACTTACATCAACTGACGCTGAGTGAAACGAGCAGAACCAGAAGATCATTATACACTTCAACAATGATACTGTACGAGGATGTATGCTGATGGAAGTGGATATCTTCAACATAGAGAAGAGCTAATCTAATTCCAATCGATTAATGATGGACAGAACCAGCTACATCCAGAAAAGGAACACTGGGAAATGAATGTAAACTGTTATTTTTACCTTCTGAATCCAATTCTTCCTGTGCAACAAAAAATTCGGTTCTACACACATATATTGTATCTAGAATATACTGTAATATATTTAACATATATAAGACTGCTTGCCATCTGGGGGAGAGGGTTGGGGGAGGAAGGGAAAAAATCTGAATAGAAGTAAGTACAAGGGATAATGTTGTAAAAAATTACCCATGCATATGTACTGTCAAAAAAATGTTATAATTATAAAATAAAATAAAAATTAAAAAAAAAAAAGAAAAGATAAGGCCATAACTTTCATTTTCCTTTCCCTCTCAAATTGCTAAGAATAGCTATGAAAATATCCTTAAAGTATTCAACAATTTTTTGTGACAAATATTTTCTCATTGCCCCAAAAATTCTCTTTATGGCCTGAGAGAGGCAGCATTGCCATTGTCAGAAATACTTCCAGTGGAGGCCCCTACTTCTGTGTAAATGGGAGTTTGTGAAATGACAGACCAGGCTCTGATTGGCTGGGCTATTGAGCTGAAAATCCTTTCTCTTACCTGGGGTTGAGACAGGGTCATTTAGAATTAAGAAAGACATTTTTGAGTGGAGAACCTAGATCCCAGACTCAAGAATTAAACTGGATTCACAGACCCTGTCAAAGAGAAGAATGGAGAAACTTTGGGGAATCATATTAGTACTCCTATGGCCCCAAATCAGATGTGAGTCAGGGAACTTCTGTAAAAAGAAACAGGAAACATTCCTTCTAGGATCAAGTCTGGAGAGACTTTTGGGAACTTCTGGTTATGGGAACAGGAGACATCAAGGCAGAGAGATAGGACTCAGTCTGACTCCTGTGAAATTTCCTGATTGTTTTATGGAAAGAAATAGAAATTTTAAAAATAATGATTAAATGAATAATCTTTCATGTCTGATATTTTCTTTCTTCACAGGGGTGAGGTGTCTTCAGAAGGTGGAGCAGAGTCCTCAGTCCCTGAGAGTCCAGGAGGGAGACAATATCGCTATTAACTGCACTTATACTGAAAATGCTTCCAATGGCTTACAGTGGTTCATACAGGATTCCAGGGGAAGGATCACCTCCTTGTTTATAGTACTTTTAGGAATGCAGGAAAAAGGAAGATTAAGAGTACTGATCAACACCAAGGATAAGCATAGCTCCTTCCACATAATCAACTCCAAAGCTGAAGACTCAGGAACCTACCTCTGTGCAGCAACTACCTACACAGTGTTCCCCCAGGCCCTAAATGCTGTGCACAAACCTTGCAACTGGGGATCACAGAACAGTTCTTGCAGAAGGGGCTTTTGACGGTCCCTTTAAGAGTATATCTATATAGTCATTTTCCTGATTTACATTAGCCAGCATTTTTATTCCAAATGTAGCTTGAAAAATCAAGCATTAATAGATGTTAGATTTGCTTCTTGCTATAAATCTTTCCATATACCCCAATACTACTTCAGACTGTAGCATCAGGGCTGCTGGAGACATATTGTTGATGAGGATATGAACCCTGCTGGTCTTCATGCCAATCATAAAAGCACACTTGCCTTGGGATAGATTGCTCTCTGCACCCATACTACCATAAAGGTCAACACAACTTAATAGCTTCACATGCCTCTATATTTATTACTAATACGCCTTCTGTCCAAAGCCCCCTTAACCTGTAGAAGAAGATACAGGTTTCCAATTTCCACCTAGCATCCTAATTATCTTTTGTTCTTAAATCTGGAGGCGGAAGATATCTCAGAAGCCATCTAGTAGCTAACCATTTCTTGGAGTACAGTTTAACAAGATGTGGCACATGAATGTAATAGAATATTACAGTTTAAGAAATGATAAATAAAATGAAGACAGAGATACTTGAAACATAATGAAATGGTATAAAGAGAAGTAAGCAAGGACAAGAAAGCTGTGTATAAGATGACTACTGTAATGTAAATTGAAAGAACAACAACAAAACAATAAATATTGAATACTGTAAAATTAGAGTGATAAATTAGGCTCCATAAATTTGATATGAGAAAGAACTTCCCTTTTTTTCTTTGCAAAGAGAGAGAATTATAGTTCTGGACCATTGTATGTAATATCTAACTTTTTTGATATCTTGGTATTTTAGGTAAGGTATTTTATTTTATTTTTATTTTGTATTATAATGTGGTACTCTTCTTGAGGAAGGGGAAGAAGGAAGATTTTGTTGGGAAATGTAGATGATGCAAAAACAAAAGCAATTATTCAGCTAGGTGGTACAATAGATAGAATACTAGCCCTGGAGTCAAGAAGACCTGAGTTTAAACATGGGTTTAGATACTTAATAGTTATTATGTGATCCTGGTCAAGTCACTTAACCTCAAATGCATAAAGAAAGAAAAAAAAAACAAAAGTTTTACATATTTTTAAAAGCCATCTATCTAATTTATATTGCTGTGCTTTTTGTGTTTGGGAGAGTTTTAAATTGATGTCACCAAAATATAAAAAAATCACTTTTATTTTAAAGAGAGGGAAATGGATGTAATTACATTTTCCAGGACATGGAGAATTCTTAACTACCCAAAAGTTAAAGATCATAAAATATAAAAGATTATTTTGATTGCATTAAATTGAATTTTTTTATAATTAATAGAGCTTTAATCTCTATCTATTGGTTCCCTTCTATCTATAATAATAAATAGTACAATTCATATAGAGTATTAAGATTTGCAAAGAATTTTACAAATATTATTTCATTTCATCTTCACAATAGTCCCTGGAAGGAAGATGCCATCATTATTTCCATTTTACAGATGAGAAAACTGGCTCAATGGGGGTGGGGGGGTTAAAGTGCCTAGGGTAAGTATTTGAGTAGTATTTGAACTCAGATCTTGGGTTCTATTTACTGCACTATGTAATTGACCAAATTCCCCTCATCAAAAAAATTAATCTGCCCAAGTCTTTTCCCTTCATCCTCCTCAAAAAAGTTTCCAGTATCTTAGTAGTACAATCAAATTACTAATTTTAAATTTTTATCCTTCTTAATATTTCTTCTGCATTTGATATTATTGACTACCTTGCCTTCCTTTATGATTTTTCCTCTTAAGGTTTTTTGACTTGATTCCTTTCTTATCTTTCTGACCATTTCTTCTGAGACTTTTTCTCTTGGTCATCATACATTCAGCACCTTAAAGTTCTACTGAGTCCAATTCTATTCTTTCTTTATACATTTTTAATGACCTTATTATCTCCTTTGGATTTAAATAGTACCTCTATGTAGATAACGCCCAAGTCTATGTCTCCCACCCTACTAAGATGAAGTTCTGTAGTATTAATTGTTTAGTGGTATTTAAAACTAGAGGTGCTGTCATCTCAGACACATGTCCAAATCAGAAATCAGTACTTCTTCCCAAAGCCACCATTCTTCTGAATTTCTCTTTTCCTATGAAGAGAACCACTATCCTTCCAGGAAAGCTATCTTGCAAATTTGGAGTCATCCTCACTTCCACATTCTCCCTCAAGCTATTTATCTAAATAGTTATCATGTCTTGTCATTTCCACCTCCACGAGAATATTTCTTATTCCCATTTTCTTTCCATAGAAATTGAAATAGTCACAGCTCAAGTTTATACCCTTATTTCCTCTCACCTAAACTATTTGCAATGCTCTCCTAATTGGTTACCCTTCTTCTAGGCTGTCTTTGCTCTAATCCATTTTTCACATAACTGACAAAGTAATTTTCTCAGAGCACAAATTCTTACTGTCACTACCCCTCAATAAACTAGAATGGCCCTCAATTGACTCTAAGATTCAACACAAACTCCTTTGCTTGGTATTTAAAGCTTTTTTATAACCTAACTTCAAACTTACATCTCTAATCTGGCCAATCTGAGAGTTTTGCTGTTCTTATGCAGTGTACTATTTTTTTCATCTCTATGCAAAGACTCCCCCCAGTCTCTAAAATCCATTGGAATCTACTCCTTTTTATCTTATATCTCTCAGACTTCTTAGATTTTTTTGAAATTTCAGTTCAACAATTTGGAGATTCAGGTCAGTTCCAAAAGACTTGTCATGGAGAGAGCCATCTGCACCCAGAGGGAGGACTGTGGGGGACTAAGGGTAGATCACAACATAGTATTTTCACATTTTTTTGTTGTTTACTTGCATTTTGTTTTATTTTTCATTTTTTCCCTTTTTGATCTGACTTATCTTGTGCTGCATGATAAATGTGGAAATATATGTAGAAGAATTACACAATTAACATATTGGAATACTTGCCATTTAAGGGATGAAGTGAGGGGAAAGAATGGGGAAAAAATGGAACACAAGATTTTGCAGGGGTGAATGCTGAAAACTATTCATACATATGTTTTGAAAATAAGCTTTAAAAAGAAATTTTAGCTCAAATGCTACCTTCTATGTGAGATTTTTTTCCTGATCCACTCAGACCATGTCAATGCACATACATGTGCATGTGTGCATATATACACATGCACACATATACACAAAACTACATACATAGACTTATTCAAAAGAATGTAAATCCCTTAATAGGTAGAATTATGGTTTCTTGCCTTTGTTTATCCAGTTCCCAGTACAATACCTCAGGGTACATGGTCACTTAATAAATATTTGATTAATTGATTCTTGAGCTAATGCATATAAGATAAAAACTGAGCTGTCAATTAGGAGAAAAATCTTTGCATTAAAATATATTAAATAAAGTTCTCATAATGGATATATGAGATATATATAGGAAAACATACAGGAAATTAACATGAATACCAATATAAAACTAAGAGCTATTCCCAATAGCAAAGTGATCAGAAGATAGAAATAAACAATTCTCTAAAGAATTTTAAACTCCTAATAAATATAAAACTATGACCACAAATCACTAAGATTAAGAGAAATGCAGAATGAGAAGAATAATGTACATAATGCCTACAACAAGGGAAGTGGAAAGAATAAGAAAATGAAACAACCAAGTGAAATTATAATAACTGAGCTCTGTCTCCAAACAAAAGGATCAGAAAATGCACTCACTTCCTTCCATTAAAGATTTACTAAGGATATGGAATGTTATATAGACTGTCAGACTTTAGCAATATGTTGGTTGAATTTGCTGAACTGTTTAATTTTCTTTACATCATTTTTACAAGAGAAATTTCATTGAGAAAGGTAGAAGGAAGTAAATAAGCATGTATTAAGCATCTACTGTGTGCCAGGTACTTCATTAAGTACTTTGCAAATATTAGCTCTTGAGATATTCACAGCATCTCTATGAGGTAAATTATTATTATTCCCATTTTATAGTTGAAGAAATTGAAGCAAAGATCAAATGACTTGCAGGCAAGGTGCCTTAGTGACACAATGATTGGAACTTTGGATCTGGACTTAAGAAGATTAGAATTTAAATCTGACTCAGATACTTGATAGCTGTGTGTGACCTTGAGCATCCCAAGTTCTATTTGCTTCAATTTGCTCAATTTTAAATGGAGACCATAATAGTATCTACCTCCCAAGGTTATTATGAGGTTCAAATTATATATCCGTAAAGCACTCAGCACAGTGCCTGACACTCAGCAGTGGCACTATAAAAGCTAGTTATCATCATCATCATCATCATCATCATCATCATCATCATCATCACTCTTTATCTGAGGCCAGGTCAGAATGCCAAAGTAACTCCAAAATACAAACTATCCACTCTGCCATCTAGCTGTCTCTCTAGGTAGTCATAGAGTGATAGATAAGTAGATAGAGGGATGGATGGATGGATAGATAGATGACAGATAGATGGAAGAATGGATAGATAGAGAGATAGATAGATAGATAGATAGATAGATAGATAGATAGATAGATAGTTGGATGGATGGATGACAGATTGATAGAAAGATAGATATTGGAATGAATATAATGTAAAATATAAAAACATTGCTGAATCTCCTTTTTTTCTTGATGATAAGGAGAGTAGAGAAAATCTGGAAGGAGGGGAATATTTTCAACTTTTTTGCCTGTCCCAAACAAAAACCACATATCCAGTTCTGGGGAAACTATCCTATGTGCATGGTGCATCAGTGCCAAAACTTGTCAAACACATGGAATGTGGCTGAGTCCAGAGCTTTAGAACAGAACAAGAGACATTTCACACAGTGAAAAGCTTCCAGCATTCTGCTCTCTAGTCTGTTGACAAGAATTACAAACTCCATCTGCCCAGATAGGGACAGTCTCAGAACTGGGAACTGATCTACTTCTTGGGAATTCCAGAGACTAAGAAGATGAACAGCAGTTTGTGTATATTAAAGGCTTTGGGACTATTAAGCGGATAGGAAAGCAATTCCTTCTGCTCATATGTTGTATCCTAAACCTAAACCTAAGCTATTTGTGATAATATTCCCCGTGAGCCACATCAGAGATGAGTTCTGTTCTTTTTCTCTTACACAAAATGGAGTTGGGCCCAAATAATTGTTCACAGTCAACCAGCAAGATCTGTCCAAGTGGGGGAAACTATGACCCTGGACTGTGTGTATGACACCAATATAATGTAATTTTTTTTCTAGAACAAACAGCTTTCCAGTGGGGATATTATTTACTTTATTGAACTACATTTGAATATGAGAATGGAAATACAGATAAATATTTTTGAATTATCAAAAAGAAACTAAAATAATCAACCTAATCATTTTCTCTTCTAAGCCAAAAGGCAGGGATCTTTTTCTGTGTTATTGTGGAAACCTGCAATAAATAAACTTATAAAAATAGTGAAACAAAAAAATTGTAGCATTTGAGAGTCACCGCTCCCCACTTCAGCAGCTCAATGGTCACCCATAATTATGCCCTAGAAAGAAAGTAGTCAAATAAATGGAAAAGAGATGGCTGTAGTTCGTGCAGTGGGGGAGTCTGAAAAGAATACAATTGACAGAATTCTAAGAAACGCCCTTCCACAGTTGTCTCTAATCTGTAGGTGAACATCCAACAGATTAAAAATGACATTTAGTAAAATCTTCAAAACAAAACAAATGTCTGCTTAGGTTGTGTCCAAATGTTTTCCTTTGCTGCATTTACAAGGAAACAAAGCAGTTTCTTCTAGCTATCTCTATTGCAGTGACATAGTATTTATCCAGGAGCACTATAATAATTCCTCTTTAGCCTTCTATTACCTACATAGATGAATTCAATAGAGGGAACCATATGATTTTACACTTAAAATGGTCAGATACAATTTGTCTGAAAAAGATAGACTGCAAGCCTAATATAACATGGGAATAAAAAGATAGTCTTGAACTTTTTTTAAAGGACCTAGATTTCAGGAATAAGAAAAAATTATTCCTGACTATGTGATAATCAGCAGTGATGAATTTAGCTCTTTTCAACAATAAGATGATTCAAGGCAATTCCAATAGACTTGTGATGGAAAGTGCCATCCACATCCAGAGAGAGAACCATGGAGACTGAATGTGGATCAAAGCATAGTATTTTCACCTTTGTTGTTGTTTTGCTTTTTTTTCTTTCTCATGTTTTTTTCCCTTTTGATCTGATTTTTCTTGTGCAATATGAAAAATATGGAAATATGTATAAAAGAATTGCACATTTAACCTATATCAAATTTCTTGATGAAAATTTTGGAGAGAGGTGTAGGGGAGAGAGGAAGAAAATTTTGGAACACAAGGTTTTCACAAAGATTAATGTTGAAAACTATCTTTGCAGGTATTTGGAAAAAATATATACTATTTAAAAATTTTAAAAGAATACTAGTATTTGACGACAGTTTATGTTTATCCTAATTAGATAATAAGAGTTTCTTAGAATCTTTTTATTATTCTTATTGCTATTTTTTATTTTATTTTTAATTTATGGATTAAAACAAGCATTTCCATAATAAAGTATAATAAAAATGATGATTTCACATAAAAAAGAAAGATGGTTCAACTATTCTCTAGTCAGACTACCACTGAGATCTTGTTAAAATCTGACCAGTTTAAGAAGCTCATTGATATCCCTGAAGAGTATCCTCAGAAGAGCAACCAGAATGGTGAATGTCCTTTCTGACAGATAAGAACAGGTTCAAAGAACTGAGTATATTTAGTCTGGAGAAAAGATGACTCATGAGGAAAGGACACTTATAATCAGATCTTTGAAGGACTGTGTGAAAGAGCAATGATACTTGTACTATTTGGTCTCAGAGGGCAGATCCAGGAATAATTGGCAGAAGTTGAAAAAAAGATATTAAGCTAGATGTCAGGAAAAATTTGTCCAAAAGTAGATTGTGTTTTATTGGAAGATGGTGGATTTTCCATCATTAGAAGTTTTCCTGTGAAAGTTTTCAAGTAAGGTGTAGTTTAAACTAATGGTCATTATGATACTTTAACTTTAAAATTCTGTGATTTTTTGTGGTGCTCTGATACCATTTTGTATGATCAAGACAGTAGAATGAGTTTCATAACCAGGTAAGCAATTATTCTCCCACATTTTTATGATAATTCCTATTGTTTCATTTTGGCTTTTTTGTGATTTTCTTTTAACTCTAGATTTTTCCTTTTAATCTATACTGCACATTCTTGACAGACTAACTTTCCTAATTATACATTCTTAGTTTTAAGGAGAAGTTTTATACCTGTGGTAAGAAAATGAAAGTGCCCATATTTGAAGTTGGGGAAAAGACAGAGGCATCAGTTGGTCAAAATTACACTTAAATCAACAACTTATACAATATATCACAATAAACTCATGATGAATGGTAATGGGCATATCATAATGCCATCAATTGGGGGATGGATCAATAAAGTGTAATGTGTATTTGTGAGAGAATTGTATTGTTCAATGGGAAATGATGAGCAGGATACTCTAAGGAGAAAAAAAGTCTTGGAAAGTCTTCCATGAACTCAAGAACAGTGAAATGTACTGAATACAAAGTAATAGCAATTTTCTGGGATGAACAGCTGTAAATGACTTTGTTGTTCTCAGCAGTGCAATAATCCATGACTACTCTGAAGGACTTATAATGAAAAATCCTATTTATATCCAGAGAAGGGATTTATTGTTTCTGAATGCATATTGAAGCATTCTCTCTCTCTCTCTCTCTCTCTCTCTCTCTCTCTCTCTCTCTCTCTCTCTCTCTCTCTCTCTCTCTCTCTCTCTCAAATTTTATCTTAAGGGTTTTTATTTTCATTAGGGTGGGAGAGCTATATTTTCTTTCACAACATAACTTTTATGGAAATGTTTTACATAACTTCACATGTGGTTTCTTAATTATGGGTGGAGATAAGGAATCTTATATAAATTAGAACTCATTTTAAAAAAAAAAGTAAAAAAGTTGCTTAAATGTAACTTGGGAAAATATTTTAAAAATAAATAAAACATACAGAAAAAAGCCAAAAAGGGACTATTTACAATCATGGCTAGGAAAAGAATTCTAAAAGCCAAACAGGGAAGAATAGTAAATAAATAATAAGTTCAATAAAATTGAATAGCTTTTGCACAAATAGTATTGATGGACATAAAAGAAAAAAGAAACTCAGTCAGCCAGAAATTTTTTTTGC
Organism: Sminthopsis crassicaudata; assembly: GCF_048593235.1. Taxonomy (NCBI): domain Eukaryota; kingdom Metazoa; phylum Chordata; class Mammalia; order Dasyuromorphia; family Dasyuridae; genus Sminthopsis; species Sminthopsis crassicaudata. The sequence continues at coordinate 512,526,142 of NC_133618.1, forward strand.
GTTAATAAGGATCTGAAGTTGAAGATTCATAGAGAACTAATACAAATACATAAGAGCAAAAATCGTTCCTCTAAATTTACACATCTGATTGTCTTATTTTCAGTCCTCATTCTCAGTCTATCTGCTCACTCAATACTATTGACAAGACTCTCCTTCTAGACATCCTATCCTTTCTGAATTTTCATAAGTTTTCTCTTGGTTCTTCTATCCCTCTTTCTCTTTTGCTGGCTTATTAAATATGTCACCCTCTTCTCCTAAACATAAGTGGTCGCTAAGCTTCTATTAGTCCTTCTATAAGTCATTCAGTGCATAAATATCATGTACCTACTATGTACTAGATATTATGCTAATGTTTAAGAATACAAAAAAGGCAAAATACAGCCCTATGACATATGTTGCCCTATTGGCAATAGCTTGGATAAGGGGGATTTTTAGAATCACTTCTAGGTTGTAAACCTGAGGGACTGAGAGGATGGTATTGCCTTCCACAGAAATAGGAAATGGGATAAATTTAGAAGGAAAGATAATGAGTTCTGTTTTGGATATATTGAGTTTAAGACATCTACTGGACATACAATTCAAATTGCCAAAAAGCAAAAGATGTAAGATTGGAAATCAGAAGAGAGGGTGGGGCAAAGTGGGTAGATTTACAATCTCTTATGCTTTTTCTCTTATCTCAGAAATTCATCAGTTGCAGTGGGTTTAATTGTCATCTCCACACTGATGGCACAGATATTTATATTTCTAGACTTAATTTCTGAGCTTTAGTAAATCATCATCAATTGCCTTTTTTACATGTCAAACTGGATATCCCAGACCTATCTCAAAAATTTCTGTCAAAAGTATCACCATCCTTTCAGACTCCCAGATTGATAATTCCAGTTTTTTCCTGGATTTCTCATTTTATCTCACCCCCACAACTCCAATTAATTGCCAAATTTTGCATTTTTCACCTTTACAATATCTGTTTATCTAATCCCTTCTCTTTTCTTCCACAACTACAGCCTTAATTTAGATCCTTATTTCCTCTCACCAGAATTATTATAATAGCCTCCTTACTGACCTCCCTATCTCTATTCTGTCTCTACTCTAGTCCATCTGCTTCTAAAGTGATTTTTCTTGTATTGTAGATTTGACCAAATCACTCGCCCACTCAATAAATTCCACCAGTTCCCTATTGCCTTTGGAATGAAATTTCAGGTTCAGTGTTTAGGTTTTAAAGCTCTTTATAAGTTAGGCCCAGGCTTTTTTTCCAGTCTCATTAGACAGTACTTTCCCTCCTGAGATCTAAGATCCATACTGGTTTTTTCTCTGTTCCTTAAACATGATATTTTATCTCTCATCTGCATGCCTGTGCATTGATTTCCTCCAGGCAAGGAATTCACTTTTTTTTCTCCTCCTAGAAACCCTCTCTTTCTTCAAGATCTAACCTGAAAGGAATGCAGGGTTGGTTCAATAGTAGGAAAACTATCAGCATAATCAACTATATCAATAACTAAACTAAAAAAAATCATATAATTATCTCAATAGATGCAGAAAAAGCATTTGATAAAATCTAACATCAATTCCTTTTAAAAACACTAGAAGGTATAGGAATAAATGGTACTTTTCCTTAAAATGATCAGAAGCATCTATTTAAAACCATTAGCAAGCATCATATGTAATGAGGACAAACTAGAACCATTCCCAATAAGATCGGGAGTGAAACAAGGCTGCCCACTATCACCATTACTATTCAATACAATATTAGAATTGTTAGCTTTAGCCTTAAGAGAAGAGAAAGAGATTAAAGGAATTAGAGGAGGTCATGAGAAAACCAAATTATCACTCTTTGCAGATGATATGATGGTATACTTAGAGAAACCTAGAGAATCAACTAAAAAATGACTAGAAACAATTCACAACTTTAGCAAAGTTGCAGGATACAAAATAAATCCACACAAATCATCAGCATTTTTATATATTACCAACAAAGTCCAGCAGCAAGAGATTTTTAAAAATCCATTTAAAATAACTGTTGATAGTATAAAATATTTGGGAATCTATCTGCCAAGGAAAAGTTAGAAACAATATTGAATACAAGTACAAAAGATTTTTCACACAAATAAAGTCGGATCTAACAATTGGAAAAAATATCAAATGCTCATGGGTACACCAAGAGAATATTATAAAAATGACAATAATATCTAAATTAATCTACTTATTTCGTGCTAAACTAATCAAACTTCCAAGAAATTATTGTATAGATCTAGAAAAAATAGTAACAAAGTTTATCTGGAAAAACAAAAGGTCAATAACTTCAAGAGAATTAATGAAAAAATGCTAATGAAGGTGGCCTAGCTATGCCTGATCTAAAACTATATTATAAATCAGCTGTCATCAAAACCATTTAGTACTGAGTAAGAATAGAATATTTGAACAATGGAAAAGTTAAGATCACAGGACAAAATAGGCAATAACTATAGCAATCTAGCATTTGACAAACCCAAAGACCCCAGCTTTGGGGAAAAGAACTCACTATTTGACAAAAGCTGGTAGGAAAATTGGAAACTAGTATGGAAGAAATTAAGGCTTGACCCACACCTAACATAACATACCAAGATAAGATCTAAATGGGTTCATGATTTAGACATAAAGAATGATATTATAAGCAAATTAGAGGAACATCAGATAATTTACCTTTCAACTCTATGAAGAACAAAGGAATTTGTGTCCAAAGAACTGGAACTCATAATTGAATACAAATAGATAATTTTTATTATATTAAATTAAAAAGTTTTTGTACAAACAAAACTAATGCAGACAAGATTAGAAGGGAATCAATAACCTGGGGAAACATTTTTACATTCAAAGATTCTGTTAAAGGCCTCATTTCTAAAACATATATTGAATTGACTCACATTTATAACAATTTAAGCCATTTTTCAATTGACAAATGGTCAAAGAATATGAACAGACAATTTTCAGATGAATAAATTAAAATTTCTAGTCATATGAAATGGTGCTCCAAATCACTATTGATCAGAGAAATGCAAATTAAGACAACTCTGAGATACCACTACACATCTGTCAGGTTGGCTAGGATGACAGGAAAAGATAATGACAAATATTGGAGAGGATGTGGGAAAACTGGGACACTGATACATTGTTGGTGGAACTATGAATGGGTCCAACCAATCTGGAGGGAAATTTGGAACTATGCTCAAAAAGATTATCAAACTGTGCATACCCTTTGACCTAGCAGTGTTTCTACTAGTTTTGTATCCCAAAGAGATATTAAAGGAGTGAAAGGGACCCAGATATGCAGAAATGTTTGTGTTAGCCCTCTTTGTAGTGGTAAAAAACTGGAAAATTATCGCTTCTCGGCCTTTTGGCTAAGATCAAGTATAGAAACTGGAAAATGAATGCCCATCAATTGGAGAATGACTGAATAAATTGTGGTATATGAATGTTATGGAATATTGTTGTTCTCTAAGAAACGACCAATAGGATGATTTCAGAGAGGTCTAGAGAGACTTACATGAACTAATGCTAAGTGAAATGAGCAAAACCAGAAATCATTAGACATGGCAATAACAAGACTATATGATGATCAATTCTGATGGACGTGGCTCTCTTCAACAATGAGATGATTCAAACTAGTTCTAATTGTTCAATGATGAAGAGAGCCATCTACACCCAGAGAGAGAGCCGTGGGAACAGAATGTGGAACACAATATAGCATGCTCACACTGTTGATGTTTGCTTGCATTTTGCTTTCTTTCTCAGTTTTTTTTTCCTTCTTGATCCAATTTTTCTTGTGCAGCAAGATAACTATAACTATGCATACATATATTGGATTTAACATATATTGTAACATATTTAACATGTATTAAACTACATGTCATCTAGGGAAGAGGGAAGGAGGGGAAAATTCAGAACAGAAGGTTCTACAAGGGTTAAAGTTTAAAAATTACCCATGCATATGTTTTGTAAATAAAAAGCTTTTATTAAAAAAATCTAACCCGAACACCATTTTCTATATGAAGCTTTTTTTGTCTCCACAAATCCCTGCCAAGCCATCTTGTATTTAACTACTGTAGATTAACTTGTATTTGTTCTCTTTATATTTAATCTGCATATGCTTATTTGTGTACTTGTTGTCCTCTCCATTAGCATATAAGCACCATATGAGCAGGAATTATTTCATTTTATATTCATGTATCCCCAGTATCTATTTGTATCTGGCACATGGCAGGCAGGGATTTAATAAATGTTTATTTATTTTGCTTGATTTCTGAATGGATGTGTTCAAGGGATATTAAAAAATTCTTTTAAAAATTGCAAATTATGGGACATCTAGGTTGCCCAGTGAATAGAGCACCAGTCGTGAAATCAGGAGGACCTGAGTTCAAATTTGATCTCAGACACTTAATACTTCCTAGCTGTGTGATCCTGGGCAAGTCACTTGACCCCAATTGCCTCAGGGAAAAAAAAGAATTGCAAATTATTTAAAGCTATATGAAAAAAATCACTTGAAATCATTGATTCTGAAATACAAGTTTTAAAACTTTGACATTTTATTCCACACTTAGAAGACTAGAAAAGATGACAAAACATGTCAATAGTCATTGTTAGAACTGTTGCAGAAAGACAAACACGCTAATATATTATTCATGGATCTGTGAGTTTGCTCAGTCACTCAAGACAGCAATTTGGAATTGTGCTGAAAAAGTGACTAAAATTTCCATAATATTATAATAATAACTAACATTTACATAACATTTATTATATGCCAGCTACTGTGCTAATTATAAAGTATTTTCTAATTATTATCTCATTTTGTCCTAACAATAATCCTGGGAGATGGAGTTTATTATTTACCCCATTTTACAGATTAGGAAACTGAGGCAAAAAATGTGAAGTAATTTGCCCAAGCACAGCTGAAGAGTGTCAAAGGGTAGATATGAATTCAGATCTTCCTCTTTCTAGATTTAGTTCTCTATCCACTACACTATATAACAGCTTCTATTTACCCAGCTTTTACTAGGAATCAATCCCAAGGAGATAAATGATTAAAAAATCTCATATGTAGTAAAATAGTAGCAGCACTAGTCTACTAAATGTACATATACATATATACATATATATACATATACATATATGTGTGTATTCAGAGTATCCTAAAAACATCTCAAACTGGGTTTAGAGAGTTAATTGCTAAATTTTCAGTGTAAGTGTTCACGCTTTTGCAAATGGTATAAATAGGAGCTTGATTGATTGTTTTGTTAATTATCTAGATTTAAGAAAATGATGGAGAAAGCATTAATACAAATTAAACTTTAAAGCATGCTTGCTTTTTGTGGAGAGCTAGTTGTCAAATATTTTCCAGCATACCCCTACATGTGTGCATATGTTATGTGTATATATATATATCCATGTTTATATACATGTATATGTATTTATACACACAAATATATTCTGTCTCTAAGATTTTGAAAAGAGGCACAAATATATATATATTAGAATGTGACTATATATCAGTTTTTTTAAAGACCATCTGGGATCTTGCTTTAGTATGCCTTAGTATGAAGGTCTGTTTTGAATTGAGATTATTCATATACAAGGATTCCACGAGTATTTGAAGGTGGATTAAGAGGATTTTCTTCCTCTTAAAGAGACCAGAAAGTCTCTAGGTTGTTTGGGTGTTTGCTGAGAACATGTTCACGGTTTTGGAGATGACCACATAATGCTTCATTGACCACCATCTGCATCTTTTCTTTCTGAGTAATGAATGAGAGAAGCCAAGTCTCCATGTCCTATGCTTTCTAGAGCTGAGGACTCTGTTGTGAAATACATATATTCATTGTCACTGAATAATTTACAGTGGTTCAAACAGAATCTTGGGGAAGATCTGGTTTCCATCTTTTACCAGATTTCAGAGCTGAAGAAGAAAGCTAGGATCAATATGAGAGAACTTCTTAGCCTTGTATTTATGAAGATCTGTCTATCAAAAGTCTAAGTCACCCACCTGCAGCCTGTATGCAAACTTTGAACACTTGTTCTTGGAAACACTAACCCTATCTCTCCAGTCTCCTTTTGTTCTGATTCATATGTCACATTTCTATCCCTGTTCCCACTCAAAACTGGGACTGAGTGTTTGGCTATAGCTTTTACTCTTCTCTAGATTCAAGGCAGGTTAAGGAAGTCTCAAGAAGCACCAGGAAGAGACCCCACTGCTTAATGATTCAATCAGACTTGCTGAATGGACAGGTTTGAGAAGAATGATATCCCTTTGGAGATCATGTGTCAGTGTTAAACCCCCTGAAGATATTTCTCAGCCAAGAGATGTCAGCCCAGATTACTCTTTGTTATTCACTGCAATGACTCTTTATTCTGACCTTGATAATTCTCATTCTACTATCCTACAGAAAAGAATGTAAGCTTCCAACTCCTCTCCTATTCAGAAAGAAATATACTTTCTTAGGCTTTTTAAGGGTTTTAATAGCCTCCCCTTTTATTATTTTTTTTTTGGGGGGGGGGAGAGTTAGACTAGGCCATCTTTTCCCTCAATTCTTACCTATCTTTTATTACTGAATGGGTACTGCTTCTGATAAACTGAGACTTGAGAAAGCACTTAGCTTAAAAAGGCCATAGTCTTCCACTACACTGAGACCCTCACCATTCATCCTGATCTATGTCTTGCCTCTGGACCCAATGATTCTGGAGCAGAGAATGGAGCTGATGACTTTGCATACCTTCGCCTCACTTGCAAGTCAAAACATCACCCTTCTGATGTTATTGAACCTCTTTGAGAATGAAAGACAAACAGCAAATTTCTACTAAATAATTTACTTCTAAAATATTATATTTATAAAATATATTTAAAGAACTATTATCAAAAGACTCTGTGGAACTTAGCAGGATTGGGGAGTAAATCCTGCATGAGCTGCCACTTCCCATAGCTTCCCCTATACTTTAATCCAGCAGTGTTACAATCAGTGCTCTTTTAGAGTAAAAAAGAATCCTTTATGCAAGTCTCTCATGAAAAATGGATATGCTCCCAAAGAGGGCATCCCAAATACAGAATCAGGAATAAGCTACATGCAATTAGACAGGTTTCTTGCCTCTCCCTTCAAGATAGGTCAGATTTACAATCAGAGCTGCAATTACTCAATTTCCAATTCTTTTTATTCATCCATTTTATATGTCAAAAGGCTTGTGTCCTGACACTGAACCTAGCCAGTTTGGGTGGGTTTAAGCCTGAGCCCTTGTCAGCAATTTTGTTGTTTAGCCAGTTTCTTGACATACAATAATTGGTTGGAGATACAAGAGACTTCACCTCTCCTTTCATCCTGTTTTGATATCTGTGGAAGCCTAACTTTTCAAAGCCCTCATATAACTAAGAGAAAGGTAACAAGTCAAGTAAAAAACACCTATTAAGCTTCTATTCAATACTGTGTTAAACTCTAGGGATACAAAGTAAAAAAAAAAAGTTGATTCTTTTGGATAATTAAAGTCTAATGGAAGAGACAATATGCAACTATTATGTACCCTCCAAAAAAACTTGTATAAGAAAAACTTCCCCAAAAGGAAGGCATTAGCATTAAGCAGGAGCAGAAGAGGATTTTGCAGAATGTGGAATATTACCTAATACTTGCCAGACCCAGGAGGCAGAAATGAGGAGGAAATTCCAAACTTGAGAAATATCCAGGAAAAATGCACACAAATATACAGATCACACTCCCTTTACAGAGGAGGAAGCTGGAAACATCTGCACAGGGGAAGAGCTGAGAAGAATGGCACTAGGCTATTCTGAGGTCACTTCAGTAGCCAAGTCTTCTTGATTCTGTCTTCAAAAGATCTCTTATATAGGATCCCTTCTATCTACTCAGTGTTACCATTCTGGAGCAGACCCTCATTGCTTCACACCTGTGATTACCTTCTTATTGGCCTCCCTGCTTTGTCTTTCCCAACTCCAATCCATCTATCCTCAGTCTCCCAACTCTATGCTTTTTGACTGACTAGATTCCTGTCTCCTCAGCTCTGGTTTCTTGGCTTTCTCCAAAACTAAGCTCAATTCTTCCTTTAGCAGGATTCATTTCCCAGTTTTCCTCCCATTCTGTCCTCATTCCTCATTGCCACCTATTTTGTATGTATTTTGTATTTTCAGAGCTGTTGGCATATTGCCTGTCCCATTAGAATGGGGAGCTCCTTTAGGGACATACTTTGTTTTTGCTTTTCTTTGTATCACCAGAGTTTAGCCCAGTGCCTGGAACATTGCCATCTCAATTAAATTACCAAAAACAAAAACAAACAACCAAAAAACTATTTTACTGAATTAGGAAAAAAAAACAATAACAAAATTTATTTGGAAGAACAAAAAGTCAAGAATATCAAAGGAATAAATAATTTAAAAATGTAAAGGAAGTTTAGCAGTGCATGGTAGGAACTGAATATGTGCTGACAGCTGATGAGGCAATTTTGTTTGGTTTATGCAGTGTCCTCTGGTGTTAGTTGTTGATATTACACCTTGAAGACATCCCTTGAGATCTACTGAAGGAAGTAACCTACTAGAATTCCATCCTGTAATTTACCATTGTAAAAACATTGTCTTCTTCCTTAAAGCCAGCAGTTTCCTTCAAGAAAAAGAGAAAGGATAGTATGAGATAGAATGGAGACAAGAAGATTGGATGGGAAAAAAAGAGATAACATTGAGTTCTGGGAGAGACTTCAAGAGTGACCATATTCAGATAGATGAAACAGATAGCAGTTTCCTATTCTTGATAAAAGAAAGTGTGAAATATGTGTTTTACTCCATCTAACATCAGATAAAGCAAGTACAGTGGATCAGGAAGCTCACAATGTATAAAGAAAATTTCTTTCCAAAAATAATTTTCTGTTGCCTACAGAAAAAAAAAATTATAGAGTACTGATCCCAATGAAGAAAAGGTTATAATGTCCCTGGCCCTGAGAAACACATTCTCTTTTACTAGACACTAAAATGCACAGAATCTATTAGAGCCAGGAACACAAGTCATCCATCCCAAGTTCCCACAGGCCTTCTTTCATATGTGAAGCCACGTTTTTAGAATGTTAGACTGAAATGTTCTACAAGGCAAAGTCACTGCCCAAAATAAATTAGACTAAACCCTTCTGTCTAGAAACATTAACCTCCAACCACTACATAATCCACTTTCCCTGTAAGGTCTTTGGTTATAGAGGGCAAGAATCCTCACCTCACACACAATTCAACAAAGAAAAAAAGAGTTAGAAAAAAACACTCGTCATCTTAGCATCATGGGTTGGGAGTAGGGGGTGGAGGTAAGAGGAAAGCAGAGAAGACAGGAATTTACTTTGACAGTTCATTGGCCTAATGGGATTCACAATAGCTGGTAGTTTAGATAACTCTGTATTTTTTCTCCTTGCCAACTCTCAGTTTTTAATCTCTGCTCCAAGCTCCAAGAAACTTCAATTGCAGTGACTTCAGACTGCCTTGTTCTCATGATACCCAGGTTTCACAATAGAACTTGTTCTGATTTCTACCTCTCTATAATCAAGTCCATCATTCCTAACCATTTCTCTCTGTATGTGTGTGTGTGTGTGTGTGTGTGTGTGTGTGTGTGTGTGTGTTTGTCCCTGTATGACTCTGTCTCCGACCCTGTCTCCGTCTCTCCGTCTTTCTCTTTTTATCTGTCTCTCTCTATTTTTCTCTTTCTCTCTCAATCATTCTTTTTTTCTCTTTTTCCTTTCCTTCTTTCCTTTCCTCCTTCTCCCTTTCAAATCTTAACTCAGAGAAAATAAGGGGGGAACAAAAAAGAGGATGCTTCAATTTAGAGTATTTTTCTAATTTTGTATGATTTCCACATTTAGGTAATAGTGGCATTGGAGTCCACAAAACTTAAATTAGAACACTGCATTAGTTGCTTATTAACAGCGTGATCCTGAGCAAATCATTTAGCCTCTATTTTTTTTGTTTTTATACTTTGGAATGGGAATGATAATAATACTTACCCCACAGTATTGCTATGAGGATGAAATGAGCTAATTTATGTAAAGTGCTTTACAAATCTTAAAACTCTATAAAAATGCTACTCAGGTGATGATGAAGATAATGATGATGATGCCCTATTACAAATCATATTTACTGAGGATCCAGATGAGGGAGAGATAATCTTCTTCCTGTGTTGAAATAATCAGAAAATACTCTCCAGTCTCTCCATGAATATAATCCCCAGGGGCCCAAGAGAAATCAATAATTTAAAAACATAAAAGAATAAGGATGTTCCCTCCCAGCTATAACAAAAATGCAAGCATTTGGAAAGCAAAGACAAGTCTGCACGGCTTCTACCACATCTAAAGGATCTTAATAAGTATGCAGTGGTACAAGTGTGATATGGTAGAAAGAGCATAGAATTTGATGTTTTGCAGTATTTACTATGTCACTAAACTTCTCAATTACCTCCTTTATAAAATAAATAGTTTGGACAAGATCCTCAAAATCCCTTCTAACTCTGAATTCTAAGAACAATGATAAAAGAACTTCTTTCCCAAAGAATTCAGAAGTTTCTTTTGGGGAAACAGTTCCTCTTTGCCCCAAAAATTCTTATGTGATTAGACATAAAGGATGGAGGACAGAAGAGAAAGGAAGCAAGGTGAGAGAAGAAGGAAAGCAGGGGAGTTCTGTTATTGCCAGAAAAGGTTTCAGTCAAGAATATATTCATCTGTGATTGGGACTAAGTACAATGTATGAGATAACAGACAGGGTTCTGATTGGCTGAATAGTGAGACTGAGAATCCCCACTGTTCTCTGGGGCAGAAGAATAAGAAACATTCATCTTTGGAAGTTCTTCCTTTGACTACATAGAAAACTCAGATCCCAGACTCCAGTACCACGTATTTCCCAGACCTTGGAAAAAAGAATGGAAAAGCTCATGGAAATCTCATTACTGATATGCTGTCTTCAGCTGGGCTGTGAGTTGAGATATTTTGGGAAATGGGAAGAGGGGACATTCTGCAGAGATCCAATGGGGAAAGGTTACATAGGACTTGTGTTTATGTTATGAAAAGAAAAAGGAAGCTTAGAACATACTGACTTGATGACCTCTAAGCATCCTGAGTCTAATATTGCTTTTCTGCACAGGGGTGAGCTGCCTCCAAAAGGTGGAACAGAGTCCTCAGTTCTTGAGCGTCCAGGAGGGAGAAAGTATTATTATCGACTGCAATTTCACAGAAAATTCCCAAGGCCTGCAGTGGTTCAGGCAGGATGCTGGGAAAGGCCTCATTTCTCTATTTTACTTGGCTTCAGGGATGAAGGAAGAAGGCAGATTCAAATCCATGATCAACTCGAAGGAACGTCACAGTTCTCTGCACATCACAGCCTCCCAGCCTGAGGACTCAGCCACCTACCACTGTGCAGTGAGAGCACAGTGATTTCCAGGCACCTGCATCCTGTGCACAAACCCTGCATCTGGGGCTCCAGGGGAGCCCACAAAATCACCTCAAAAGCCTTTGTATAGTGTCAACTTTCCTAATTTACATTAACCAGCATGTTATTTCAGTTCCAGCTTAGGGTTTAGCACTGGACCTGTGCTTTTTTGCTTTCAGGTTTTAAACACATCCAAGCCCAGTTCCAGATGGCAAATACAACTAGGGCAGCTTGAAAGTGGTTATATTTTGACTTCTCAGTCTAAGCTCATAAGAGACCCAGCACTAAAGAGAGTGTATGTGCCTGGCTGATCTTTATATCAATCTTGAAGAAACAATTCAGTACTGGGACAGCTCCCTACACTTTTTTTTCTTTCACAAGTAGCCATATGGCTTGTCTTTCTCATTTCTCTTGGTATTTACGGCTAACTCTCCTAATATAAGGCTCTTCTAATCTGATGGTTTTTTTTCCCCAAGACTGTAGTTCTATAGATCTGAAGCCAGGAAGGAACTCAGAGTCCATCTAAATTCAACCCTTTCATTTTTATAATGAGAAAATTGAGTTGTAGAAAGGTTAGATAATTTGTTGAAGGTTTCATGTGTCAGAGGCAGAATTTGAATCCAGGAACACAAATTCCAGAATTACTGCTATTTCTTCTTCTGGAAGGAAATCCCTTCAGTTTTGTTTTGTTTTTTTTAAAGAATTATAAGAATATAGATCTGAAGTTAGAAGAAGGAAACTAATTCAACCCCCTTATTGTTGTTGTTATTGTGATGTCATTTTAGTCACATCTAATTCTCCATAACCCTATTTGGGCTTTTCTCAGCAAAAATAGTGGTTTGCTATTCCCTTTTTAGCTCATTTTATAGATAAGGATACTGAGGCAAACAAGATTAAGTGACTTATCCAATGTCACACAATTATGAAGTGTCTAAGAATGAATTTGAACTCATAAACATGAGTTTTTCTAATTTTAAGCTTACTGCTCTATCCACGAGCTGCCCCAGTTTTCCTGAGGAAGAATATGGTGTGTGTGTGGGGGGAAATCTTTGTATTGAATATATTTAATATATATATATATAAGGTAATAAAAATTTATAAGATAAAAACATATTCCTCTTATAAACAGTCAAAATATGAATAAATATTTCTCAAAAGTATTGTAAATTATAAATATACATTAAGGATACTCCCAGAAGTTTCATCTCACATCCAACAGTTCAGTGAAGTGTTGGAAAGGAATAGTCAGTGTTGGAAAGAATGTGGAAAGATGGGCATACTGACGCATTCTTGGGGGAAACTGTAAATTGGCACAACCATTCTGTAAATCAATCTAGAATTATTCAAATAAAGTAACTGAAATGTCCATACCATTTGATCCAGAGATTCTACTGGGATGGGAATAAACGTTCACATAGCACCTACCATGTACCAGGCATTGTACTAAATACTTTTATAATTGTTATTTCATTTGATCCTTCATACTAATGTTGGTAGTTTAGTGGATATTATTATCCCTGTTTTACAATTGAGTTTTTATAAATGTTTACAATAAATCCCTATTTACTGAGGCAATTGGAGATTAAATGACTTGCTTGGAGTAACAAAACTTGTAAATGTTTGAAGCTAGATTTAAATTCAGGTCTTCATGATTTGGAGCCCAGAACTCTATCCACTATGCCACCAGCTACCAAGGGATATATCCTATGGAAATCAATGACATAAAGAAAGCCCATGTATAATACTGTAATATTTTTTATGGTAGAAAAGAATTGAAAAAAAGCAGATGTCCATAGATTAAAGAATGGCTAAATATATTATGGTAAATAAATGTAATGAAATATTACTGTTCTGTAAGTAATGAATATATAAAATACTGAGAAACATGAAAAGAATTATTTGAACCAATGTAAAACAAAGTAGGCAGAATAAGAAAACAATATGTACGATGACTACAACATGAGTAGAAGAAATGGTGAGAACAAAATAATCAGAAGTTATTTTGATGGAATTCAAACAGTAAGCTTGACCATGAAGAAGAGCTACAAGAAGGCATTCCCTTTACCATCTTGAAGTAGAAAACCATGAATATAGGGTACTGCATTTAATGTCAGACTTTGTTAAACAGAACTCTATTCTTTCATTTATTTATACTTTATTATAAAAGAAAACTCTCTGGAAGAGGTTTGAGAAAAGCACTACACTACCATAAGAAACATAAAGAACATAAAATGTATCAATAAAAGTTATTTTAGGTAAAAGGTTTCTGCTATTTTTCTACTGGTGGAAGGAATTCCATAAGTTCCTTTCAGTAAGGGGACTTGGAGCTCATTGATTTTCAAAATAAACTGAAAGCATCCCAGGAATTATTAATATAACTCTTACAAACTTATCTTTATGAGATTTAGGATATCTTTAGATTCATCTCACATATAGAACTAAATTTAAAACCATGTGCTAGAATGGAATCTCTTTGAGGGCAGGGACACGCCTTTTCTATGTTCACTACTCAGAGCTAGAATGCCACATTTGCTATGTAGGATTGCTCAAATATTTCAACAATATATGTGTTGTCCTTCATTCTCAAGAAAGACCATGACATCAGGGAGATGATGCTATGACATGCAAGTGAACTGGATTTAAATAAGGAAGGGCTGTGCAAGATCACTTGCCTCATTTTCCTCTCCAGAGCCATCTGGCCAGATATAGATAGGATTGGAAATGGCCCTGGATGCTGTGGAAGACCGTGGCTTTTTTAAACTCAGGTCTTCCACAGATCTCAGTTTGACTGAAGCTGCATCCATTCATTGATTAAGGCTCAGTTGCAACTGAGGCAAAGAATCTCCTCTTTCACCTGGCCACAAAAAAAAAAAAAAAAAAAAAAAAAAAAAAAAAGCTAAATTAATAAATCTGTGAGTGGAGAAGACTCTGCCAAAGCAGAAATTATTGCTATTTACATTCAATCTGAGTCAATCTGGACCCAAACAATGACCAAATGGGGCTTGGCCTGGGACCTATTGGTGGCCAATGAGAATCAATGCTGACTGTAAAGATTTCTCTGTTGCCAAAATCTTCAGGAATCTGCCATGGTGAAAACTCCCTTGCTGTCCCAGCATGATTTTGTATGACCTAGAGGGGGCAGCAGCACCACAAACAACAATATCCCCTTCAAGAGCTTGGGTACAAATGTGTACATATGTGAAGAAGAATGATTGTGCTGGAGAAGGTGTGACATTATGTTCTGATTGGCTGGATAGCTTACTTCATGAATCAAAACAAGAAACATTTAGAACCAAGGAGACTTCTTTAGAACAGAGTTCAGATCTGTGTCACAAATCCCCAAAGTGAATTATCTCTGCTTCTGAAAAACAAACTATGGAAAAGTCCCTGGGTGCCTTATTCTTGATCTTGTATCTTCACGTTGGCTGTGAGTGAAAGAATTCCTGGAGATGGGATCAGGATAACCCAGATGAGATGGGTCCACCAGGATGAGTAACAAAGAGAAGAGTTCGTGCTAGTTCACAGGAGATTTCTTGGGCTTATTCATTCCTAGAATTTAAAGGAAAATTGGGGAAATACCTTAACTACAAATATCTAGTGTCTGACATTGTCTTTTTGCACAGGGGTGAGATGCCAACAGAAGGTGGAGCAGAGTCCCAGAAGCCTGAGGGTGCAGGAGAGAAAGAATGCAGCTCTCAATTGCAATTATTCAAACAGTGCTGCCACAAACCTGCAGTGGTTCAAGCAGGATCCTGAGAAAGGCCTCTTCCTCCTATTTTACATCACCTCAGAGGGAAAGCAGAAAGGAAAATTAAGATCCACAATGAACAGGAAAGAACGTCACAGCTCCCTGCACATCTCTGATGCTCAGCCTAGGGACTCAGGCACCTACTTCTGTGCTGTAGAGCCACAGTGATTGCCAGTCACCTGCAGCATGTGCAGAAACCTTGCCAGGAGGACTCCAGTCATGTTCCCTGTCAAAGAGGCGAGGATAACACCTCAAGACCATTCCCCAGGTTCCTCTTGCCTGTCCACCCTGAGCTCATTTCTATTCTAACTCGCAAACTTGCATTTCTCTATATGAAAAAACCTGAAGTCATCCTTTTGCTGATCACAACCATCAATCCTTTATCCTTTTCCGGTCCCTCTGAACCAGTTCTCCTGCCAATAAAGATATAGATTTCTTGTTTTCCCACCTCTCTTTCCCTGAAATCTTTCAAATTAGCCCTTCCATAATTTTCTAAGAGTATTTTGAATAACTATAGAGAAATATGAAAAAATAAGTAGCAAAAGTAATATTTTACAAAGATGAATCTTCCAAACATATCGGGATAATCATTCTAGACTCAGAAGCTAGGTCTTCAAACCCTGACTTAGCCTCTGTTTGCCTCAGTTTCCTCATCTATGACTTGGGGATAATAATAGCACTTACCTCAGAGAGTTTTTGTGAGGATCTAACATTTTTTTATTTATAATTTATATATATAAAAACCTTAGCATAGTGTTTGGCATATAGTAGGTGCTGGACAAATGTTAGCTATGATTATTATTATTACATATTACATCTTCCCTAATAGAATATATCTGAGAACTGAAACTATGCTATTATTTATCTTTTTATCCCAAGCATCTAGCATTTTATTTGGCACATATTTGTAATTTAATAAATGATAAACAAAGTAATGAAAAGCAGATTCTTAACTTGGAAATGTTAGACCCCTAAGGGGGGGGATCTAAGCCAATGTTCAAAGCCTGATATGAAATAAGTCTGGAAGAGAGCCAGAGGCGTATTGTTTAAATGCTGATCTGTCAGACTGAAACACATACATTTTTTACTATAAGCAATGTGGAGCTGTCAACTGTTTCAGCAAGGTAGTGCTATAGTTAGAACAGTGCCTTTGGAAGATCTATTTTGGCACCTACACAGAAGATAGATTGGATAAGGAAAAGACTACAAGCAGAGAGAACATTTAGGAGTTATTACACCTATTACAGGTGAGAGTTAATAAGAATATAACTAGGATTACAGGTAGAGAAAAGAGGATAAATATGAAAAATGTTGCAGAGGTAAAGTCAACAAAACTTAACTAATTGGATATGGTTGAGGGAGATAACTCCAAAGTTTTGAATAGGCTTCTCAACTCTTATCTGTCTGAAATAGGATTGATCCTTAAAGGTCTTTACATTCTCTATATTTTTAGTCATAGTGTCTTTGCTACCATTGCTTCACCTATGTAGATAACAACTCTTTTGAATGGCAGACCCTTATCATTTTTCTTTATTAAAGCATTTCATTTTTCAAAACATATGCATGGACAATTCTTCAACATTAGCTCTTGCAAAATCCTTTGTTCCAATTTCTCCCCCTTTCCCCCACTACCTCCCCTAGATGGCAAGTAATCCAATATATGTTAAACATGGTAGAAATATATGTTAAATCCAATATATGTATACATATTTATACAATTATCGTGCCACACAAGAAAAAAAAAGTGGAGTAAAATAAAATGCAAACAAACAACAAAAAGAATGAAAATGGTTGTAAACCACACTCAGTTTCCACAGTCCTCTCTCTGGCAGACTGTCATCCTTAAGGAGATATCCCACTACTGCCTTAAATTCAGCAAGTCCAAAATCAAGTTTGCAATCCTCTTCAACCTCCATCTGACTACCTCAGTGATACCACAAGCTATCATGGATTTTTTTTTTGGAGCTTTCCACTATCCCAACCTCTTGCATCTATTAATTTACTAAGGTTTGCCATTTCTAATTCCATTACGTTTCTCCCATCCATTCTGTATTTTCTATTCTTATCACCACTACCCTAGCACAGAACCTCAACACCATTCTGCTGGACTATTGTGATAGATTCCATATATGTATTCCTGACTCTACTCCTCTAGCCCTTTGATGGTTTCTACTGGCCTTTGAGGGAAGTCATAATCATTCTTCCTGACGTTCAAGACCTTCCACGATCTTGTCCAACTCTTCCTTCAAGATTGAGCTCAAATCCTTCCTTCTACATAAGGTCCTTTCTGGACCTATTTTGCTGTGAATTCTTTCTCTCCAAGCTTACATTCCGTTTATATTGCATACACTTTGGAAATAGATTTCATGTTGTCTCCCTGTTAGAATGGGAACCCTTTGATTGCAGGGAAATATGGGACAGAATTGTTTTTCTTTATATCTACGGAACTTAGCATTGTCTCTGGCACATAGTAAATGTTGATTGACTGAATGGCTCTTCTCCATATAATCTGTGCTCCAATCAACCTGAGTGACTGGAAAATAGCACCTGTGCTACCTATCTCACAGTATTGCTGTGAGGATTAAATTGTATGGTGTTAACAATTTTGTAAACCTTAAACCACTCGTAGATGTTTCCTACCATCATCACTAGTACTATTCTATACTCCCAAAAAACCCAAACAACTACTTTGCTCACCTCCATTTTGTTGTTAACAACAAAATTTCTAATTCCTAAAACACTCTCCCTACCCTTTAGTTGCCTGTTGATTTCCTATCTATCCTTTAACTACTAATATTTCATTACAATGGTAATAAAAGTAGACTTTTATTTTTAAAATAGTGATGAATGTCTTCTACTAAATATTTTCTTTATTGTCACAGCAATTCCTTTTTGACCTGAGGGAGGCAGTGCTACTATGATTTTTTTAAAAATGCTTCTCTCTAAGGATTCTGTCTGTATATCTGCAAAAGAAACAAGTTAGAAAGCTGTGATTGGTCGAGCTCTCAGTCTGCAAATCCTATGTGTTTTCTAGAGAAGAAAAAGGTACATAAAATTAGAAGTGAAAGTGATTCCTTCAAGTAGAAACTCAGGTCCACATCCAAGATTTCAGAACTGAGTCTTCCTTGTTCCTGGCAAGTGAAAGCATGGAAAAGCTCTGGGGAGCTTCATTAGTGATACTGTGTCTTCAAGTGGACTGTAAGTTGGGAAAATTAGTGGTAGATAAAGGGGAAAAGAATGGAGATGATAATGGGGAGATCCAAGACCCATTCTCCACACAATCAAGGAGCATATATAAGGCTCAGTCTTACTCACATAGGATTTAATAGATGTGTTATGGAATTAAAAGAAAATTATGGGTGTGGCTGATTTGATATTTTGTCTGATATTGCCTTTTTTGCCAAGGGGTGAGATGTCAACAAAAGGTGGAGCAGAGTCCCCTAAGCCTGAAGGTCCAGGAGGGAGAGAACACTGCTTTCAACTGCAGTTACTCTGACAGTGCTTCCCAAGGGCTTCAGTGGTTCAAGCAGGATTTGGGGAAAGACTTCATCTCTTTATTTTTCATAACTTCTGAGGAGAAGGAGAAAGGAAGGCTAAGATCCACAATCAACAGAAAGGAGCGTCTCAGCATCCTGTACATTACAGCTTCCCAGCCTGGAGACTCTGGCACTTACTTCTGTGGTGTTAGAGGCACAGTGATCCCCAGGCACCTGCAAACTGTGCAAAAACCCTGCAGGGGGAACTCCTGCTACATTCCTGCCAAAGTGCATATGATACTACACAGAAAGCATTTATGGAGGTTCATTTTTGCTGGTTCACTTTGGGAATATTTTCATCCCAACTCCAGTTTGAGACTCTGGATTTTAGCTTTCATTTCTTTTTTTAAATGAACTTTATTTAATTATTTATTTATTTATTTTTAAATTTTTACATTATCTTAATTTGCTCCTATACTCCTTTCTCTATTCTACTCTCAAAGAGATAAACCTACATAAATTTTTTTAAAAATAGAAATAGGAGAAAATGTCAGCAAAACTGATCAACTTATCAAAAAAAAAAAAAAAAAGACCAACAACATATGCAGCATTCCATATCTATGGATTAAACTCTCTAAAAGAGGTGTCTTTTCATATCTTTTTTGTCATTTTGCAACATTCATTTTCATTTTTTTCTGATGCTTACTCTTTCCATTTACATTGCTATAGTCAAAGTATATACTTTTTTTGTCTCTGACTACTTTGCCTTACATTAGTTCATATAAGTCTTTCCATGTTTCTCTGTATTCAAAATATTCATTATTTCTTAAAGTATCATAAATACATTTTTGTAACATAGTTTGCTTAGTGATATTCCATTTGATGGGCATCATGGGTAATTTGTTTCCAATTCTTTGCTGTCACAAAAAGTGCTGCCATAAATAAACATTTAAGTGAATATGGAGTCTTCTCCATGTCAATGATTCTTTGGGGGTATATACATGGGGTATATACATCTGAATCTCTGGATCAAAGAGTATGGACATTCTAGTCACTTTGTTCTCATAATTCCAAATTACTTTTGAGAGAGATGATTCATTGAGATGCCTACTCAAATTCTAATCAATGTAATGTCAGTTCATTATGATTCTATAAAGGATAATGATTGTTAGCGATTATTTCAATGTACTTATAGTAATACATATTTAGTCAATTAGCTGATAATAAGTATAAGAATAAGCACTGAATTAATCTATAGTTTGTATGATCACAAAGGAATATAGATTCTTATAGAAAGATCCTATAATAGGACTAAAATTTTAATGTAATGTTTGCTATTTGTTAAACAGCTCCAAAGCTTACTTGTATAATCATAAGAATTCTGACATGAAGATCTACATTCTGTTTTACTCAAATTCCATGATCAAACCAAGCATGAGAGGCATGGTATGGAAAGTCCCCCTGACCAAATATGTTCTTGAAGTGTATGTATAGCTCATACAGTCTCCTCTTGCCCCTTGCCATCTTGTGATCACCTAGTCAGCAGAGAGATTCCCTGCTTCACCTAACCCATGATATGACTAACATACCATTTTTAGGTTATACATAATATTTCAACTAATAGGATCCTGTACTTTGTACAGCCACTTTAGAATGTTCAGGTAATAATTCTGGTATTAAGCCTTATCAAAATAAAGCACTGTTAGGTCTAGACATGAGAAAGATCTGGAGTCATTAGAAGGAGCCAGGTGCCTTTAATAACGTACTTTTGCTCAGAACTCTGCCTCAGCTTCTTTTTCAGTCATTCAGGATGATTTTTGTCTCCACATTTTAAAAAAATGATTGTACTAATTCACAGCTCCAGTAGAATGCATTAGTGGGCCTATTTTTTCATAACCTCTCTAATAACATCTTGTCATCTTTACCAATTTATTGACTTTGGAGTAAAGTGAGGAGCTTCATTCATGATTTTAATCAGCAAATACTATTTCTATCCTTCTTCCATATCCATAGCAAAGAGTTATCTTAAGCTAAAGTAGGACATGATGATCTAGTAGATACTTTTATCTCTTGACAAATGAATTCAGAACCACAGAGGGAGCCCAGCATTTAAAAAGTTGTTGTGCTATGGAATCCTAATAATTTTTAACTTTAATCTTAAAGATCTATTTCAGTCTTAATGCTGTTTTTCCACTACCAAATTTCTTCCATATATAATGTCTTTGTGGAATAGTTCATTAAAGGATTCCTATTGATGAGGTTGGGAAAGGGGACCCCAAAAGTTTGGGGCCCCAGACTGGTGTTGCAAGATGTCTCAAAAGAATTTGTAGTCTTGAATCCATCTCCTAATCAAGGGCAAATTTTTATTGCAATAGTAATTATAACGCCATTATAAAAAGCAGGCTGGAATTCTAAGGGAATTTCAGCAGAGAAACAGAAGCAAGGAGATATTTTGGTTCTCTTGACCAGATTATTACTGACAAGATTATCAATCAGCAATGAATTGAGGAGTGGTCTTATTCACTATTGTCTCAGGAGTTTGATCTGTGGGAATTTCGTGAGGCCAGAAGGTATCTGACCAAGGAGTGGTCAGACATTGGGTGTGAGGCTTTCCTGAGGCAGATTCAAAAGCTAGAAGATTTTAGGATTACTGACTTATTCTTAGAACAGAATCCCCCCAAGGTCAGGGGATAACAAAATCATATTACATCACTATCTGATTTGCTAGCAGATTATATATAGTATATATTCATAGAGTATGTATAGATATAATATAGATCATCTTATATATGCATATAAATTATATCACACAATATGCATGATACATGTGTGATATACATATATATGCATGTATTGTACCTCTATTGCACTGTTTATATACATGTATTGTGCCAGCTTTAGGTACCAAAGAAAATCTAAAATAGTGGAATTAAGTTCTACTTTCCCATTACCAATTTGGGAAGAATTTGGGATTTGGGAGCATGTTCAGGAAAGGGTCACTAGAGATGGTGTCCATAAGTCCAAATAAGAAGTAACTGGAGTAATCCTAAATAAATAGATGTAGTTGGCAGAAAGGGACTGGATTGATAGAACTGCTCTCTGGAGCAGGGAAGGGCACTAATAGGGATAATTCAACCTCATAGTCCCACTTCTGTGGAGTCCACCTTGTTATGTCAGATCAGAAATCCTAGTTATAGCAGGCCCCGAGGGTAAATTTTCCCTATAAATCTGTCTATTACTCACATCTTTGCTGACCCTCTTTTGGGTTATCACTTACTACAATATTTTGCCTTAAGATATCTTTCCTCTCACCCCCTCCCCCATGCCACATGGTACTTCTCCTCTCATTCTCAAATATGCTTTATGGTGTCTTTCTTCTTTTTATACCTAACTCTTTTAGGATGTTAAACTCCCCTATACATTTAGTCTGCCAGTTAAGGGCGTACTCTAGCTTCATGGGGTATTCCTTTTCTTCTGGTTAATGGTGAGTTCCATTAGGGAATTTGTCTTTTACCATCATTAATTATGAAAACCCCTTTCTTGTGTTCTCCCAACTCTATTTCATATTTACCATTCCTGATATCTATTATATCTCTTTATTTTGTCTGTAACCTTTTCTCCTAAATAGACCTACCTTTTACCTAGGAGAATGGCCATTGTGAATTCTTCACATCAATGAATTCCAATGTTTGCTGCCTAAATTACATCATTCAGTGCCTACATAAAACATATCATAATTGCTCTTTTTAGATCAGGACGTGAAATTACTTTTACTTCTTTCTTTATTTATCATAATCCCATTAGAATGTAAGTTCCTTAAAAACAAAATTTCTTTTATTTTTGTATATTGTAACCACAACACACAGCACAATGTCTGCCACAAAGTCTGACCCAATGTGACAGGACAAAAGGACTAAATAGTACACTTAGTAAAGCTCCTTACTACAAGCAACAGGGAAACACAAAATGATTATTTTTTTACATTCATGATTCTTATTTCCTTTCTCTTGATTCAATGATTCAATTCTCTCTCTTTAGCACCTTTCCCCCACCATTAAAAAGACAAGTAATATAATATCTATTATAAGTGAGAAGTCATGCAAAACATATTTCTGTATTAGCTATGAAACATGAAAAAAAATTTTAGAACAAAAGAAATGGAGAGGATTCAGGGAAGATGGCAAAGTAGGTCAATCAATTTCAAGCTCTTCAGATTTTCTCCACAAACAGAATAAATTTGTGCCTCGAGGTGAACATAGACTGGTGAAAAATCAAGAAGACTTAGGACAGAACAGAGGTCCTCCTGGCACAACCCAAGAAGACCCAAAGAAAGACCCCAGGCCAGGGATCACCCATGTAAAGTGCAAACACTTTTGGACTAGCTACACAGAAACACCAAGCGGGGTCTCCTGGGTGAGTTGGTTTTGTCTGGAGCCTCAGCAGGAACCACAGAGACATACAGAGTATCTCCCAGATTGTGTGCAGAGTCGGGGGAATGAATCTAGGAAGACTGAGAGAACTTTGGTTGTTTGGGAATGCCAAGTCCAGCTGTGTTGCTGAGTCACAGCACACCCAGTTAATGCAGAAGCAATGAGGCAGGGATCCTGCTGGATGCAGATACTTAAAGGAGCGGGAAGTTCTTGGTTTGGGATTCCAGGGCTGAGGGGACAACTGAAGTGAAGCTAGAGCCACCATCTCCACAGCCCACAGAGGTACTTACACTAATTCTGCTTATTAAAAAAAAAACAGCAAAGAAGAATCTAACCATAGAAAGTTACTACGGAAATAGGGAATACTGGGGTTCACCTTCAGAGAAGAACACTAAAGTAAAAACAACAACAAAAAAAAAAAACTTCTACCCCCAAAGAGTAACATGAAATAGCTCTCTGTCCAGAGAGAATTTACATAAGAACTCAAAAAAAAATTTAAAAATCAAATGAGAGATAGTGATTGCACTACCTGAAAATTGTGAACAAAAAAAAGAACCTTGACACAATAATGCAAGAATCCAAGAAAATTGTTTTGGAATGATAGAAGATGAGGGCAAAATAGAAAAAAAAAAATCCACCAATCAGCATCTCAAAGAGATCCTCTGTGGAAAACACATAGGAATAATATTGCCAAATTTCAAAAACCCCAGGTCAAAAAGGAAATTCTGCAAGAAACGAGGGAAAAAATTCAAATATGCTCGAGCTACACTTAGAATTGTATAGGACTTATCAACAGCCACAATAAAAGACCACAAGTCCTGGAATCCTATATACCAGCAATCAAAAGAAGTAGGTCTGTGGCTAAAAATACTCTATCCAGCAAAATTATCTACTACATTGATTTTTTTTAAAATAAACATTCAATTAACTTACACATTTTTAGAACTTTCAACTAAACTTAAACGCAGATATATAGATAAGAGCCGATATCAAAGATCAATTTCAAGGAACATGGACAAATTGTTTATGCTTTTTACATGGAAATCTATGCTAAATGTTGAATAGCTCAAAAGGAAGATTGGAGAGTTGAGTATATGCTTAAAAAATCTGTAATAATGTTATACAAATGAGATATAGGAAAAGAGGCATTAGAGAGGAGAGAAGGACTCATAGTTTTGTAAACTTATTCACATTGGGAATGGGTTAAATAGGCAATATTACATATATGCCATGAAAAGTGTAGCACCCTCCAAAATCTATAAGGAAACAATGGGAGAGGAATGGGCAGAGGGGAAGTAAAATGTGGGGGGAAGAAGATAAGAGAAAGATCTATGGATAGGGTGAGGTTAAGTAATAGCAAGGCAAGATCATGAGCAGAATTTAAACAGAAGAGTTAGAAGGAATAGGAAAGAAGAGATAAGTCAAACTTAAAGATTCAATTAAGAGAGAAATCTACATTATATGTCAGCCATATTGATGTTGTTTGGATGCATGTTTACATGAGGGTAGATGCTGTGCTTATATGTGTGAGTGTGGATGTGGGTGTCTGTGTGTGTATATGTGTGTATGTATTATATATTTATATACATATATAACATATATCTGTGCTTAACTATAGCCTGCTTGGGGAAGATAGAGAGAATGAAAGGGGAAAAAAGAATAAAGTAAAAAAAAAAGTGCATCAGAGAACAAAAGAATAACCTACAAAAAAAATTAACAATCATGAATATAATTTCATCTACTATTTTATATTATATATATATATATATATATATATATATATATATATATATATATCCTTTCTTGAACTGGTTATTTATTACATTATATTTGGAATTCTCCCTAATTTCCTGATGGACACTTGACAATGTTCTGTTCTGTTTTTCTTTTTTTCTATTCTGTTTTTTTTAATAAAAAATTCAAATAAATAAAAAAGAAACATTTTTAAACATAAAGGAATTTTTTTAATTTTTTTATAAGCAGAAAGAAAAGTAAGTCTAGATAACCAAGTACATAGAGATCAAGATAGCCCTAAGCTTCTATGAAAAAGTGAACAAATCTATGCCTTTAACCTTGTCTGACATATAATAAGCTCTTAACAAATGCTTTTTTTCTTCCTTCCTTCCATGAACACTATTTGTTCATAAATTCTTATACCCAGACTTATCTCAGTTCTAGTCTAGTCTAGTTCTAGTCATATTTAGATGCTGGATCAAGATGTCAATTCCTTTGTCTAAGACAGATTCAGGCTGGAGAAGACATTGTCTTTCTAACCCTCCTTTTCAGATCAGTATGTGAAGCCTGCTGACTGAAAAAGACACTTTTCTTTCCCCAAACCCTCTTTTGTATTTTTCCATGGTTTCAATTTTTAACAGTTCTTTCCTTTGTTTGTGTTAGAAGAAATGAGATAGGGGATTTCTTTCCATAAAAATTACTTTCAGAAAAATAGTTACCTTCAGAAAAAAAAAATGTTCCTAAAGCTCTGTTCCAGGACAAATCATCCCTTTTGAGAGCCCTTTCTAGAACCTGATATCTTATTCTTCTGTGTGGATAACTAAAATGGGCCTACAGTCTGAGGTGAAGAGCCTAGAACTAGAGTTAGAATGAGCTTTTGAGGTCATTTATCCCAACCTCTTTATATAACAGCAAATGACCAAAGATTTGAGGAGGCTATGTGATACTCAAGGTCACAAAGGAAAATGGACTGGAGTTAACCCTGGTTTCTTGACACAGTGTTCTTTGTACTATGTTGCTGCCTACATTGCTCAGCTTCCTTAAGAATTCTTTTGCATATAGGAATAGAGCACATTCGTGCCTCCTGCTACACCTGCATTTGTGTCTAGATCTGCATGAATATAATGAGACCTAGATAAATATTCAGTAAGAGTCATTGCTATAGAAGCTCTAGAGTCCATCTCCTCTCTTCTTCCTGCTCCAGCCAGTGAGCATTCAACTGCGTTCTGGTGTCTGGGATGCAGTGTGAGCTCCCTAATCACAGATGCCTTTGTCCATTCTAAATGTTGTAGGTTCTTTTGCTTCTTTGTTCACACATCCAATCACTTACAAATTGTACTGCCCTCCTTCAAGTCTTCACTTCTAGGTGATTATAATAGATCTCTAAGCAGTCATCTGACCTTAAGCCTTTCCTTTCTGAATATACCTGGGTAGTTTTCATAATGTACCACTTTGATCTTATTATGCTTTTATTCAAATGCTTTCAATGATTTCCACTACTGTCTACTGGGGAGCCACCGAAGGCATTTGAATAGAGGTATAATAGGATCAAAGTTACATTTGGAGCCTTCCATAAACAGGCTCCAGCCAACCTGCTCGGTGTCACCTCATTCTTTTCAAGTATTCATTTTCTTGATATCTGAGATTCTTTTCTATCCCCCATTCTCATCTTGCAAGCACCCCCTTTCCATTTCTTTGTTCAAATCACTCCTTCACCCCTTCACCCCTTAAAATAAACTGTTCCACCTATGTTCTCTGTTGATATACGTTCCTTCCATCAAGGACATTAATTTATTGTCACTTTCTCCATGAAGCCCTCCTGATTCTGCCCAATCCTGCGTCATTTCTGCAACATAAATATCTCATCGCAATTATCCTTATTTTCCTTTGTTCCTTTCAAATTTTACCCAGTTTAATCAATCAATAAGCATTGTTAAGCATCTCCTGAGGTCCTGGAGATGCAATATCTTTATATTTGCTTACATTTTCTGTCTGTTACTAGATAAGCTCTATAATAGATAAATTCTAGAATCTATACAAAAGAATATGATTCGATTTAATATCATAAACAACCTCCCCCTAACTACATTAGACTATAAGTACCTGAAGGATAAGGACCTTCTTCTTTCATATGTATATCCCCCAATACCAAGCATAGTGCCTTGGTCATTATTAGCTCTGACTTTATTTATTGAAAGAACAGTGAATCTTTTTATTTACAAGGTCTATTCTCATCACTTCGGTAATTATATGGAAAGCCTAAGGGAGGCACTATGATCACTGTCAAAAATAGTATGTGATAATATTGAATGAGATTGCATGCAGGCTGTGTGATGACAGCTAAACTAAACAGCCAGACACAGAATCCTCAAATTCCCTAGGGCAAAATGATTAGGGAGCCCACATACCAGGAAATCAATTGAATGTTCACTGTCTGCAGCAGGAGGAAGATTGGAGATGCCCTTGAGAGCTTCCTTAGTAACTGTCTTCATATGGCCTGTGGGTTAGGGGACTTCTGGAATTGGGAAAAGAGAGAGAGCCAGAAGATTACTCACAAGTCTGAAGGAGAAAGATATGGAGTTTCCTGGCAATGACCTGGAAGGAAAAACAAAATTGTAAATAATGCAGATTGCCTCAGTCTTTAAAGGAGAGAGCCCCACAATCAATTTCAGTTATACCAAGTTCTAAGATTTAACAGTAGGTCAGACAGGAATCCTAAGAGAGTTCTCCCTCTTTCACTTAGGAGTAAATCTCCCTATTTTATTTGGCACTAGAGAGGAAGTAGAAAAGAAGATTCTGAAACATGATTATCAGTGTCCTGACCACAAATGGCCTCAGCCATCTCCCACATATTGTTCCCAAGACACTAGCAAAATATGCACAAACCCTGAAATTTCTACGTATAGAGACTGAGGATAACATTACTTTTATGACATAGGGGCAGCTAAGTGGTACAGTGGATAGATCAGGAAAACCTTGGTTTAAATAGCACTTCTGACACTTATCTTTGTGTGTGATCCTGGGAAAATCACCAAAACACTTTTGTTTGTTTCAGTTTCTTCAACTGTGAAATGAGAGTAATAATAATACTCACCTCACAGGCTTTTTGTGATGATCAAATGAGATAATATTTTTAAAGAGCTTCCATACCTGGAACATATTAGGCACTAAATAAATGTTGATTTATTTGAAAGGCCCCTGGTGACCTTTTGCAAGAATCAGCAGCAAATTAAGTTTCTTTACAGAAACTATTTCAATTATATAAATAATAATAGTGATCATGATTGTGAAAGTTCTGGCAAAACCAGAGAATTGGAATGTAAAATCTTTTTGGACAATGGAGGTCCCATTCTTCTACATGGATTAAACTGTGCCCAGAGTCCCTGGGATCAATGACAAAAGTTTCACCTCTCATTTTTCCCAAAGTCATTTCACATTGGAATCAAACAGACATTGTCAAGTTAGAAATGAAGGATTGCAAGAGCAATGATGGGCCTCTGGAACCGTCTATGCATGCTCTGAAACATACTTAATATTCAATAATAGTCATTTTTTTTAATTTTATTTTTTTATTATTATATATTTTATAATATTATCCCTTGTATTCATTTTTCCAAATTATCCCTCCCTCCCTCCACTCCCTCCCCCCGATGACAGGCAATCCCATACATTTTACATGTGTTACAATATAACCTAGATACAATATATGTGTGTAAATACCATTTTCTTGTTGCACAATAAGCATTAGATACCGAAGGTACATGTAACCTGAGCAGACAGATATTAGTGCTAACAATTTACATTCACTTCCCAGTGTTTCTCAATAATAGTCATTTTGCTCTTACCTTCTCCTTACCAACACATGCAATCAATTGCAGAATGTTCTTCCATTCACAATTATATCTTTATATCTTTTTGGTATGCTTTTTTTAAAACCTAGATTATTGGTTTAATTCCTTGCTTCAAGATGCAACTCTTCCTCAATACATCCCTGACTCTTCCAACCTTGAATATTATCTCTCCTTCTCCAATATGTTATCATTCTTACTCCTTTTCTTGGTCCCTATCCCTTTCTGCACTCATTTATGTACATTTCATTCTCCTCACATTTCTCTTTGCTTATGAAGACTGGGTGTTTCATCTGATTCTGGAATACTTCTTTGCACAAAGTAGATGCTTACAAAAGGTTTTTTCCCTTGTGGGTAAAAACAGAAATAAAACATAATAATATATTCAACAATTCTTCTTTCCTAAAAGTATTCAAGAATTCCTAAAGAGAAACATTGCTTAATTTCCTCAGAAGCATTCTATTCATGTCCTGCAGGAGGCAGCATTTGCACCTTTAGACCAGTTGAATTCCCTCCTGAGTAGTTGTGAAAGGGATTGCTTATTTCATGTGAAGAGATAGACCAGACAGTGATTGGTTGAGCAGTTGGGCAGAAAATCTCTTCCACTATTTCACAGAGGAAATTAAAAAACAAACAAAACTAGAAGTGACATCATCTCTTTTTTACTAAAGAATCCACTTTCCAGAACCCAGAACTAGCTACTCACGGACCCTGGTGTTGGGAGATGCAGACCCACCGTGGAGCCTCACTGCTGATCCTGTGTCTTCACCTGGCCTGTGAGTTAAGGGGTTTCTGTACAGGGGAACAGGATAAGCCAGAAGCCATTCCTCCAAGACTCAGAGGCAGTCAGGACTGAGCAAGTGGGGCTTCCTTGCTATGTTGTGGAAATGATAGACATAAAATGAGGAGAGATGCTGACCTGATGGCCAGGGGCCTATGCCTGACATTGTCTTTCTGCCCAGGGGTGAGCTGCCTGCAGAAGGTGGAGCAGAGTCCTCCGTCCCTGAAGATCCAGGAGGGAGAGAGCATCACAATCAACTGCAGCTACACAGAAGCTGCTAACGGAGGGCTTCAGTGGTTCAGTCAGGACCCTGGACAAGGCCTCATCTCCCTCTTTTACCTAACTTCAGGGGAGAAGCAGAATGGAAGGTTGAGATCCAGATACAGCACGAAGGAGCGCCACAGCTCCCTGCACATCACCAACACCCAGTCTGGAGACTCAGCCACCTACCTCTGTGCTGTTGGAGCACAGTGATCCCCAGACACCTGCAGGCTGTGCACAAACCTAGGAGCTGAGCACATTATGGCACCTTATAAGAACATTCACAGCTTCTTCTCCTGGCTCTCAATCAAACTCTTTTATTTGATTCTGGGATCAGTTACTTATGCAATGTCTGCTGCCCTGGACTGTGCACCCATTGGTAATACCATGCTATAGAACAGAGCTAGTTCAAATTGGGTGGTAGTCAGTGGACTGGTAGAGGTCACAGCTCTTAATTATTCAGTTTAGCCTCAAAGAATATGTTAAGGGTTGGCTCCATGGAGACATTTCTTTGTTCTGGGATATAGCCCCATGCTCTACTCTCTGTCTAAAGTGAATTTTCTCTCCTCATGTCATGGGCTGCTATGTAAATCTAAATAGAATCTTAAATATTTATCAAATTACTAAAAACAAAAACTATCTCATGTCTGTTTTCCTAGCCTCTATCCCATACTTAAAACTCTTCCATCCTCAGTCGTGATTCTTCAGTCATAGGATTTGATAGTTAATTGGTTTTATTAATTATCTTTTGATTTATTAAAGCAATTAGGTAAATAAAATATCACAGCAGCACTTAGACAACCACATAAAAGGTTTTTAAAGAGCAAGATACAGTAACTTGTACCTTTAATGGACTGCCCTTTCCCTCAAATTCCTTCCTATTGTGTAATAGAGAAAGAAATAGATTTGGCAAGTTGTAAGAGTTACTAGAGTTCCCTCAACAAGTGTTTTGTGGGAAAGAAGAGAGAGGAAAGCCCTGGAGTTGCCTATACTTGCTCTTACTATAGCTATTTTCAGGTTTTACTCATCTTGTCAGTCTGAAACCTCTCAATTCCCATCTCCTCCAGTTCCACAGGATTTCTGTTATCCTCCCTCCAGTGGCCCACAGCACTCCATGGATCTCAGCTGCCACCATAATTTATCCAAATTAGAGCCATCCCCACTCCAGCCATTGAGAAGGAAAATCCAAAATGGAGTGTGGGTGATAAAACAAGCACAGCCAATCTATCAGGGAGCACAAAATAACATTTATGACAAATAGCATTGAGTATCATATACTTTGTAATGCTACTGAAGCCCAACCCACTCATATCTGGATTATTCCCATGTATTCTGCAATCACTAAAGAAACACTGAATTACAGAAACTACAACCAACCACAGTAGTGCTTTCACACAGGATCTTGGAGAAGGCTACATCTCCCTCTTTTACCTAACTTCAGGGGAGAAGCAGAATGGAAGGTTGAGATCCACATACAGAATGAAGGAGAGCCATTACTCCCTACATATCACTAATACCCAGCCTGAAGATTCGGCCATCTATCTCTGGGCTATAGATTAACAAATTAATTGATTTTTAGCTATCAGTTGATGACATACATTTTGGCCACTTGAGGGTGCACTGACTATATAAAATGACCTTGATGGATTGGAGCAGGGGGGGGGGGCTCCCTAATACTATGTGAGTTTAATTAGGATGTGAACACTGTGCTGAAATCAAATCACATGGAAGACTCTCGTACCTGTTATAAAAGCCACATTCTTGATTTAGAGAAATGATCTCCCTTTCTAATTCATAAACTATCCACTTCATTAAAAGGATTCAAGGCTCTCCCCACTCCAAATCCCTCCTGTACACACCTATCAAAGTAATCTTCCTAAAACAAAATTCTATCCTTGTCATCTTCCATAGAACATGAGGGGAAAGTAGAAATAGAAAAAATCCATCAATCAACACTTCAAAAAATCCTACATGGCAATCACATAAGAATATTATTGCTAAATTTCAAAACTCTCAGATCAAAGAGAAAAATCTTACAAGAAACTAACAATAATAACCATGTTGGAACTACAATTAGAATTATCAGCAACTGCAATAAAAGATCTCAGGTCCTGGAATAACATATATTGACAATCAAAAGAACTAGAGTTGTAGACAAAAATATCTTATCCAAACCAATCATATCCAAAACATATCATAATATTGAACAAAAAATGGACATCCAATGAACTTACAAATTTCAAAACTGTCTGAATTAGACCTGAACTTAATAGAAAATGTAACATAGAAAAGCCAACATTAAAGAATGATTTCAAGGAACTCAATAAGGACAAATTGTTTCTGCTTCTTTATATAGAAACATATACTATATATTTAAGACTGACATCAGTAATTGGGTAGTTCAAAAGAAAGATTGGGGCAGAGCTGAATATGATTTGACTCTAAAAAGCAAAACTGTCTAAGAAAAGGTAAAAATAGTAACTATGTTACATGATTGAGGTGCAGATGGTTAGATGGGGGCAGAAAAGATAGTCATTATGAAAACATACACATATCTAGAATGGGTTAAGTAGGAAATAATACATACATACATGCAAAATCTATGAAAAAATAAGGGGAAGGCAATAGGATAAGGCAGAGTGTGGAAGGAGTTAGATAAATATATAAATTAATGGGAATGGGATAAAAAGAGGGGAAAAGGTGAAAGTAAAGTAATAGCAATGCCAGTTAAGGAGTAGAATTAAAATAGAAGAGTTGGCAAAGATAGGAAATAAAAGATATATATAAACATTACAAGGATCAGGCAAATAATCATTTATCTCAAAGTTAAGCTTAAAGATCCAGTCAAGAGAGAAATCTACATTATATGTCGGCCATATTAACATTATTTTAGATACATGTTTACATACATGTAAATGCATTGTACATATGTATGTATGTAAGTGTATGTATGTGTGTATATAAATATAAATATGTGGGTGGGTATGTAGATAGGTGTGAATATATATATATATGTATGTATTATGAACGTACATAAAATATATCTCTCTTTAAATATAGCCTACTTAGGGGAAAAGGGGAGATAATGGGGGGGAGGAGAAAGAATAAAATAAAAATGTACAGAAGAGAACAAAAGAATAACCTATAAGGAACCAAAGAAAAGGATAGTCATAAATAGAATCTATTCTTTCATTATATATGCTTTCTTGAAATTTATTGTTACATATTTTGACTCCTGCCTGATGTTCCTCTGAGCATATAACAATGTTTTGTTTTGTTTTTAATTTTCTCTTTCTTTCTTTTTCTAATCTGTTTTTTTTTTCTTATTTTGGATTTAGTTTTAAATAAATAAATATTTTTTGAAAAATAGAAAGAGCTTTGGATTTGGAATCATAGGGTATTGAATAAAATCCCATCTCTGAGATCTCAGTACAAACTTAAAGTGTTTGTCATACAACCAATCAGTGGGGAAATCACTGGTATGTTTCCTGGTAGAATGAAATGAGTACAAACATTTAGATTTGAGAAAGTCAACTTGAATAGCGAGTACTAAAGTGTGATCCAGGTTTCAGGCCTGAGCACTTATTGATCAAGGAAAGGGTGAGAATGAAGAAGTCTCTAAGAATTTCATTAGTTATCACATGCTTCTGCTAAATTGTGATTTGAGGTATGGGAAAGGGGAAAAGGGAGATTCACCATTTCTTTAAAATATATGGGAGCTTAAAAGAAGACATCTCCCAAAATGATAAATGGGAGAAGCAAAACTTCAGTTGAAATCACATGGGGTTCTCATGGATTTTTTGTGGGGGAAAGCAATGTTAAAGGGGACGGTAATCTGATAACCAGTTTCCAGTGTCTGAAATTATCTTTTTTTTACATAGGAGTAAACTGCCAAAAGTGGTTGAAACAGAATCCTTTTTTTTTTTTTTTTGAGTATTCATGAGGGAGATAATATCACTACCAACTGTACTTGTTCAGACTGAAATTCTCAAAATCTATAGTGGTTTAGACAGGATTCTGGAAAAGGTCTCACCTTAGTAGTTTACATGGCTTCAGGGACAAAGCAGGAAGGAAGGTTCAAGTTCATGACCAACAAAAAGGTTAGTCATAGCTCTCCACATATCATTGCCTTTCAGTTTGGAGACTCAACCACTTACCTGTGCTCTGTAAAAGCACAGTGGTCCTCACGTACCAGAAGCCTGTGCACAAACCATGTAGCTGAAGCCCAGTCATACTCTCAAGAAGAATGCAATAGGGTGACAACCTCAGAACTTTTTTCTCTCAAACTTTCTTCCATCTTTCTTGATCCACATTGGGAACCTCTTAATTACAGTTCTACCTTATGGTTCCAAGATCAAGGGTTAATCCCCTCCTTTCTGACTATTCCCCGGTGCCTATGCCTACTATAGAGCAATGACAAAAAGCCAGAGCAATCTGAGGATGCAGGTGGAATATGGGTGGAGGGCACACAATGTTCATTTCCATCTTCTGGTGTCTTCCAGTGATTTACACACTCCATGATTTCTCTTCTCAATACATTCTTACTCTCTTAGAGCCATCCATACTTCAATCATTCAGAAGAAAAATCCAAAATGGAATTTGGACCAATTAATATCGCCAATCTATCAGGAAGCACAAAATAAAATCTATGAAGAAAAGCATAATACTTCCTAGTACTATTGAAGCCATGGCCACCTCCATCTAACTCATTCCTCTTCTGCAATCACCAAAGAAACATCTTGCCAATTAATTGATTGATTAACTAATTACATATATATATTGGCCAATGGAGGATGCTCTCTCTTTATATAAATAAACTCTTGGAAGGGGACATTCTAAACTGACTAGAAAATCTCCTAACCTAGTCCTGTGTAGAGATTTAGAGTTATGACCTGAACTTTGTGGTGAAATTAAATTGCAAGAAACACTCATGCCTGTAATAAAAGCTACATTCTCGATTTAGAGAAAGAATATCCCTTTCTGATTCACAAATTATTATCTTCATTAAAAGGATTCAATTTGTTTTTTTAATGATCCTGTGATTTATTTTAATACAGTAAGGTATTGTAGCACAGAGGAAGAACAAAATTGTGATCTAAATAGAAAATACTTTCCAATAGCCAGTGGAAATAAAATTGTTTCTCCTAATGAAGTCTCCTCTCCTCATATCACTTTATTTGGTAGATGGAAATACAGGAGAGAATAAGGGAAAGATCATAGACCCATAGATTTGCTCAGACATTTTTAAGTCCCAATGCAAGGAGCTGGGCAAACAGTCAGAGGAAACAGATGAAAAATCTGAGGGTTTGGTACTATCATCTGGGACTGCTAATCAACTCCTATCTTTCTCTGACAAGCATCATTGTTCTCCTAAAGTAAACTGTATCATTTAAAAAGTTCAGGAGACATAATTTCTGGGTGATGTCATCTTGTTAATAATGTTAGCGTATTCATAAAGAGTTAATGGCACTCTCAAATGCCAAAAACAGTCATGGAGGTGGGTTCATAGCTTATATACCCTTGGAAGAGGAGTTCCTGAGGGTGACAACAAACTCTGAATGATTAACAATTAATGAGAGAATGAATAGTGCCATGAGGAGCTGAGTCACATGAAATTGCCCTTGGACAAAGGGATTTTATCCAAACAACCCCCAGCCTTGGACAATCGAGGCAAATGATTTACCTCCAATCAAGCTTGACTGGGTAGAATTCACCTTAGATTATAGACTCTTTATAAAATTGGGTAAGGTCTGATAGAGGAGAAAGTGAGTTTAACTTTCAGAAACCGAGTTTTTTTTTGTTTTTTGGTTTTTTTTTTTTTAAATAAGGATTTTAGAAAAAGGGAGAACTCTGAATAAGCATTGGTTATTAATAAATATTTCTCTTAAAATTAGTCTCCCAATGGGAATTAAAAGGATAGCTCTTTCTTGTACTTGAGGATATTTCCAATTAATTTTATGGTCAATTAATTTCAGCCATATCTATTGTGGTCTGGGACAAAACTTATGTCCTGGAATCCCCAAACTTTCCTTTTCACATATGCAGCCACAATGACTTCCTCAAGATAGAAAAGAAACCTCTCAAAGGCATAGCTTTATTGTTCTAAGTCCCTCACTTGAGTTAAGAGCCCATAACATGCTGTGAGTTGCTACTGTTCAATCATTTGAGTCATGTCCAACTCTTCATGCTCTCATTTTAGAGTTTGTCTTGTTTGTTTATTTGGTTTTTGCTAAGGTAGTTGGGGTTAAGTGATTTGCCCAGGGTCACATAGAGTTTTTCTTACCAAAGATACTAGAGAGATTTACCATTTTTTACAGATGAGAAATTTGCTGTGAGACTTCAATACAAATAAATAGAAGTCCACTCAATTTTACATCTATAATATCTCTTCCATTGCTCATTTGACAAAGTCATCATTCTTACACAGGCCCTCACTATTCCATGGTCATTTTTGTAATAGACTGATGCTTGGTCTCCTTTCCAAAAGCCTCTCACTACTCCAAGTCCATCCTGTACTCTTTTTTCTTTTTTTTATTAAATATTTTCCCCAGTTACATTGAAAATAAAAATGTTTTAAATTTATTTTTTAAATTTTTGAGTTCTAGCTTCTCTCCTTATCCCTATGCACAATTAAGAAACCACATGTGAGGTTATGCAAAAAATTTTCATGAAAGTCAAGTTGTGAGAGAAAACATAGATCTCTCACTCTAATGAAAATAAAAACCCTTAAGAAAAATTACATTTAAAAAAGACAGAAAGAGAGAATCCTTCAATCTGTATTTAGAAACAACCAGTTCCTTCTCTGGCATAGATAGAATTTTTCATCACAAATTCTTCAGACAGTCATGGATGATTATACTACAGAGAATAGCAAAGTCATTTATAGTTGGTCATCTTAGAACATTGCTATTACTTTATATACAATGCTTTTCATTTTGTTTGAGTTTATGGAGGACTTCCCAGGTTTGTTTGTTTGTTGTTCTGGGTTTTTTTTTTTCTGTGAGTATCCTGCTCATCATTTTCCACAAAACAATAATGTTCCATGACAAAAACACCACGGTTTATTGAGCCATTCCCCAACTGATGGGCATCCCCTCAATTTCCAATCTTTTTTCCCTGAAAAGAGAGCTGCTATGAATATTTTTGTACATATAGGTCATTTTCCTTTTTTAAAAAAATCTCTTTTGATATTCATGACTAGTAATGGTATTGTTAGGTCAAAAGATATGCATCAATTTATAGTCCTTTGGGCACAGATTATATCTTTTTGATTATTTATCAATTGGGGTATGGTTCTTATTTTTTATTAAATTGATTCAGCTCCCTCTAATATTTGAAAAATGAGGTCTTATCAGAGAAACTTGCTTCTAAATTCTTTTTACAATTACTATTCATAGCTGCTATACTCATTTTTCAAAATGATCTTCCTAAAACACGTCTAACCATGTCAAATCCCCTACCAAATCAACTCTTGTGGCTTCCTACAACCACCAAGTTTGAATCTGCTGTCTGTCCTACAAATCCCTTCATAATGTTCCCTCCTTAAATGTTCAAACCTTCATATATAATACCATGCCGCTCCTAATCACCCCCAGATATTTCCATAATGTAGGCTATCTTGCTACACTTATTATGAAAGATCTCCTGAATCTGGGAATTTTCAGTAGTATTTCCACTTCCTCTTGAATGCTCCTTCTCGTTTCTGCCTCTAGGCTTGCTTAGCTTTCTTTAAGTCCCAGACAAAATCTTACCTTCTAAGAGAAGCCTTTCTTGTTCTCCTTTAATTCTAATTACTTTTGTCTACTGATTATTTCAAGTATATCTCTGTGTGTGTATATATACATTCCTACATATAGTTCATATAAAGTTGTTTACATATGATCTCCCTCCAGTAAATTATGACTCACTTTTTCAGAAAGAACTTTTTTGCCTTTCTTTGCACCTGAGCTTTTAGTACAGTGCCTTGTATATAGGATGTGCTTAATCAATGTTTATTGACCAATAGAAAGGACTTTGGATTTGGAATCACAGAATATTGTATAAAATCCTATCTCTGTGATATCTTTATGAACTTCCAAAATTTGTCACATAACCAATCCAGGATTCAGTTTCTTCATCTGTAAAAGATGATTAGAATAGATGATTTTTGAGGATTTTTTTTCAGTTCTACAGTGATGATCTTATCATCTTAAGATGTCCTTGAAAGTTCCAATAGATTGTATATCCTAAGAATAATACTGAGGTACCTTACTATACCCAAAGTAACTAGGAATCATTCTTAGTGAACTTTTTTTCATTGCCCTAAAAAGTCAGTGGTTGATCATAAGGAGATAGAACTATAATGGGTAAAAATGCATTCAAAGGGGATCTATGTGACTGTCAATGGGCTCTTGTATGATGTATAATTGAAGTAACTCCAATTGGCTGGGAAGCCAGCCTGAAACATCGCTGGTGTGTTTCCTGGTACAATGAGAGAAGTAAAACATTTAGATTTGAAAAAGACAACTGGAATACAAATTACAAGTGGGTATTCTGTGTTTCAGACTGAGTTATTATTTATAAAGACAAGAGAAAGAATGGAGAAATCCCTAAGGACTTCATTAGTCATAATGTGGCTTCTATTACAATGTAAGTTGGGATTTTTGAACATGGGAAAAGGAGATTCACCATTCCCTCAAAATATCATATGAAAGTTTAAAAAGAGGACATTCCCCAAAATGCTAAGTGGGAAAGGCAAGATGTCAGTTAAAATCACATGGGGTTTTCATGTATGATTGGGGAGGAGGGGCAGAGAATGCCAATAGATATGGAACAGTGTCCTCCATTTTTAAGTGTCCAGGAGGGAGAGAATATCACAATCGATTGTATTTCTTCAGACCAAAATTTTCAAGGCCTACAATGGTTCAAGCAGAGTCCTGGGAAAGGCCTCTCCTTATTAATTTACCTGGCTTCAGGGTCAAAGCAGAAGGGAAGTTTCAAATTCATGATCAACAGAAAAGTTAGTCACAGCTCTCTGCACATCACTGCCTCTCAGTCTGGAGATTCAGCCACTTATCTATGTGCTGTGAAAGCACAGTGATCCCCAGGTACCTGCAGTCTGTGCACAAACCATGTTGCTAGATCCCAGTGATATACTCTGGAAGAGTACAATAAAATGACAACCTCAGAGCATTTTATTTTTTTCTCCCAGTCTTTTCCCCATCTTTCTAGATTCACATTGGGAACCTCTTAATTATAGTTTTACCTTATAATTCCAAGATCAGGGGTTTGTCCCTCCTTTTCTAACCATCCCCAGGTGCTTATGGTGCTTATGCCTATAACAGAGCAGTGACAAAAAGCCAGAGCAATCTGAGGATGCAGGTGAAGGTCTGGTAAATGTTTTTTTTATTAAATTGCTATTTTATTATGTTAATACCTCTTTATACCTACCCTCTATGCAGATGAACATCTTTTGTGACAAAGAATCTAAGGGGGGGGTGGAAGAGTATACACAAATTATCAAGTCTGATAGGATTTATAACATTCCATATTCATTATACAACTACCCCCATCCATCCATCTGTGTAAAGGAATGGAAGGAAAAGAGCTGCTATTGCTTCTCATTTTCTCCAAAACCTTTTTTATTAAACAACGTCCCCTTTGAATTTTTGTTTTAGCATGTATATTGATTGGTGTAATGTTTTTTTTCCTACTTTGATTCATTCTACTTCACTCATAAATCCTTTATTTATACCTTAGCACATTTCTCTCAATCCAAAAAGCATTTATTAGTAATGTATTATCTCTCAGTATTATTTTGGACATTAAATGATGTGATATTTGGAAGGGCCTTAGCAAATCTATTACATAATAGGTGCTTAACAAATATTTGTCTTCTCTCTTCCCTATTGTGTACCAAGCACTCTACTAACTTACCTTTACACATATTAACTCATTTAATTCTCAGAAAACCCCTGGATAGTAGATGCTGTTTTGATCCTTGCAGTTTAGTTCACAAAACTGAGATAGACATAGATGAAGTGAATTACTCAGAATCACATGACCGGCGAATGTCTGAGGTCACATTGAAACTCAAGTTTTATTGGCTCCAAATTTAGCACTTTGTTCATTGTGCTACCTTCTTCTTGTTGTTGTTTAACCTTTGTTCTCAAATAAGATCAGGAAATCAGGAAGGTGATGCCGTGTCATACATGTGAGTTTGGATTGAAGTGAGGACAGACTGTCATCGGCCTCACTCTCCCCTCCAGAGCCATCTGAATCCAGTGGCCAGATATAGATCAGGATGACAGGAGTTGGCCCTGGATGCAGGGGGAGACCTTGGCCGTTTTAAGCTAAGATCTTTTCCAGGTTTTAGTTTGACTCCCATTGAGTGATTAAAGCTAGGTAAGAATTAAGGCAGAAAATGGCCTCTTGTATCTAGTCCAAAAAAAAAAAAAAGTCAATCTGAGAGGTGAAAACCATCCAGGGTTTCTGCCCCAAACAAAAACAATTGCTATTTACATTCACTATGATCATACAACAGTATCTCATCCAGTATCTCTTGGGCATAAGCATGAGCCTACAGTTGGTCAATCAGTGAAAGGCTGAGTGATTTGGGTTTAAGACTGGTCCTTATACGGCTGTTGTCAACAATGAGAACATCTTGTGATAAAGAGAGCCATCTGCACCTAGAGAGAGGACTGTGGGATTTGAGTGTGGATCACAACATAGCATTTTCACTTTTTTGTTGTTGCTTGCTTGCATTTTGTTTTATTTTTTTATTTTTTTTCCTTTTTGATCTGATTTTTCTTGTACAGGATGATATTTGTGGAAATATGTAGAGAGGAATTGCACATGTTTAACATACATTGGGTTACTTGCCATCTAGGGGAAGGGGTGGGAGAAAGGGAGGAAAAAAATTAGAACACAAAATTTTGTAAGAGTGAATGTTGAATATATTACTACTATATATATTACTACCATATTTAACATATATTGAATTACTTGCCATCTAGGGGAAGAGGTGAGAGAAGAGAGGGAAAATTGGAACATAAGGTTTTGCAGGGATTAATGTTAAAGAATTATCCATGCATATGCTTTGAAAAATAAAAAGCTTTAATAAAGAAAAAAAAAGAGTGAATATTGAAAATTATTCAAGTTCATATTTTGAAAATAAAAAGCTTTAATTAAATAACTGGTCTTTAA
The DNA here is from genome assembly GCF_048593235.1 of Sminthopsis crassicaudata. Lineage (NCBI taxonomy): Eukaryota > Metazoa > Chordata > Mammalia > Dasyuromorphia > Dasyuridae > Sminthopsis > Sminthopsis crassicaudata. Next base: position 512,567,011 of record NC_133618.1, read on the forward strand.
TAAAGAAATCTAGACCCAAATCCCAGGGTATATAGCAAAGAATTCTCAATTTAACAAGTCCCATAAACACAAAAATTTGGTCCTGGCTTTACTGCTAATTTTTATTAGACCTACACATGCAAGTTTCCATAATCAGGTGAGAATGTCCTTAAAACTCATTCAAGTTTAAAGGAGCAGGTATCCGGCACACTCCTACAGGTAACCCACTACACCTTGCTTAACCATCAAAACTTACATTCCTTTGGATAGAACACCTGCACTTCAGAATATGATACCCTATGTGGATCAAGGAGTAGGAGGCAAACAAGGTGGGGTCAGGCAGAGCTTTGTAGCCTAAATGGCCATCTACTCGCATCATCTGCTACTCTCAGATTGCTATTCATCCTTTGTTCTCAAAGAGGACCATGACATCAGGAAAGTAATGGCTAGTTTCTCAGGGTATCTAGATGGGAGGAAGGTATAAGAAAGCTTTCTAACCTTGGCAGGAGGAGCCAAGGGATAAAAAGCTTGGAATGTCCTTCAGAATTTTTGAATCTCTCATCATCACTGACATAGAAATAGAAAATGGCATTAATATGCCATCATATGGTCAGCCATTCATTCCCCAGAGATCACAAGTCTCAATCCACCACTTAGAAATAAGAATTAGCATAGAAGAGAGGTCTTAATAGCAGGATCCTCCTGTTAAGACAATGCTTCAGGAGTCTTCATAAAACAGTTATTTCCTGACTCCATGTGCCCATTTTTCCTCAAGGCTTAATAGAGTTTTGCATCCTAACCTCTCCTTCCAACAACATTTCTGTCTTGAATTCTTCTGTCTCAATTATTGTATATTGCAAATTTCCAATTGCCCACCTAGCTTTTCTACCTCTGATAAGAACAATAAAAAAGAGGGATTATGACTCAAGTATCATCATCAGACTAGCATTTCTGTAGTGTTTTAAGTTTTCAAAGAGTTTTCACATATTATTTCATACCATCCTCACAATAACACTAAGGAGCTATTATTATGACCATTTTACATATGGAGAAGCAGAGACTGATAAATGTTAATTGATTCACACATCATCTCAGAAAATACTTGATCACGGGTCTTCCTGATTCCAAGGCTATTTATTCTTTGAACCAGGAAAACTTGAGTGAAAGTTTTCTCTGATACATTACCTATTTAAATACCAGCAGATCTCTTAATCTTTCAGAACCCCCAAAAAACTCTCTAAGATTAAAAATGATGGATATTTGCCAATTTTTATTAGTACAAAGCTTTCCCAATGTTATTTATACCATTAAAATTAAAAGAGTAAATAATAACAACTAAACAAACAAAAAAAAGGGGGGGAAAGTATAAAGCTATTTAAACAAGAGCCAAAATCAGCAAAGACATTATTTTCCTTCTGAGAATAGAAACCCACACTTCATGATTAGAACTAGACTTCGAACTTTCTTAGCTCACACTTTTCTTAGAAATTCAATTTGTTGGGGGCAGCTAAGTGGTGCACTGGATAGAGCACCAGCCCTGAATTCAGGAGGACCCAAGTTCAAATCTGGTCTCAGACACTTAATACTTCCTAGCTGTGTGACCCTGGGCAAGTTACTTAATCCCAGCCTCAAAGAAAAAAAAAAAAAAAAAAGAAAGAAAGAAAGAAAGAAAGAAATTCAATTTGTTGTGGGATTTATACCAGGAATGCAGGGAGGGCTGGTTCAATATTTAAAAACCTACTATCATAATTGACTATATCAATAAGCAAATTAACAAAAATCATATATGATTATCTCAATAGATACAGAAAAGGTATTTGATAAAATCCAACATTAATTCCTATTAAAAACACTAGAAAGTATAGGAATAAATGTACTTTCCTTTAAAATAGTAAGTACCATCTATTTAAACCATAGACAAGCATCATGTGTAATGGGGATAAACTGGAACCATTCCCAATAAAATCAAGGATGAAAGAAGTTTGTTCACTATCATCATTACTATTCAATATTGTATTAGAAATACTAGCTTTTGCAATAAGAGGAGAAAAAAGAGATGAAAGGAATTAGAGTAGGTAATGAGGAAACCAAATTATTACTCTTTATAGATGATATGATGGTACTTAGAGAACCCTAGAGAATCAACTAAAATACTATTAGAAATAATCCACAACTTTAGCAAAGTTTCAGGATACAAAATAAATCCACATAAATCATCAGCATTTTTATACATCACTAACAAAATCCAACAGCAATAGATACAAAGAGAAATTCTATTTAAAATAATTGCCAATAATATAAAATATTTGGGAATCTATTTGCCAAGGGAAAGTCAGGAACTATATGAGTAAAACCGTAAAATATTTTCCACACGGATAAAGTCAGATCTAAACAATTGGAAAAATTTCAAGTGCTCTTGGATAGGTTGAGCAAATATAATAAAGATAACAATACTATCTAAACTAATCTATTTATTTAGTGCTATATCAATCAAACTCCCAAGAAACTGTTTTACTGACAGAGAAAAAAAAAAAATTCATCTGGGAGAACAAAAGGTCAAGAATTTCAAGGGAATTAATGAAAAAAAAAAAAAAAAGCAAATGAAGGTGGCCTAGTTATACCAGATAAAAAACTATATTATAAAGCAGAGGTCATCAAAATCATTTGGTAGTGGCTAAGAAATAGAACAGTTTAGTTGATCAGTGAAATAGGTTAGGTTCACAGGACAAAATAGTCAATGGCTATAGTAATCTAGTATTTGATAAACCCAAAGACCCTAGATTTTGGGATAGAATTCACTATTTGATAAAAACTGTTGGGAAAATTGGAAACTAGTATAGCAGAAACTAGGCATTAACCCATACCTAATACCATATATCAAGATATGGTCAAAATGGGCTTATGATCTAGACATAAATAATGATATTATAAACAAATTAGAAGAATATAGGATAGTTTACCTCTCAGATCTGTGGAGGAGGAAGGGATTTGTGACCAAAGAAGAACTAGAGATCATTATTGATCACAGAATAGATAATTTTGATTATATTAAGTTAAAACATTTTTGTACAAACAAAATAAATGCAGACAAGATTAGACGGGAAGCAAAAAAAACTGGGGAAACATTTTTACATTCAAAGGTTCTGATAAAAGTCTCATTTCTAAAATATATCAAGAATTGACTCAAATTCATAAGAATTTAAGCCATTCTCCAATTGATAAATGGTCAAAGGATATGAACAGATGAAGAAATTGAAACGATTTCTAGTCATATGAAAAGGTGCTCCAAATCACTATTGATAAGAGAAATGCAAATTAAGACAACTCTGAGATACCACTACATATATCTCAGATTGGCTAAGATGACAGGAAAAGATAAAGACAAATTTGGAGGGGATGTAGGAAAATTGGGGCACTGATACATTGTTGTAGAACTGTGAATGGATCCAACAATTCTGGAGAGCAATTTGGAACTATGCTCAAAAAGTTATCAAACTGTGCATATCCTTTGACCCAGCAGTATGTGTACTAGGTTTATATCCCAAAGAGATCTTAAAGGAGGGAAAGGGACCACATGTGCAAAAATGTTTGTGGCAGTCCTTTTTGTAGTGGCAAGAAACTGGAAACTGAATGGAAACCCATCAATTGGAGAATGGCTGAATAAATTATGATATATGAATGTTATGGAATATTATTGTTCTATAAGAAATGACAAATAGGATGATTTCATAGAGGCCTGAAGAGAACTGACTGCTTTATGACCTGATGGTAAGTGAAATGAGCAGAACCATGAGATCATTATACACAGCAACAATAAGACTATACGATGATCAGTTCTGATGGACATGGCTCTCTTCAACAATGAGATGATTCAAATCAGTTCTAATTGTTCAGTGATAAAGATAGCCATCTACATCCAGAGAGAGGACTTTGGGAACTGAATGTGGTTCACAACATAGCATTTTCACCTTTTTCATTGTTGCTTGCTTGCATTTTATTCTGCTTCTTTTGTTTTACTGGTTTGATTTGATTTTTCTTGTGCAATAAAATAATTGTATAAATATGTATACATATATTGGATTTAACATATATTTCTACCATGTTTAACATATATTGGTCTACTTGCCCTCTTTAGGGAGAGAGTGGGGGAAGGAAAGGAAAATTGGAACATAAGGTTTTTCAAGGGCTAATGTTAAAGAATTGTCCATTCATATGTTTTGAAAATAAAAGAAAAAAAATTCAATTTGTTGTTGCCTCCAAAGTCATTTCCAGCTATTTCCTGCCCAATTCCAAACTTAGCTGGGATCACTGCCTGACAAAAGTGCCAACTTCCTTGTCCAAAAGAGATTCCAGTTGGCAAAGATATTGGTTTTCTTAGTCTCCCTCTAGAACCACCAGCATCTGGATTTTATTTCTGGGTATGGAACATCCAATTAAGGAAGAAATTTTCCTCATAGGCTTTGATATTGATAATCACCTTCACCTGCATCTTCCCAGGATTCCAAATTCTTGAAAGTTCCAATGAGCACAGCTGAGAACCAACAACAAACTGAATTTCTTTCCAGAAATTATTTTAATTAATTAGTAACATAATAGATTTTGTGGTGATGAAGGTTTTCATAGCACTTCTCCCACTCAAGAGAAGGAGAATCCTTTCACTAGATCATGAGAATATGCATTCGGAAATGAAACCTAACATGTTCCTAGAATCTCTTTCTTAAAACACCAACTAACAAATAATTCTTAAGTGCTTCCCATGAGCTCAGCATGCTGCAAAGCATTTTTAAATTTTTATCCCGTTGTGATCCTCACAACAAACTGAGATTATTATCCTCATTCTATAAATGAGGAAATTATAGAAAAGAAACATTATGTGACTTGTTAAGGGTCAGATAATTAGTGTCTGAGATAGACTTTGAACCCAAATCTTCATGACTTTAGAGCCTGAACTCTAACCTACCTAGTTCGCCATCACAACTTTTCATAACTGATTGCTGGCAGAATAAGCTTAAGCTATTGATCTGATCTTATGTCACTTTACCTTCCTTCAAGGATTCATGGGCTAGATAAACTAGAATACTCTATGTTCTCCCTTTCATTTTCATCTTAAAAGTTCCCTATTTATTTCTATGTATCTCATATTCATCACATCCCAATAGACACATGGTTTGTTGTATATTTCTATCCAGAATAGTGGTTTGCACTTGTTTGTTTGGAGAAAGAATATAAATATGATGATCTCTCTGTCCAAAATGTTCAAGAATTCTGAATAAGGATTATTTTGTCATTGCCCCAGAAATATAATATCCATGGCCTGAGGAGGGCAATGTTGTCTTTGTCTGGTTTACCTTCAGCTGAGAGCTCAGGCTGAGCATCTATGAATGTGACTGCTTAAAGGGTGTGAAGTATCAGGCTGATTGGAGAAACATTCAGGCTGATAATCCCTACCCTATTTCACAGAGTGAAAAACACTAGTTACACCAAGAAGTGGCAAAGTCTCTTTTCACTGAAGGATCCATTTCCCAGAACCCAGAACTAATTGTTCACTGATCCTGGTTTTGGAAGATGGAGACATGCTATGGATATGGAGCCTCACTGCTGATCCTGTATCTTCACCTCGCCTGTGAGTAGGGGGATTTCTGTACAGGGGGGGACAGGACAAGCCAGAAGCTATTACTCCAAGGACTCAGAGGCAGTCAAGGACTGAGCAAATGGGGCTTCCTGGCTGTGTTGTGGAAATGATAGACATAAAATGAGGAGAGATGCTGACCTGATGGCCAGGAACCTATGTCTGACATTGTCTTTCTGCCCAGGGGTGAGCTGCCTGCAGAAGGTGGAGCAGAGTCCTCAGTTCCTGAAGAGCTGGGAGGGAGAGAGCATCACAATCAACTGCAGCTACACAGAAACTACTACCGTAGGGCTTCAGTGGTTCAGTCAGGACCCTGGACAAGGCCTCATCTCCCTCTTTTACCTAACTTCAGGGGAGAAGCAGAATGGAAGGTTGAGATCCAGGCACAGCACGAAGGAGCGCCACAGCTCCCTGCACATCACCAATGCCCAGCCTGGAGACTCAGCCACCTACCTCTGTGCTGTTGGAGCACAGTGATCCCCAGTCACCTGCAGGCTGTGCACAAACCTAGGAGTTGAGACACAGGCCTTCCAGGGAGCACATTGTGGTACCCTATAAGCATATCTTTATCACATGTCATACATATCATATAACATTATGACTCCCTTGTAAGCGTAGGCATTTTCTCCTGGTTCTCACTCAAATTCTTTCTTGGATTCTGGGATCAGTCACTTGCCTCCTAACCAAATCCCATCTTCTCCAGGTGCCCCACAACATTCCCTAGATTCCTGCTTCCACTACATTCTACCCAGTTTAGTGTCATTCTCACTCCAAGCATTGAGGACAATCTGTAATGGATTGTGGACAGTAAAATAAACCCAGCCTCTCTATCAGGAAGCACAAAATAGCATCTATGACAAGTAGCATGGGTGCTGGTAACATGTTCTAGTGCTACTGAAACCATGCCCTCCATCTAACTAATTCCCATGCATAAGGGCAATCATCAAAGAAACAGTTTGTCAATTAATTGATTAATTATTTAGTCATTAATCAGCCAGTGGGTGAGTTACATACTTTGGCCACTGGAGGGTGCTCTGCCTACATGTATATGAATTTGGGGGAGGGGTTCTACCTATACTGACTAGAGATCTCCAAGTCTAGTTCTGTATAAATTTAGAGTTATGATCTGAATTTTGTGCAAAAATTAAATTATACGAAAAGTTCCCAACACTGTTATGAAAGCCATATTCTTAATTTAGAGAAGAGATTTCTCTGTTTCACAAACTACTTGTTTCATTAAGAGGATTCAATTAAAGTAACTATAAAACACTAGCACAGCAAAAGAACAAAATTGTGATCTAAATAGAAAAGGCTTTTTGATAGTAAGTTGAAATGAAATTGTTTCACCTAATGAAGTACTTTCTCCAACATTTGGGAAATAGAGATACAGGAGAGAGAATAAAGGAAGGAAAAAGAAGGACCCTAGGATTATAGAGCTGCTTAGACTTTTTTAGATCCTGACTGAGATGAGTTGAGCAAACAGTCAGAAAAAAACAGACAAGGGAGTCCAAGAATTTGGCACCATCTTTCACTGGTACTCTCTACCTCTGGTCCTGTTCTCTCTAAGTCTCTGGCCACTGCCAAAGTTCTCCTAAAGTAAATTATTCTCCCAATGGAAATAGGAAGAATAGTCCTTTCTTGTAGTTAAGTCTACTTCCTTCCTTGTAGTCAATTAAATTCAACCAGAGTCCAGTGTGGCCTGGGTCAGGAACTTTATATTCCTGGATTCCCCAAGCTTACTTTTCAGTTTTAAAGCCACAATGATTTCTTCAAGATAGAAAAGAAGCATCTCAGTCATGGATTTATTGCCTCTAAGTGCCCCTCACAGGTCTGTAACCCAGAGCCTGCTGTGAGTTGTTGTTCAATCATTTCAGTCATGTCTGAGTCTTCATGGTCCTATTTTGGTGTTTTTCTGGGTAATTTGCTATTTCCTCTTACAGATTATTTTTTTAAGAGATGAAGAACATGCCATGAGATGTCAATACAAATAAAGAATTAGAAGTCTTCTCAATTTTACTTCTGTAATATCTCTCCCATTACTCTTCTGATACTGCCGCCACTCTGGGGAAGGCTCTGGACTATTTCAATAGCCTGCTGGGGAGTCAGCCTGCTACAAGCTTCTACCCACTCCATGTCTCTCTTCTACTGAGCTATCAGAGTGATCTTTCTAAAACCTGTGACTAACCTAGTCATGTCCCTTATTACATCAATTCTTGTGGCTCCCTATCACCGCAAGGATTGATTGAATTTGCTATCTGGCTTTCAAAGAACTTCATAAGGTGACTCCCCCACAAAGCTTTTTAGTCTTCATATACCTAAACTCTTCACTGACAATTATCACCTGAATACTCCAGTTATACCTTGCTATACATTTTACAAAGGACTCCATCTTCTAAATATGAACATTTTTGCTGACATTTATACTTCTTGAATGTATTTCTCATCTCTGCTGCCTGGATTACTTATTTTTCTTTAGGTCCCAGCTAAAATCTGACTTTCTATGAGAAAACTTGTTTATTCTATTAACTTCTGTTTGCTGATTATTTCAAATTGAATATGTATGTATATATATATATATATATATATATATATATATATATATATATGGATTATGTATATATACATATATATGTATACATATATATTAGTTATTTGCTTGTGGTCTCCCCATTACACTATGACTCCCTTCATATGTAGGGACTTTCATTTAGCTTTTTTTGCATCTCAATCTTTTAGTATGTGTCCAGAACATAATAAGTACCTAATACATTTTTTAATGACTGATAGAAAAAGCCTTGAACTTGGAGTCCCAAGATATTGTATAAAATCCCATTTCTGAGATGTCACTATGGACTTCTAGTGTTTGCTACAACCAATCCAGGATTCAGTTTCCTCATCTGAAAAATAAGAGTAGAATGAAGGTCTTTCCAGATCTAAATCTATGATCTTATCATCTTAAGAAGTCCTCAAAGATTCCAAAATACTTTATATATTAATAATAGTACTGAAAGCTTTGTACTGTAATTAGGACTCTTCCCTAGTGAACTTTTTTCATTGTCCTAAAATGTTATAGTTGAACATAAAAGGAGAAAGACTACCATGGACAAAAATGCCTATAATTGAGGATCTATGTCTGTGAATGGATTTTAGTGTGATGTATAACTGATGACATTTTTATTGGCCAGTCAGACTGAAGCATCACTGGTGCTTCCTGGTTAAATGAGAGAAGAACATTTACATTTAAGAAAGATACCTTGATTATAACTACTAGTGTGCATTCTAAGTATCAAACCTGGGTTCTTATTGATCAAAGCAAGAGAGAGAATGGAGAAGCCCTTAAGGACTTCATTAGCGATCATATGTCTTCTGCTAAAATGTGAGTTTGGGGTTGGGAGGCATAGGAAAAATGAGACTCACTGTTCCCCAAAAAAAATATTATATAGGATCTTAAAAGGAGGACATTTCCCAAAATTCTAAATGGGAAAGAAAAGACTTCAGTTAAAATCTTGTGGGCTTTCCATGAATGAATGGGGGGAGCAAAGGGTGGGGAAAGCCATATAAAAGGGATGACTACTTTCCAGCATCTGAAACTGTCTTTTTGCACAGGGGTAAGCTGCCAACAGAGGATAGAACAGCATCCTCCATTTTTGAGTGTCCAAGAGGGAGAGAATATCACTATCAACTGCACTTATTCCAACCAAAATTTTCAAAGCCTACAGTGGTATAAGCAGGATCCTGGGAAAGGCCTCACCTTGCTAATTTACCTGGCTTCAGGGACAAAACAGAAAGGAAGATTCAAATTCATGATCACAATTCAGGATCGACACAGCTCTCTGCACATCACTTTCTCCCAGCCTGGAGACTCAGCCACCTACCTGTGTTCTGTGAATGCACAGTGATCCCCAGGCACTTGCAGCCTGTATGCAAACCCTGTAGCTGGAACCCATTCACACTCCCTAGAAGAGCACAATAGGGGGACATTCTCAAGAGGTGTTGGGTCTTTTTTCTCCCAAATTTGTCTTCTTTCTAGATCTCCAGTGGGAACCTTTTAATTATATCGCTACATATATCCAAGATCAGGGGTTTATCCTTTGTGTTCTGATCATCCTCAGGTTACTACAAAGCAGTAAAAAAAAAAAAAAAAAAAAAAAACCAAGGAAATCTGAGGATGCAAGTGGATCTCATATCCTTTTTTCTTCTTTATTGAATGGCTATTTTATCATCGTGACTACTTAATATCTCCTTGTATCTACCCCTATGTAAAGGAACACTCCCTATGATAAAGCACCCAAGAGGGGAAACAACCACTATCCACAACAGTAATCTAGGATTTGTAATATTCCATATACATTGCATTCCAACTCTAAATACCTCTTTTTAAAAAGTGGAAGGGGACAGGAGTAGCTACATTCTTTTATCTTCTCGAGAGATAAGTTCATCTTTTTAATTAGTAAATGTCCCCTTTCAATTTTTATTCTTACCATGTACATTGCTGTAATCATTCTTCCTCTTGACCTACTTCACTTAGCAACATTTCATATAAAATATGCCACATTCCTGTATTGGTCAGTCAATAAACAATTGTCAAGCATTTATTACCTCTCAGTATTATTTTGGACATTAAATGATGTGATATTTGGAAAAAATTTAACACATTGCTTAGGACATTATAATTGCTTTTAAAAAAATATGTGCTCCCTGCCTTCTCTACTGAATACTATGAACTCTGCTAATTTGGCTTTTAAAAAATACTACCTAATTTAATTCTCACAAAAACCATAAGAGGCAGGTAAAATTCTGACTATCAATATATAGTTCAGGAAACTTAGACAGAGATGAAGTGACTTGCTCAGAATCATACCACTAGTAAATTTCTGAGATCAATTGGAACTCAGGTCTTCCTTGCTCCAATTCACCACTTTATCCATTGTGCTACCTAATTTCTTTAAGGAAACTGATATTACTAGATCTCAGGGTTCCTGCATGAGAGGAAAATTTTAGAAAGGCTAGAGAAGTAGGAGGAACCAAGTGATAAAGGGCTTTGAATGTTCTTTAGAATTCTCTGAATTCCTTATCATCATTGATATAGAAATATTAAGTGACATTAATATACCATCAAATGCTCTCCCCCAGAGATCAGAAATTTCAACTCAGCCTTCTAGAGGAGTATTTGCACTGAAGACAGAATCATAACAGCAGGAATTTTTTTCTAAAAATGGGCAATTTTAGATTCCCTTTTTTCCTCAGGTGCATCCCTAGGTCTTGATAGACTTTGTCATTCTCACCTCTCCCTCTTATTAACATTTCTCTCTTGAATTCTTCTGTTTCCGTTATTTTATATCAGATTTCCAGTTGCCCACCTATATTTTCTCTCTCTAAAATGATTAATCCTTCCTTAATTCTAATAAGAATAATAGGAAAAGGGGGGAGTTGACCCAACCATCAACATCATAACTAGAATTTCCCTATTTTAAGTTTTCAAAGTATTTTTCACATATTATTTCATATGATCCTCACAATAGCTCTTAAAGAGCTATTTTTACCCTATTTTACATATGGGGAAGCTGAAGTTGAGATATATTAAGTAATCTACATAGTAAGTTTTCAGATAGCATTTGAATTCAGATCTTTCAAATTCCAAGGCTATTCTCAGAGTCATTAAGACAAGGATGAGAGTCTTTCCTCTGGTAAATATCACCTATGTCAGCATCAGCAGTTCTCTTACTCTTTCAGAATTCCCCCAAAAGATTGAAAATGATGGACATATGCCAATCTTCATTACTATAGGACTTTCTCAATGTTCTTCACACTAATGAAACTAAAGAACTGAATAACAATTAAACTGAAACAACAACAAAACTATCTAGTAGAAAACATGAAGTCATTTAAATGAAGTCATTTAAACAGTCAAAAGTATCAGAATTTTTAAATGTTTTTATTTTTTAATTGAATGGCTTCTTCTTTCTACTTCTTTCACTGTTTTTTAAGAAAAAACAGAATATTGAAAGTAAATCAATAACTGATATGTTCACTTTTTTTTCTTCTGTTTTTTCTCTCACATTTTTCCCTTTTGTTTTTATTTTTCTCTCCCAACATGATGTATAAAGAAATGTATATTTTTAAAATTAGTGTACATGTATAATCAAAAAAAAAGCAAATAATAAAAAAGAAAAAAAGCAGAATAGAAAAAGAAATACAGAAAAGGAAAATAAAAAACAGAACAAAACATTGTCTTGTGCCCAGCAGAACATCAGGGGGGGGATTCAAAATCTATAACAATAAATTTCCATTTCAAGAAAGCATATATAATAATAGAGGAAGTTATATTCATGAGTATTCATCTTTTCTTTGCTTTCTTGTAGGTTATTCTTTTGTTCTCTGATGTATACTTTTAACTCTGTTTACTTTATTATTTATTAATAAAGTAAAAAATAGGGGGGCGGAGCCAAGATGGCAGAGAAGATACATGCCACTGTGTAAGCTCCTTTCTTCCCTCACAACCAACTAGATTTAATCAGCCTCAGAAATAGCGTTGGACTGATAGAATCCACAAGGACTGGAAGCAGGACTTACCAGCTGAAGAGAATCTGGAGTTTTGGCAGGAGGGGTCAGCTCCCAGGGGAGGAAGAGGAGAGGCCAGCACAGGCGGTGGGGTAGTGGCACACTGCGCTGGTCGTGCTGGGGAGGGCTCTGGGATCGGAGAATCCACTGAGATGAAGGGGTCTGGCACGGGCTGTTAGCTCTTCTCTGCTTGTGGAGCAGCAGTTCAGGGGAGAAATATAAGCCACTTTGAGATTTGAAACTAGATTGGATCTTCCCGGATCCCAGGGGTGACTCAGCGGATCTCGGCACCAGGGGTGTGGCCAACATAGGCAATCCAGGCTTTTACCTTGGGGTAGTTAAGAGATTGAAGAGTGGGCGGGGCGGTAACTCATAGTGCCTGGCTCAGCTGGCTGGAGGCTGTGGAACGGAAGTCCCAGAGAAGCGGAAGCTTTGAACTAGGGACCTCGGTTCCTGGCAGACACTTCCAGTTTGAGCGCAGGGGCTTTTCACGTCACCTGCTGCAGACATCCACGCCCCACCGTGATGCATAGGCTAGGCTTTGAGTTGCCTTTACTGTTCAGTCTCAACCTCAGGGAAGCCACTAAAACACAGTGCCCTCAGGGCACAGCAGTGCTGATCACCTCTGAGGCACTTCCGGGGAGGGGGTGGGGAACTCTCTCCCAGAGCTCTCTCTTAGCTCAGGTGCAGGGGCCGCTGCATCCATCTGGTCTGGGAGGAAGCTAGTAAAGAAATAAATAAATAATTTCCTACCTCAGGGACAGACCCCAAAAGATTTTTTAAGTATGAGCAAGAAGCCCAAAAAAAACATAGATTCCTTCTACACAGAGACAGAGCGGGTATCCAACCCCGAGGAAGTTAACAGCAGAGAGTCAGCAGATAACAACCTAAAGGGGAACGATTCCTGCCCCCCATTACATAACTCTCTCCTTGAAGAGACTCTTAAAAAGTTAAGAGAGTTTGAAGAAAAATGGGGAAAGGAAAGAGAAGCTATGAAATTGGAGTTGGAAAAAATAAAGAATTCACAGGAGATGCAGGGAAACAAAATTAGTGAATTAGAAAAGGTAAAAAAATCACAGGAAAGTAGGATTTCTGAATTGGAGAAGATAAAAAAGTCACAAGAAAATAGGATTTCTGAATTGGAAAAAGAAAATAATTCTCAAAAAAAAATTAGGGAAATGGAAAAAAAATCAATAGAGCAAAATAACTCATTTAAAAATGAAATTGGGCATTTACAAAAAGAACTAAAAACTGTGAATGAAGAAAATAACTCCTTAAAAGTCAGGATGGAACAAATAGAAATGAATGATTCATTGAGAACCCAAGAATCAGTCAAACAAAACAAAAAAAAAAAAAAAAAAAAGAAAAGCTGGAGAACAACGTCAAATACTTACTGGGAAAATCTATAGACCTGGAAAATAGATCTAGGAGAGATAATCTGCAGATTATTGGACTTCCAGAAAACTATGACCAAAAAAAGAGCCTAGATTCTATTTTACAGGAAATTATCAAAGAGAACCATACAGAGATAATAGAAACAGAGGGGAAAGTAGATGTGGAAAGAATTCATCGAACTCCTTCTGAAATAGACCCTAAAAAAAGAACACCACGGAATATTGTGGCTAAGCTGCAAAATTACCACACAAAGGAGAAAATCCTGCAAGCAGCTAGAAAAAAACAATTTAAATACCAAGGTGCCACAATAAGGGTCACACAAGATCTGGCTGCCTCCACATTAAAAGATAGAAGGGCCTGGAACCTGATATTCCGAAAGGCAAAAGATCAAGGATTGCAACCAAGAATAAACTACCCAGTTAAGTTTAGCATCTTTTTCCATGGAAGAAGATGGTCATTCAATGAAATAGAGGAATTCCATATGTTTCTAAGAAAAAAACTAGACTTAAACAAAAAATTTGATCTACATCCACAAGACTGAAGAGAAACAGAAAAAGGTACACAGAACTCTTGAGAACTATATCTCTGTTGTGGGTATATAGAAAGTATGCATGGATAATTTGATTTTACTGATATAAAAGAAAAAAAAAGGAGGGGGTGTAGTAAAGGGAAGGGGGTAGTATCAGAAAAAGGGGAGGGAGTGATAAAAAGAGGGAAACTACATCCCAGGAAGAGGCATAGAAAATACATCATATCTGAGGGAATTTAGAGAGGGGGAGAATCATTGTGTAAATCTTACTCTCATCAGAAGAGGCTCAAAGAGTAAATAATTGTCATATTTGTTTCTCAGAGAATTCTCTCTCACCTCATTAAAAGGGGGGGAGAGGAAAAGGGAAAAGGAAAAGGAGAATAAGGGAAGGGACGTGGAGGGAGGGGGTAGGGATACTAAAAAAAAAAAGGGAGGACTGTGTGTCACAAGGGGGGTCTTTAAATTGAATATTGGGGAAGGGGTTCAGGGGGGTCAAGGGAAAAAGCATAATCTGGGGATAATATGATGGCAGGAAATACAGAATTAGTAATTTTAACTGTAAATGTGAATGGGATGATCGCTCCCATCAAATGGAGACAGATAGCAGACTGGATCAAAAATCAGAACCCTACAATATGTTGTCTACAGGAAACACACTTAAAGCAGGGAGATACATATAGAGTAAAGGTAAAAGGTTGGAGCAGAATCTATTATGCTTCAGGTAAAGCCAAAAAAGCAGGGATAGCTATCCTTATCTCAGATCAACAAAAGCAGAAGTTGATCTAATTAAAAGAGATAAGGAAGGAAACTATATCCTGCTGAAAGGTAGCATAAATAATGAAGCCATATCGATACTAAACATATATGCACCAAGTGGTATAGCATCTAACTACCTAAAGGAAAAGTTAAGAGAGTTGCAAGAAGAAATAGACAGTAAAACTATAATAGTGGGAGATTTCAACCTTGCACTCTCAGATTTAGACAAATCAAACCACAAAACAAACAAGAAAGAAATTAAAAAAGTAAATAGAACATTAGAAAAACTAGGTATGATAGACCTTTGGAGAAAACTGAATGGCAATAGGAAGGAATATACTTTCTTCTCAGCAGTTCATGGATCCTATACAAAAATTGACCATATATTAGGACATAAAGATCTCAAAATTAAATGTAGGAAGGCAGAAATAATAAATGCCTTCTTCTCAGACCACAATGCAATAAAAGCTACATTCAGTAAAAAGTTAGGGATAAATAGACCAAAAAGTAATTGGAAACTGAATAATCTCATCTTAAAGAATGACTGGGTGAAAGAGCAAATTATAGAAACAATTAATAATTTCACCCAAGATAATGACAATGATGAGACATCATAGCAAAATCTGTGGGATGCAGCTAAAGCAGAATAAGGGGAAATTTTATATCTTTAGAGGCTTATTTGAAGAAAACAGAGAAAGAGAAGATTAACGAATTAGGCTTGCAACTTAAAAGGCTAGAAAAAGACCAAATTAAAAACCCCCAACCAAAAATTAAACTTGAAATACAAAAATTAAAAGGAGAAATCAATAATATTGAAAGTAAAAAAACTATTGAATTAATAAATAAAACCAAGAGTTGGTTTTATGAAAAAGCCAATAAAATAGATAAACCTTTGGTAAATCTGATCAGAAAAAAGAAAGAGGAAAATCAAATTGTTAGTCTTACAAATGAAAAGGGGGATCTTTCCACCAATGAAGAGGAAATTAGAGAAATAATAAGGAGTTACTTTGCCCAACTTTATGCCAATAAATTTGATAACTTAAGTGAAATGGATCACTTCCTCCAAAAATATAGGCTTCCTAGATTAACAGAGGAGGAAATAAATTGCTTAAATAGTCCCATTTCAGAAAAAAGAAATAGAACAAGCTGTTAATCAACTCCCCAGGAAAAAATCCCCTGGACCAGATGGATTTACATGTGAATTCTACCAAACATTTAAAGAACAATTAGCCCCAATGCTATATAAACTATTTGAAAAAATAGGGAATGAAGGAGTCCTACCAAACTCCTTTTATGACACAGACATGGTACTGACACCTAAACCAGGTAGATTGAAAACTGAGAAAGAAAATTATAGACCAATTTCCTTAATGAGTATTGATGCTAAAATCTTAAATAAGATATTAGCAAAAAGACTTCAGAAAATCATCCCCAGGATAATACACTATGATCAAGTAGGATTCATACCAGGAATGCAGGGCTGGTTTAATATTAGGAAAACTATTAGTATAATTGACCATATTAATAATCAAATTAATAAAAACCATATGATCATCTCAATAGATGCAGAAAAAGCATTTGACAAAATCCAACATCCATTCCTACTAAAAACTCTTGAGAGTATAGGAATAAATGGATTATTCCTTAGAATAATCAGGAGCATATACTTAAGACCGTCAGTAAGCATAATATGCAATAGAAATAAACTGCAACCTTTCCCAGTAAGATCAGGAGTGAAACAAGGTTGCCCACTATCACCATTACTATTCAATATAGTACTAGAAACTCTAGCCTCGGCAATAAGAGCCAAGAAAGAGATTCAAGGAATTAGAGTAGGAAATGAGGAAATCAAACTATCACTCTTTGCAGATGACATGATGGTATACTTAGAGAACCCCAAAGACTCTTCTAAAAAGCTATTAGAAATAATTCAGAACTTTAGCAAAGTTGCAGGATACAAAATAAATCCACATAAATCCTCGGCATTTTTATATATCACCAACAAAATGCAACAGCAAGAGATACAAAGAGAAATTCCATTCCAAACAAATGTTGAGAGTATAAAGTATTTGGGAATCCATCTACCAAAGAATAGTCAGGAATTATATGAGAAAAATTACAAAACACTTGCCACAAAAATAAAGTCAGATTTAAATAATTGGAAAGACATTCAGTGCTCTTGGATAGGCCGAGCGAATATAATAAAGATGACAATACTCCCCAAACTAATCTATTTATTTAGTGCTATACCAATCAGACTCCCAAGAAACTATTTCAATGACCTAGAAAAAATAACAACAAAATTCATATGGAAGAATAAAAGGTCGAGAATTGCAAGGGAACTAATGAAAAATAAGTCAGAGGAAGGTGGTCTAAGTGTACCTGATCTAAAGCTATATTATATAGCAGCAATCACCAAAACCATTTGGTATTGGCTAAGAAATAGACCGATAGATCAGTGGAACAGATTAGATAAAAAGGACAAAAAAAGGATACATATATAGCAACCTAATCTTTGACAAACCCAAAGATACCAACATTAGGGACAAAAATTCATTATTAGGAAGAAACTGTTGGGAAAACTGGAAATTAGTATGGCAGAAATTAGATATGGACCCACACTTAACACCACATACTAAGATAACATCAAAATGGGTCCATGATTTAGGCATAAAAAATGAGATCATAAATAGATTAGAGGAACAGAGAATAGTCTACCTCTCAGACCTGTGGAGGAGGAAGGAATTTATGACCAGAGGAGAATTAGAGATCATTATTGATCACAAAATAGAAGATTTTGATTACATCAAACTAAAAAGTTTCTGTACAAACAATACTAATGCAAACAAGATTAGAAGGGAGGTAACAAATTGGGAAAATATTTTTAAAAGGAAAGGTTCTGACAAAGGTCTCATTTCCAAAATATATAGAGAACTGACCCTAATTTATAGGAAACCAAACCATTCTCCAATTGATAAATGGTCAAGGGATATGAACAGACAATTCTCAGATGATGAAATTGAAACTATTTCCACTCATATGAAAGAGTGTTCCAAATCACTACTGATCAGAGAAATGCAAATTAAGACAACTCTGAGATACCACTATACACCTTTCAGATTGGATAAAATGACAGGAACAAATAATGATGAATGTTGGAGGGGATGTGGGAAAACTGGGACACTGATACATTGTTGGTGGAGTTGTGAAAGAATCCAGCCATTCTGAAGAGCAATTTGGAACTATGCCCAAAAAGTTGTCAAACTGTGCATACCCTTTGACCCAGCATTGCTGTTATTGGGATTATATCCCAAAGAAATACTAAAGAGTGGAAAGGGACCTGTATGTGCCAAAATGTTTGTGGCATCTCTTTTTGTTGTAGCTAGAAACTGGAAGTTGAATGGATGTCCATCAATTGGAGAATGGTTGGGTAAATTATGGTATATGAAGGTTATAGAATATTATTGCTCTGTAAGAAATGACCAGCAGGAGGAATACAGAGAGGCTTGGAGAGACTTAAATCAACTGTTGCTGAGTGAAATGAGCAGAACCAGAAGATCACTATACACTTCAACAACAATACTGTATGAGGATGTATTCTGATGGAAGTGGAAATCTTCAACATAAAGAAGATCCAACTCACTTCCAGTTGATCAATGATGGACAGAAATAACTATACCCAGAGAAGGAAAACTGGGAAGTGAATGTAAATTGTTAGCACTACTGTCTATGTACCCAGGTTACTTATACCTTCAGAAGCTAATAATTAATGTGCAACAAGAAAATGGTATTTACACACATATATTGTATCTAGGTTATATTGTAACACATGTAAAATGTATGGGATTACCTGCCATCGGGGGGAGGGAGTGGAGGGAGGGAGGGGATAATTTGGAAAAATGAATAAAAAAAATTTTTTTTTAAATAATAAAAAAAAATAAAGTAAAAAATAATTTATTATTTCTCCTTTCATCCTCCCATCTCTCCCACAAACATATATATATAAAACCCACTATACAAAGATCAACATGAATATATACATTTACATTTACTCATATACAGACATAGATCTAAAACAATATTAATATGAATGACATATAATGAAGATTTCTTTCTTGATTGGATCTTTAAGTTTGACTTTGTCTAAGATCAATGACTTGTCTAAGATTAATGACAAAGTCAAATTTACTCTAAGACCAATGAATAATAATCTCCTTTTTTTCTAATAATTTCTATTCCTGATCCTTGTAGTGCTTATGTATATCTCTTATTTCCTATTCCTGCTAACTCATCTACTTTTAATTCTGCTCTTGCCTTGCCTTGTTATTACTTAACCTTCTCACATCCATCAATCCTTTATTTATCTTCTCCTATCCTTTCTTTCCTTCTTTATCTCATTTCTCTTAATTCCTCTTAATCTTAATCATCCCACTCCAAATAATGTAAACATTTTTCTGTATCCTACCTTATCCTATAATACTCTTTCCCCTCCCTTTATCCCTTTCCCATTGATCTACATACCTTCTTTCACTACCATTACTCTATATACCTTTCTATACTTCACCTTATCCTTTATCCCTTGCTCATTAATCTATATACCTTGAACAACTACCATAAATCTACATGTCCTAACTCATCCTATTCCCTTATTTCTTTATAGATTCTTTATAGATTTTCTTTATAGAGTCTCTATAGATTTATAGATTTCTATGGATATACCCTTTCTTTTGAGCTCCCCAATTACTGATGTCAATCTTAAATATATGGTATACATTTCCATGCACAACATGCAGATGATTTATCCATGTTGAGTTCTTTGAAAATAATCTTTGATACTGGCTCTTGTATGTTAAATTTTCTATTAAGTTTGGGTTTGATTGAGACAAAAGGCTGAAAATCTGCAAGTTCATTAAATGTCCATTTGTTTTGTTCAATATTATGAATAATTGTGCTGGATAGGATATTTTTGGCCTCAAGCCTAATTCTTTTGATTGCTGGTATATATTATTCTAGAAGCTGCATTATTTTATTGTGACTGCTTTAAGTTCTGTACAATTCTAGTTCTAGCTCCAACATATTTGAATTGCCTTTTTCTTTTGTTTCTTGCCAAAATTTCTCTTTGATCTGAAATTTGTTCTTGAAATTTAGCAATTATGTTCCTCTGTGCTTTCTATAAAGCATCTCTTTGAGTGGTGATTAGTGAATTTTTTTCTATTTCTATTTTTTCCAAGTATTTTATCACTCCATGACATTTTTTTTTATTTTTTCTTGCATTATTGTATCATCAATTTTTTTTGGTCACAGCTTTCAGGTAATCCAATTATTCTCATATTTTTGCTCTTTGATCTGTTCTCCAGATTTGTCTTTGGGTTTTTTTTAATATGTATTTCATATTCTGTTCTAATTTTTTCATTCTTTCTATTTTGTTTTGTTATTTTTTGGTCTCTTACAGCTTGACAAGTTTCCCCTTGCCCAATTCTAATTTTTAAAGAGTTAGTTTCTTCTTTAAGATTCTACATCTCCTTTTCTAATTGGTTAACTTTTTAAAATAATATTCTTGTTTTTCTTGGATGATTTTTTTTAGTTGTTCCTCAATCTCTCTCACTTGATCTTTAAAGTCATTTTTGAATTCTTCTATAAATTCTTTGTGGGCAAGTAGCCATTTAATATTACTCTTTAGGGTAAAAGAGGCTTTTTTTACTTTACTATCTCTCAGAAGATGACTTTTTTTAACCTATTTCCATAGTAAATTTCTTTGGTTAGGTTCTTTATTATTCATTTATTCATTTTTTTAATTTGAGAAGTATTAGTGTTAGCCCCTCTAATCCTGTGGTAGGGAGGTGGTGCCTTTATTTTCACTTCCAATCTCCTATCTGACTTGGAACCTCAAACTAAAAGCTCCATCCTCCTGCAAGTGCCCACAGCCAGTGGAATACCTGCCCCACTGGATGTGCTAGTTCCTTCTTGCTTAGAGCTACATCTCTGCAGCACAGCTTGGTCTGGTATTCCTGATCATCAGAGGTTCCCTCAGTCTTTTAGGATTCAGACCCCTGACTTCCCACTCTGTAGAGGAAGTGAAAGTTTCTGTGGTTAGACTGAACTCCAGCCAAACCCAGCTTGCCCTGGGGTTCTCCACTTGCTGCTTCTGTGGAGTCAGGCTGGAAGTATTTATGCTTCAAATTAATTAATCCCTATATTAGGGGTCTTTCTTCAGTCTTCTTAGACTACTTGGACAAGAGGAGCCCTGTTTTGCCCCACGTATTGGTTTTTCAGCAGTCTATAATTGCCCTGCAATTTTACAATTTTGTTCTATTTGTAGGGGAAATCTGAAGATCCTGAAATTTCATGACCTACTCTGCCATCATGCCACAATCCTTCCCAGAATTATTTTTGCTTCCAAGAATAGAAACCCTTACAGTTCAGTGAAAACATGATTAGAACTAGACTTTGAACTTTCTTAGTTCCCATTATTCTTAGAAATACAATTTGCTGTTGCCCCCAAAGTCATTTCCAGTTATTTTCTGCCCAATTCCCAACTAGTCTAGGATAAAACTAGACCAAAGTCTCCATGCCCAAGAGATATTCCAGTTGGCAAAGCTATTGGTTTTCTTAGTCTCCTTCCAGAATCAGCACCCGGATTTTATCTCTAATTTTGGAATACACAACTAAGGAAAATATCTTTCTCATGGCCTTTGATACTGGTAATCACTTTGACTTGCATGTTCTCAGAACTCCAAATTCTTGAAAGTTCCAATCAGCATTTCTGAGAATCAACAACAAACTGAATTTCTTTCTAGAAATGATTTAAATTACTTTCATAATGTGTCATTGCTATTACCATTTTATAAAAGAGGAAACTGAGGAAAAGAGAGATTATGTGACTTGCCAAGAATTTGAACTCAAATCTTCACAAATCTAGGCCTTGAATTCTAACCACTACATCACTTAGATGCCCAATACCACCTCTTTATGATTGATTACTGATAGGGCTTATTTCACATTTAAGTAAAAATTAATTCTTCATGCTAGATCTGAATCAACAGGAAAATATGATCTAACTCTACCATATAAGTCTGCCACCATTTGCAAGATAAATATTCAATAATAGGAATAGTCACTTCTAACTCTTTCTTGTCTTTTGTCCAATACATTCAATTACATTCATGTCTTATTTCATTTAATTAGATCTTTATCTCTTCTAATAGACGTCCAAATACTTGTCCTGCTCCAGTGTATCCTGTAGCAATCTGCTTTTAATGACTCTATCTGTGAGGTCTTCATAATGTTCTACTATGATGATGTCACAACTATTCTCGAAAACCTTCAGATGGCTTCCCATTGTTTTCTGAGTAAAGCTTAAATTCCTGATCCTGGTATTCAAGATCCTCCATAAATTGGCCACTAGCTATTGGCCTAATCTTATGTCACTATTTCTCCCTTTCAAGGATTCTTTGGCTAGATAAACTAGACTACCCTATGCTCTCCTCCCATTTTCATCCCATAAGTTCCCATTTCAATTGCTCTGTTCATATCATCCCCAAGTATTCAATAATCCTCTTCAATTCCCATACATCTCTGGTGGATGTTGTCCCTTATGAATTTAATAGCCCAATTCTGCCATGACATTTGCCATGACTTTCTAAACCTAATTGGTATCTTTTCTATTCCTTTTTAATATTTTTGTGTCTTTTCTTTGTCCCTATCACTTTCTACCCCCTACCCTATTCATTCCTGTGCATCTCACATTTATCACACTTCCAACAGAGACATAGCTCATCCAGAACATTTCTACCAGAACAGTCATAACCATTTATTAAAGATTTGTTAATTGGAATAAAGAACAGAAATATGCTGATCTAGCTGTCCAAAATGTTCATAAATTCTGAATAGGGATTATTTTCTCATTGCCCCAGAAATATAATATCTATGGCCTGAGGAGGGCAACATTACCTTTATCTGGGTTACCATCAGCTGAGTGTTTAGGCTGAGCATCTATGAATATGACTCCTTACATTGTGTGAAATGATAAAGTAGACTGATTGGAGAAACTTTCAGGCTGACACTGCCTACCCTATTTCACAGAGTAAAAAAAAAAAAAAAGTCACATTAAGAAGTGTCACTGAAGGACTCGTTACCCAGAACCCAGAAGTAGTTGCTCACTGATCCTGGTGATGGATATGGAGACACGCTATGGAGCCTCACTGCTGATCCTGTATCTTCATTTGACCTGTGAGTTAAGGGGTTTCTGTATAGGGGGACAGGACAAGCCAGAAGCTATTACTCAGAAGGCTCAAAGACAGTCAGCGACTGAGCAAATGGGGCTTCCTGGTTATGTTGTGGAAATGATAGACATAAAATGAGGATAGATGCTGACCTGATGGCCAGGAACTTATGTCTGACATTGTCTTTATGTCCAGGGGTTAGCTGCCTGCAGAATGTGGATCAGAGTCCTCAGTCCCTGAAGATCCAGGAGGGAGAGAGCACCACAATCAACTGCAGCTACACAGAAACTACTAACCAACAATTGCAGTGGTTCAGACAGGACCCTGGACAAGGCCTCACCTCCCTATTTTACCTAACTTCAGGGGAGAAGCAGAATGGAAGGTTGAGATCCAGGTACAGCATGAAGGAGCGCCACAGCTCCCTGCACATCACCAACGCCCAGCCTGGAGACTCAGCCACCTACCTCTGTGCTGTTGGAGCACAGTGATCCCCAGACACCTGCAGGCTGTGCACAAACCTAGGAGCTGACACACAGACCCTTCCAGAGAGCTCATTATAGCACCCTAAAAGCATACTTACAGATTATTTTGGTTCTCATTTAAACTACATTATTTGATAGTGGCGTCAGTCATTTAACTAATATCACTTGTCCTGACCTGTGCACTCATTGATAGTACAGTATAATAGAATAGTACCAGATCAAATTGGGTGTTAGCCAGTGAACTAGTAGAGGTCACACCTCTTAATTATTCTCCATAGCCTCACAGAATATGTTTGGGATACGGCAAGGAGAGTGATGTAATATGATATTGGCCAATTAATGATAATTTAATGGAGTTTTGGTTTTTTGGGGAGGATATAGCCTTATACCCTTATATACCCTTATAGCCTTATATCTTTCCAAAGTAAAATTTCTCTCCTGATTCCATGGCTGCAACTAGTTCCCAGGTTCTTTATCAGTCTACATGTTTTCAAAATTACTAACAACAAGAAACACCTTTCATATTTGATTTCTGAATCCCTATTCCATACTTAAAACCCTTCCGCCATCATGATCCTTTAATCATAAGATTTAACAACTAATTGGTTTTGTTAATGATCTTATAATTTATTCAAACAATTAAGTAAATAAAATAGCACAGCAATACTAAGACAATAATGTAGCAGTCTTTTAAAGACCAAGTCGAAGGATCAGTTACAACCTAAATGTACTCCCCTTTCCCTCACATTTCTTCCCATACTGTCAAAGGAGCAAAGGAATAGATTTGGCAAGTTGTAGGTATCACTGGAATTTCCTCATTAAGTGCTTTGAGAGAATGGAGGGAGGGGGAAGCCTTCGAGTTGCCTCCACTTACTCTCAACTGTGGCTATTTTCAGGGTTTGCTCATCTTGACAGACTCAAACACTCTCCAGTCTGGTCTTTATTCACTCCACTGATTCCCATCTCCTCCAGCCCCCAATTCTTTTGGTATAGGCCAGTGGCCCAAACACTCCATGGATTGACACTACATTCTACCAAATTCAGAGCTATCCCCATCCAATCACTGAGAAGGAAAATCCAAAATAAGTTTGGGCAGTAAAACAAACAGAACAATTCTATCATGGAGCACAAAATAGCATTAATAATAAGTAGGATTGGTGCTGGTATATATGTCCTAGTGCTACTGAAGCCATGCCCACCCACATCGTTCCTGTGCATTCTATAATTGCCAAAGAAACAAGTTGTCAATTAATTGATTAATTAATATTTGATATAATAATTGATTATTATTTAATTATTAACCAGTCAGTGGTTGAGGAATATATTTTGCCATTGGGTACTCTGACTATATATAAATAAACTATTAGAGGGAGGATTATACTTATATGGATTAGATATTTCTAGAATTAAGCCTCTATAAATTTATAGTAATAATCTGAACTTTATGCTGAAATTAAATTAAATGAAAGACTCATTTTTGTTATAAAAGCTATATATATTCTTGATTTAAAGGATTCTCCCTTTCTGATTCACAAACTCTCAGTTTCATTAATAGGATTCAAATCACTCCCTACTCCAAGTCCCTCCTCTAGTCAGAAATTGAAATTATGTTCCTAAAACAAAGGTTTGACCATGTTATCCCCTTATTAAATCAAGTCTTTGGCTCTCTATCACCATTAGGATTGAATCTGCTATCTAGTTTTCAAAGATCTTCTTAATGTGCCTTCCCACAATTATGGGAATTGTGCTTTCACAATTTTGTTACAAAGAAGACCTGAACTTGATAGAACATTTGACATACAAGATCAAAGAGAAATATAAGGTAAATATCAAAGACTAATTATAAGGGAATCAATAAGCACAAAAGGTTTCCGTTTTATACATGGAAATGCAAACCTCATTCTAAGATTAGTACTTGGATAATTCAAAAGAAAAATTGGGGTAGAACCAAGTATGATGTGATTCTAAAAAAAATTAAATGCTATAGGAAACACAGAGGAAATAGATGAGGGAAGAAGACTGGTAATTCTGCTACCATACTCTCATCAGGAATGGTTACAGAGGGAACAATACATATATATTTAGAAGGGTATAAAAATCTAAATTTAAAAAGAAAGAAAAGGGCAAGAGAATAGGAAGGGGAGAGATGACAGGGGAGGAATTTTTAGCTGAAATTCTAATCACATCAAATCAGGATGAAAGTGAAGAACAACATATACATTTAGAAGAGAATAAAAGTCTTTTCCATTTATAAAGAAAAAAAGGATGAGAGAATAGGATAGGAGGGTAGAAGGGTACATATATATATGTATATATATACATATATGAATAGGAATGGGATAAGATGTACAGATTAACAGAATAAGCATAAGGAGAAAAATTAAGGGAGGGCTTCTCAGGTGAGGGTATAGGTTATCTATTAAGAGGACAAGGTAACAGTAGAAGTAAACAGAGGAATCAGGAAGTAGAGGAAACAAATGCACACAAACATCAGGAGTAGAATTTATCAGATTAAATAAAAGCAAAGGTAGTAATGATTTCAGAAAAATTAAAGCTAAAATAAACTTAATCAAAAGAGGAAAGAAGGGAAACTACACTATATGCCAGCTATATTAATCAATATTGTTTTAGACTATTTTGAAATAACAAGACAGTATAAAGTTGGAATGTTTCTGTGATGGAAATGATGAGTTGGGTGGATTTGGAGAAAATGGAAAGACTTGGACTTATGAAGGAAGATATCAACCTTCAGAGAAACAGCGGACAAACAAGTATATTATGGTCTTACATAGATGTATATGAAAGTATATGCGTATGTATGGTATAATTATAAATATCTATGTATATATGTATATGTGTATGTATGTATAGGTGGTATTTATTATATAGGATCTCTTGAATTAAAAAGTATTGCTTTATATTTTGAATCCTCTTCTATGGTCTGCTATGCACATAGCCATGGGGCTTTTTTGTTGTTGTTTTGTTTTTTACTGAGACAATTGGGGTTAAGTGACTTGCCCAAGGTAACATAGCTAAGAATTATTGTGTCTAAGGTCAGATTTGAATTCAAGTCCTCCTGACTTTAGGGCTGGTGCTCTATCCACTTAGCCACTTAGCTGCCCCTAGCAATGTTTTTTTTTTCTTTTTCTATTTTGGATTTGTTTTACATTTTTTAATGTTGATTTACAATAGAAAGAATTTTAGATTTGGAGTTACAGGGTGTTAGATAAAATACCATTTCTGAGATGTCATTATGGATTTCCAGTGTTTGTCACACAAGCAATCCAGGAATCAGATTCCTCATCCATAAAGGAAGATTACAGTAGATAATTTTTAGTTACTTTTCAGCTCTAAAACAATGATCTTATCATCCAAAGATGTCCTCAAAGGTTCTTACACATTTTACATCCTAAGAATAGTACTGAAGCATCTTATGGTATCCAGAATAGCCAGAAATCTTTCCTAGTAAACTCTCTCATTGCCCTAAAATTTCTTTTTTTTAAATTTTAGTTTTTATTTTCTTTAGTTACATGTAGAAATAATATTTTATTTATGTATGTACATTCATTTTTTTACATATTATATATGAATCATGTTGGGAGAGAAAAATCAGAATAAAGGGGAAAATCACAAAAGAAAAGAAAAGAAGAAAAAAGAAAATAAGTGAGCATATCATGTGTTGATTTGTATTCAGTGTCCATAGTTCTCTCTCTGAATGTAGGTGGCATTTTCCATCCAAAGTTTATTGGGATTGCTTTGCATCACTGAATAGCCATTGAGAAGAAGCAAATCCATCATAGTTGATCATCACACAATCTTGCTATTGCTGTGTACAATGTTTTCCTGGTTCTGCTTGTTTCACTCAGCATTAGTTCATGTAAATCTTTCCAGGACTTTCTAAAATCTAAAATTTTAAATGTTCATCATTTTTATGGAACAATAATATTTCATTACTTTCAAATACCATAATTTATTCAGTCAATCCCCAATTGATGGGCATCTTCTCAATTTCCAATTCTTTGCCCCACAAAAAGAGCTGGTACAAATATTTTTACGCATGTAAATCCTTTTCCCTCTTTCATGATTTCTTTGGGATACAGACCCAATAATCATTGCCCTAAAATTTCAATGGTTGACCATAAGGGGGAGCAGGACTACCATGGGAAAAATGTCTTCAGTGAGGGGATTTCTATGTCTGTGTATGGTATTTTGTATGATGTATATAACTGATGCAACTGATAGGCTAGGCAGCCAGGCTGAAGGATTACTGGTATGTTTCCTGATACAAAGAGAGATGTTTTGAGAAAGATAACTTGAATAGAGAGTACTGGTGTGTGATCCAGGTTTTTGACCCAAGCATTCATTGATCAAGGCAAGAGAGAGAATGGAGAAGCTCCTAAGGACTTCACTAGTGATCATGGGGTTTCTACTAAAATGTGAGTTGGGATTTTGAGAAGGATAAAAGGGAGATTCATTATTCCCCAAAAAATATTATATAGGAGCTTAAAAGGGGGATATTCCTCAAAATATTAAGTGGGAAATGCAAGACTTCAGTTTTAAAAGCATATGAGTTTCTATGGATAAATGGGAAAGTAGAGGCTGAGGAAAGCAAAATAAAAGGAATGTTGACCTGATGACTAGTTTTCAGTGTCTAAAATTGTCTTTTTGCACAGGGATAAGCTGTCAACAGAGGGTGGAACAGAATCCTCCATTTTTGCATGTCCAAGAGGAAGAGAATATCACTATCAACTGCACTTATTCAGACCAAAATTCTCAAGGAATACAGTGGTACAGGCAGTATACTGGGAAAGGCCTCACCTTGCTAATTTACCTGGCTTCAGGGACAAAACAGGAAGGAAGATTCAAATTCATGATCAGCAGAAAAGATCGTTTTAGCTCTTTTCACATCACTGCCTCCCAGCCTGGAGACTCAGCCACTTACCTGTGTGCTATGAGAGCACAGTGATCTCGAGGCACCTGTAGTCTGTGCACAAACCCTGTAGTTTGAGGCTATTCATACTCCCTAGATCCACAATGGGAACCTTTTAATTATAGCTCTACATTACGATTCTAAGGTCAAAAGTTATCTGACCTTCCCCAGGTGCTTATGCTTATTGAAAGCAGATGCAGGTCTGAGGATGCAGGTGCAGACCAGGTAGAGGACACAAGTTTATTTTCATTGAGTGGTTATTTTATCATCTTAATATTTCTTTCACCCCTAAGCATAGGGACATAAAAAGAATCTAAGAAGAAAGAAAAAATACCACACAAGATTAATGAAGTCTGACAGAATATATAATATTCCATATACAACCTCCACCCCCACCCATCCATCTCTGTAAAAAAAATGAAAGGGAATATTAGAAATTATATTTTCTTAATCTTCTCCACAGCTAATATAGTCTTTTTATTTAGGCCACGAATTATTAGTCTTACCATGTATATTGTTGCAATCTGCCTTTTTCCCCCTTGATTCATACTGTTTCATTCAACTATACTTCCGATAACACTTACCTAACTTCTCTATCAGTCAGTCCATAGACATTTCTTAAGAGCTTATTACCTTTCAGTATTGTTTTGGAGATTTAATGACAAAACATTTGTAAAGAGCTTAGCATAGTCCATAGTAGGTGCTTAACACCTTCTTTCTTCCATTATGTACTAGGCATTCTGCTTACTTGACTTTACAAATATTATCTCACTTAATTCTCACAAAAAGGAGATGCTGTTCTGATCCTCACTGCCTGGTTCAGGAGCCTGAGAAAGATAGAAGTAAAATCACACAGCCACTAAATGTCTGAGGTCTGACTGGATCTCACCACTTTATTCTCTGTGCAACCTAGTTTTTTCAAGGAAGCTAGTATGACCAGATCTAAGAGTACCTGCAGGGAAGGAAGGTATAAGAAAGGCTAGAAAGGTGGAAGGAACCAAGTGGTAAAAGGCTTTGA
Source organism: Sminthopsis crassicaudata (assembly GCF_048593235.1). Taxonomy (NCBI): domain Eukaryota; kingdom Metazoa; phylum Chordata; class Mammalia; order Dasyuromorphia; family Dasyuridae; genus Sminthopsis; species Sminthopsis crassicaudata. The sequence continues at coordinate 512,596,512 of NC_133618.1, forward strand.
ATGTCCTTCAGAATTCTCTGAATTCCTCATCATCATTGACATAGAAATATTTAGTAATATTAATATACCATCATCCATTTAGACATTCTCCAGAACTCATAATTCCTAACAACTCAACTCAGACTTATAAAGGAGCATCAGGGTCATAACAGCAGGATTCTCTTGTTAAAGCTATGACTTTGGAGTTTTTCCCCTAAAAATGGGGCAATTCTTTGCTCTCCTTCTTCCTTAGGTGGGTCTCTAGGGCTTGACAACTTCCCCATCCTCACCTCTCCATCTATACTTTCTCTTATATTCTTCTGTCTCAATTATTTTATGTAAAATATTACAGATTCCCATTTTTCACCATTCTTTTCTCTCTCTGAAATGATGAATCATTCCTTTATTGTATAAGAATTCTTGGGGCAGCTAGCCCTGAAGTCAGGAGGACCTGAAGTCAAATCTGACCTCAGACACTTAACACTTCGTAGCTGTGTGATCCTGAGCAAGTCATTTAATCCCAATTGCCTCAGTAAAGGCAAACAAATACATTTTTTAAAAAAGAATTCTTATAAGAATAATAGAAAAAAAGAGGGAGGATGACACTTTAGTGAAAATATGATTAAAACTGAACTTTGAACTTTCTTTGCCCCCATTATTCTTAGAAATCCAATTTGTTGTTGCCTCCAGAGTCATTTCTAATTATTTCCTTCTCAATTCTAAACCTACCTGGGATTAATGTCTAAGTTAAGTGCCAACTTCTTTGCCCAAGAGAGATTCCAGTTGACAAAGCTACTGGTTTTCTTAGTCTCCTTCCAGAGGCAGCACTCGGATTTTATCTCTGATTATGGAACACCCAACTAAGGAAGACATTTTCCTCATGGTCTTTGATATTGATAATCACATCAACCTGCATGTTCCCAGGAGTCCAAATTCTTGAAAGTTCCAATGAGCCCAGCTGAAAACCAACAACAAACTGAATTTCCTTCCAAAAATAATTTCAGTACTTTCATAAATTTAATAGACTTTGTGATGATGAAGGTTTCTACAGCCTTCCTTCCACTCAGGAGAAGGAGGATACTGTTATAAAACTTCCCCTTATTACTGCTTTGGCTGTATCCCACACATTTTGGCATGATGTCTCATTATTGTCATTTTCTTGGGTGAAGTTATTAATTATGTCTATGATTTGCTGTTTTACCCAACCATTCTTTAGTATAAAATTATTTAGTTTCCAATTACTTTTTGGTCTATTTTCCCCTGGCTTTTTATTAAATGTAATTTTAATTGCATTGTGGTCTGAAAAGGATGCATTTACTATTTCTGCCTTACTGCATTTGATTTTGAGGTTTTTATACCCTAGTATATGATCAATTTTTGTATAGGTTCCATGAACTGCTGAGAAGAAAGTATACTCCTTTCTGTCTCCTTTTAGCTTTCACCAAAGATCTATCATATCAAACTTTTCTAGTATTCTATTTACCTCTTTGACTTCTTTCTTATTTATTTTGTGGTTTGATTTATCTAATTCTGAGAGTGCAAGGTTGAGATCTCCCACTATTATAGTTTTGCTGTCTATTTCTTCTTGCAGCTCTCTTAATTTCTCTTTTAAGAATTTAGATGCTGCACCACTTGGTTAATTAATATTAATCAATTAATATTGATACTGCTTCATTATTGATGCTACCCTTTAGCAGGATATAATGCCCTTCCTTATCTCTTTTAATTAGATCAATTTTTGCTTGATCTGAGATGAGGATGGCTACCCCTGCTTTTTTTGGCTTTGCCTGAAGCATGGTAGATTCTGTTCCACCCACTTACTTTTAGTTTGAATGTATCATGTTTGAATGTTTCCTGTAAACAACATATAGTAGGATTCTGACTTTTAATCCAGTCTGCTAACTGCTTCCTCTTTATGAGGGAGTTTACCCCATTCACATTTATGGTTAGAATGACTAATTCTATATTGCTTGCCATCCTGTTAACCTCTGCTTATGCTTTTCTCCTTTCCTTCCCTCTTACCCCTTTACCCAGTATTAAACTTGTGAACACCACTTGCTTTTCACAGCCCTCCCTTTTTAGTATCCCTCCCCCACCTGAAAGTTACTTCCCTTATTTTACCCCTTTTCCTCACAATTTCTGTATTCCCTTCCCCTTAGCTTACTCCTTCCCTCTCACTTTTCAATGAAGTGGAAGAAGTTTCACCATAAATCGCATATGTCTATTGATACACACTATGTTCATCTCCCTCCTTTCTTTCTCTCAGATAGAATAGGTTACCTTTGCCTCTTCATGAGATGTAGCACCATCACTTTACACTTTTTTATGATATAATTTCCTTTCCACCTCTAGTTTCCAGGACAAATTATACATATGTTCTTTACATATTTTTATAACAAAAGTATAGTTCTCAAGATTTCTTTTTACCTTTTTAGAAATCTCTTGAGTTCTGTATTTGAAGATGAAACATTTTATGTAGGTCTGCTTTTTTCATCAAGAATAGATGGAATTCATTTATTTCGTTAAATGTCCATCTTCTTCCCCGGAAAACAATGCTCATTTTTGCTGGGTAAGTTATTCTTGGCTGCATACCAAGTTCCTTAGCCTTTTGGAATATCATGTTCCAGGCCCTTTGTTCTTTTAATGCGGATGCTGCTAGATCCTGGGTTATCCTTATTGTGGATCCTCCATATCTGAATTGCTTTTTTCTAGCAGCTTCCAATATCTTTTCCTTTGTCTGATGGTTCTTGAACTTGGCCACTATATTTCTTGGCGTTTTGATTTTAGGGTCCCTTTCAGTAGGTGATCGATGAATTTTTTTCAATGTCTATTTTACCCTCTGTTTCCAAAATGTCTGGGCAGTTCTCTTTGATAATTTCCTCGAAAATAGTGTCCAAGCTCTTTTTTTCCTCACATTTTTCAGGGAGTCCAATTATTCTTATATTGTCTCTCCTGGATCTGTTTTCCAGGTCTGTTGTCTTTTTAATAAGGTACTTGACATTCTTTTCAATTGTTTCATTTCTCTGGTTTTGCTTGACTACCTCTTGGTTTCTCCTTGAGTCATTCATTTCTACTTGTTGGAGTCTAATTTTCAATGATGTATTTTCTCCACTCACTTTTTTTATATCTTTTTGTAATTGTCCAATTGTGTTTTTAAGTGAGTTTTTTTCTTCTATGGAATTTTTTTCCATTTTATCCATTTTATTTTTTAGAGAGCTGATTTCTTTATCTAGCTCACTAATCCTGTTTTCCTTGGAGTTGTTTACCTTTTCCAATTCACTAATCCTGTTTTCCTTGGAGTTGTTTACCTTTTCCAATTCACTAATCTTGTTTCTCAATGATTTGATCTCTTTATCCACTCCAGATAACTTCTCCAGGCTCTCTTGCCAAGCTTCCCTTTCCTTCTCCTATTTCTCTTCTAGCTCTCTTGTGAGAGCTTTATTTTTTTTTTTTTTTTTTTTTTTTTTTTTTTTGTGAGAGCCTTTTTGATTTCCTCTATGAGATTCTTTTCTATTGAGGAGCAGCTCATATCCCCCTTAGGGGATTCCTCTGGGGACAGTCTGCTTTTAGTCTCCTCAGTATTTGAAATCTGCTCCCTCTCCACACAGAAGTTGTCAATGGTTAGAGCCCTTTTGAATTTTTTGTTCATTTTGTCAAGAGCGGAATCAAAGAAAACAAATTGACAAGAGAAACAATTGGTCTGTTTTTGGGGGGATGGGGCTGGATGGTTTTAATGGGCTTCCTCTACAGACTGGGGGTAGGGCAGTAGCGAGGCACTAACAGGACAGCGATGGTTGTGCTGTGTCTGCGCTCTGAGGCTCTGAGAATGCGATGAGTCACTCTGGGTGGGGGTTGGGGGTGGCTGGGTTCCAAGAGACGCTAGCTTTCCCGGGTTATATTCTTCACCTCTGTTGTTTACACCCTCTCTGCTGCTCCTGGCTTGCTGCCAAGACAGAGTATCCACTCTGGGGAAAAAGCCTTTTTGCAGAAATGGCAGAGATCGTACCCCTCCCCCTCTGGTCTGAGCTGTGTGAGCTGTCTGTCTTGCTCTGGCTTGCCTGCCCTCAGTCTGGGCCCAGTCTGTTTGACCCTCCCCCAGCAAACACAGACCTTCTCTGGCGAATTTCAAGGATGTCTTCTGTTGGTGATTATTTGTGGATTTCTTTTCCCAGTCAAGCATTAACTCCGAGGCTTGTCATGAAGTAAGTCCTGAGAGAAAACGTGGAGCTCAAGCAGCTGTCTGCCTCCACTCCGCCATCTTGGCCGGAAGTCTGGTACATGAATATTATGGAATATTATTATTCTATAAGAAATGACCAGCAAGATGATTTCAGAAAGGTCTGGAGAGAATTGCATGACCTGATGCTGAGTGAAATGAGCAGGATCAGAAGATCATTATATACTTCAACAACAATACTATATGATGATCGATCCTGATGGATGAGGCCATCTTCAATAATGAGATGAACCAAATCAGTTCCAATAGAGCAGTAATGAACTGAACCAGCTACACCCAGCGAAAGAACTCTGGGAGATGACTATGAACCACTACATAGAATTCCCAATCCCTCTATTTTTGTCCGCCTGCATTTTGGATTTCCTTCACAGGCTAATTGTACACAATTTTTTTTGTATAGCAAAACAACTGTTTGGACATGTATACATATATTGTATTTAATTTATACTTTAACATATTTAACATGTATTAGTCAACCTGCCATATGGGGGAAGGCGGGGAAAAGTTGGAATAAAAGGTTTTGCAATTATCAATGCTGAAAAATTATCCATGCGTATATCTTGCAAATAAAAAGCTATAATAAAAAATTGCACATACTTGTTGGTCCAGCAATGTCTCTACTGTGTCTCTGTATCCCAAAGAGATCCTAAAAGAGGAGGAAAGATCCACATGTACAAAAATGTTTGTAACAGTCCTTTTTGTAAGGGCAAGGAACTGGAAACTGAGTGGATGCCCATCTGATGGGTAATGGATGACTATTATGATATATGAATGTAATGGAATTTTATTGTTCTATAAGAAATCATGGGCAGACTCCCTTCAACTTCCACACATCTCCAGTTGATGACATCCTTTCTGAATCTGAAGCCTGCTTCTTTTATGACTGTTGCCATGATTTTCTCAACCAAGTTAGTATTTTTTCTGCTCCCAAATTTCTTTTTAACAATGTTTATGTTTTTTCTCTTTATGCCTATTACATTCTATGTATTCATTTCTATGTATTTGATATTCACCCAATTCCCAACAATTATATAGCTTGTTGTGTACTTTGTTCCAAAACAGTAGTTTGCATATAGTTGGCACTTATAAAAGATTTTACTATTGAGAAGGGGATAAAAGCAGAAATACAATGATCTCCCTGTCCAAAGTATTCATGAATTCTGATCATTCTCTCATTGCCCCAGAAATATAATACACATGGCCTGATGGGGGCAATATGCCATTGTATGTCATTCTAGCTGAATGCTGAGGCTGAACATCTATGAATGAGACTACTTATAGTGTATGGAATGATAGGCCAGGCTGATTGGCTAAGCAGCCAAGCTGATAATTCCTATGCTACTTGTCAGGGTAGGAATAAACTAATTATGTTAAGAAGTGACAACATCTTTTTTTACTAAAGAATCCATTTCTCAGAATCTAGAACTAGCTATTCACGGACCCTGGTGTTAAGAGATGGAGACACACCATGGAGCCTCACTGCTGATCCTGTATCTTCATTTGACCTGTGAGTTAAGGGGTTTATGTACAGGGAACAGAACAGAACTCAGAGGCAGTCAGGACTGAGCAAATGGGGCTTCCTGGCTGTGTTGTGGAAATGATAGACATAAAATGAGGAGAGATGCTGACCTGATGGCCAGGGATCTATGTTTAACATTGTCTTTCTGCCCAGGGGTGAGCTGCCTGCAGAAGGTGGAGCAGAGTCCTCCGTCCCTGAAGATCCAGGAGGGAGAGAGCATCACAATCAACTGCAGCTACACAGAAGTTACTAGCCAAGGGCTGCAGTGGTTCAGTCAGGACCCTGGACAAGGCCTCACCTCCCTATTTTACCTATCTTCAGGAGAGAAGCAGAATGGAAGGCTGAGATCCAGTTACAGCATAAAGGAGCGCCACAGCTCCCTGCACATCATCAATGCCCAGCCTGAAGACTCAGCCACCTACTTCTGTGCTGTTGGAGCACAGTGATCCCCAGACACCTGCAGGCTGTGCACAAACTTATGGCTTTCAGAGAGAACTTCATGACAACCTAAAAGCATACCCACCTGCTCATTTTCCCAGTATACAGAATCATTCTCATTTCAGTTCCATCTTATGATTCTGGGATCAGTAATTTAGTTACTACCTCTTGCCTGGCCTCTGCACCTATTGGCAATACAATGTAACAGAACATAACTAGGGGTCAAGCAGTGATTCACCTAATGGTCTGTTAGAGATCTCACCTCTTAAATACTCAGACTATTCTCACGGAATATGTTAAAGGTCAGCTCTTAAGACAGTTTTATAGCACGTGATTGGACTGCTGATGCTAACTTGAGACATTTCTTTGCTCTAGTATATATGTCTGTGTCCTACTTTTTATCCTCTGTGAACTTTCTCTCCTGATTCCATAATCTGCAGCTAGTCCCTAGGTTCTTGATCAATCTGACCTCAAATATTTTCCAAATTACTAAAAACATGAAATGTCTCTCATGTATACTCTCTGGGGTCTCCCTTCCCTCCTCATTCATAATCCTTAAATGACGGGTTTGACAATTAATTGATTTTTATTGATCTTTTGATTTATTAAAACAAGTAAATAAAGTGACTGCCATATTTAGACAACAATATAACAGCTTTCAAATAGCAAGCTGAGGGATCTGTTGCAACTTCAATGGACTCCCCTTTCTTTCACATCCTTTCCTTTCAGGGAAAGGAAAATACTTGCAAGTTGTAGTAGTAACTAGGATTTCCTAAGCAAGTTATTTTGAGGGAACAGTGGGAAGAGGAGCCACTTGCTCCACCTAGTCTCACTGTGTCTATTTTTTAGGTCATGCTCATCTTGCCAGGCTCAGTTTCTCTAATTTGGCTTTTATCCATTCCACCAATTCTGATGTTCAAAGTCCTCCATCAACTTTTCCATCCTGAAAAATCTTTCCATGATTCTTACATGTTATAGCCCTTCTACATATATTCTTCAATCCAGATTTTTCTGTTCCTTGAACAAGATTATCCATCTTGTTGCTCTGGACATTTTCTCTGGCTATCCCCATTCCTTGAAGTCTCTCATTCCTCATCTCTACCTCCTGATCTCTTCCTCTTCATTCAAATTCCAGATGAAATCCTGTTTTCTATGAAAACTTTTCCTAATTCCACTTAATACTAATGCTTTAACTATTTTCACTTTTCCCTGGACATAGTTTTATCTTACATATTTCTTTGTCTATTGTCTTCCCCATTAGACTGTAAGCTCCCTGAAAACTGTTTTTGCCTTCTTTTCTAACTCCAGTGTTTAGCAAAATGCGTAACACAGAGCAGGCAGTTAATAAATGTATATTGACTAACTTATTGTTGTTCATCCTTCATTATTTTTTATGATTTTTTCCCTTTTTATCAGGTCAAATATTACTATTTTTACTTTCAAAACATATACATGGGTAATTTTCAACAATCACCCTTGGAAAACCTTGTGTTCCAAATTTTTCCCTCCCTTTTTTGAACCCCTCTCCTAGATGGTAAGTAATCCAATATATGTTAAACATGTGCAATTCTTCTATATATGTTTCTACAAGTATTATGCTGTACCAAAAAATAGGGAAAAAATGAAAAAGAAAGAAAAATACGAGCAAACAACAACAAAAAGACTGAAAATATTATGTTGTGATCCACACTCAGTTCCCATAGTCCTTTCTTTGATTGCAGATGGACTTCTTCATCACAAGACCATTGGAATTGGCCTGAATCACCTCATTGTTGAAGAAAGCCATGTCCATCAGAACTGATCATTATATCATCTTTCTGTTGTCATATATTATATATATATATATATATATATATATATATATATATACATGTTTGTGCGTGTGTGTGTGTGCTGGTTCTATTAAATTCACTTAGCATCAGTTCATGTAAGTCTCTCCAGACCTCTCTGAAATAATTCTGCTAATCATTTCTTATGGAACAATAATAATCTATAACATACATATGCCATAAATAATTAAGCCATTCTCCAACTGATAGGCATCCACTCAGTTTTTTCCAATTTCTTGCAACTACAAAAAGAGCTACCACAAATATTTTTATATAGGGTCCCTTTCCCTCCTTTATGATCTCTTTGGGATACAAACCCAGTAGAAACACTGCTGAATCAAAAAGTATGCATAGTTTGATAGCCCTTTGGGCACAGCTCCAAATTGCTCTTCAGAATGCTTAAATCAGTTCATAACTCCACCAACAATGTATTAGTGAACCACTTTTCCCACATCCCCTCAAAGATCTCCTTATATTTTTCTGTCATCTTAATCAATCTAAGAGATGTATAATGGTACCTCATAATTGTCTCAATTTGCACTTCTCTGATCAATAGTGAGTTAGAGCACCTTTTCATATGACTAGAAATAGTTTTAATTTCATCTGAAAATTGTTCATATCCTTTTACTATTTATCTATTGGAGAATGGATTGAATTCTTATAAATCTGAATCAGTTTTCTATATATTTTAGAAATTAGTCCTTTATCAGAACCCTTGAATATAAAAATTTTCCCAGTTTATTATTTCCCTTCTAATCTTGTCTGCATTAGTTTTGTTTGTTCAAAAACTTTCTAACTTAATATAATCAAAAATATCCCTTTTTTATTCAATAATGTACTCCATTCTTCTTTGGTCACAAATTTCTTCTTCTCCACAGATCTCAGAAGTAAATTATCCTTTTTTTTCTAATTTGCTTATAATATCACTCTTTACATGAACCCATTTTGGCCTTAAATTGGTATAGGTAGTTAGATGTGGGTCAATGCCTAGCTTTTGCCATACAAATTTCCAATTTTCCCAGCAATTTTTGTGAAATACTAAGTTCTCACCCCAAAAGCTAGGGTCCTTAGGTTTGTCAAACAGTAGATTGCTATAGTTATTGCCTATTTTGTCCTGTGATCCTAACTATTCCACTATTCAACTGCTCTATTCTTAACCAGTATCAAATGGTTTTGATGACCACTGCTTTATAATATAGTTTTAGGTCTGGTACAGTGAAGCCACCTTCATTGGCTTTTTTTTTTTCATTAATTCTCTTGAAATTCCTGATCTTTTGTTCTTCCAGATGAACTTTGCAATTATTTTTTCTAGCTTTGTATAATAATTTCCTGGGAGTTTGAGTGGTATGGCATTAAATAAGTAAATTAATTTAGGTGGTATTCTCATTTTTATTATTTTAGCTCAGTCTATCCATGGGTACTTGAAATTTTTCCAATTGATTAGATCTGACTATGTGTGGAAAATGTTTTGTAATTGGTTCATATATTTCCTGACTTTGCCTTGGCAAATAAACTCCCAGATATTTTATAATTTTGACAGTTATTTTAAATGGAATTTCTCTTTATATCTCTTGCTGCTGGACTTTGTTGATAATATATAAAAATGCTGATGATTTCTACAAATTTATTTGTATCCTGCAACTTTACTAAAGTTGTGAATTGTTTCTAGTAATGTTTTACTTGATTACCTAAGCATGCCCTCATATCATCTGCAAGAGTGGTAATTTTATTTTCTCATTACCTACTCTAATTCCTTTAATCTCTTTTTCTTCACTTATTGCAAAACCTATCATTTGTGGTACAATATTGAATAGTAATGGTGATAGTGGGTAACCTTATTTCACTTGATCTTATTGGGAATGGTTCTAGTTTATCTCTATTACATATGATGCAGGCTAATGATTTAAATAGATGCTACTAATCATTTTAAGGAAAACTCCATTTATTTCTATACTCTCTAGTATTTTTAATAGGAATGGATGTTGGATTTTGTCAAATGCTATTTCTGTACCTATAGAGATAATCATATGATTTGTGTTAGTTTGATTATTAATATAGACAATTATGCTAATAGTTTTCCTGCTGAAGTAGCCCTGCATTCCTGTTATAAATCCTACTTGGTCATGGAGTATTATCCTGGGGATAACTTGCTGTAATCTCTTTGCTAATGTTTTATTTAAGATTTTGCATTAATATTCATTAGAAAAATTGATCCATAATTTTCTCTCTCTGTTTTGACCCTATCTTGTTTAGATATAAGCACCATTTCTGTGTCATAAAAAGAATTTGGTAAAACTCCTTCCTTCCCAATTTTTCCAAATAGTTTGCATAACATTGGAATGTTGTTCTTTAAATGTTTGATAGAATTCACATGTAAATCCATCTGGCCCTGTAGATTTATTTAGGTAGTTGGTTAATAACTTGTTCAGTTTTCTAAAATTGGACTATTTAAAGTAATTTATTTCCTCTTCTGTTAATCTGGGCAATCTATATTTTTGTAAGTATTACTCCATTTCACTTAGATTATCAGATTTATTGTCATATAGCTGGGCAAAATAACTCCTAATTATTGCTGAAATTTCCTCTACATTGTTAGATAGTTATCCCTTTTTCATCCTTCATTCTTTAAGAGGATACATTGGTCCTCATCACAAGAGTTTGTCCTGACTTGTGTATGAATTGGATTTAGTGAGGCAGAGCTACTCAGTGTTGTCAGCCTCATTCTTTCCTTCAGAATCATCAGACTCCAGTAGCAAGACAGAGTCGGGGTGACTGGCAATGACCTGGGATACAGTGGATGACCTTGGATTTTCTAAATTAAGATCTTTCCCAGGCCTCAGTTTGTCTGAGACAATGCCCAGTCAATAACTAAGAGCTAGGTAAGAATTAAGATAAAAGATGATCTAATTTACAATTACAAAAATATAAATCTAGTGAATATAACCATGGATATGTAGTCACAGGATACTGGACAAATTCCCATCTCTAAGATGTCACTACTCAGTTTTAGTGTTTGTTACTAAGCCTATTTAGAACTCACTTTCCTTATCTGTAAACCAAGATTAGAATAGATGGCTTTTGAGGTTCTTTCCAATTAAAAGTTATGTCATCCTAAGTTGTCCTCAAAAGCTCCATTAAATTTTATACCCTAAGAATAGCACACCAGGTATTATTCTTTACTCAAAGTAGCCAGCAATTGTTCCTGGCAAGTCTCTTCTCATTTCCCTAGAAATTCTATATTAGCATGGGTGGAGTAGGACTACCATGACAAAATTTTTTTTTCTTTATTTGAGCATTTCTGTGTCTGAATGAGACCATGTGCAACTTATCCCATAACAGATGCAGCTGTGATTATCTGGGCAGCAAAGCTGAGCACCACTGATGTTTCCTCATTCAATAATATTTAGATTTGAGAACAACTTCTTTACTAGATAGTGCTGGTCTAAACTTCACATTTTAGATTTAAGTACTTTGTGATCAAAGCAAAGGAAAGAATGGAGAAGTTCCTGGAGAACTCATTAGTAATAGTGTGGCTTCTGACAAACTGTGAGTTGGAGGGTTTTTGAAAAAATTGTAAACAGAGTCCCAACCTTACCTCAAAATGTGGGTATTTAGAAAGGGAATATTCTCCAAAATGCTGTCAGTAGCACAGAAGAGGTCATCACCTTAAAATATTATATCAAAGAGGCAGAATCTAGATTAAAATCACATAGAGTTTCATAGCTATATTGTGGGAGCCAAAAGGAAAAACCTATAAATGGATTGGTACCTAATGACCAGTTTCTAAACTATGACATTGTTTTTCTACATAGTGTGAGCTCTCAGCAGAAGGTGGAGCAGAGTCCTCAGTCCTTAAGTGTTAAAGGAGAGAACATCACTATCAGCTGCATTTATTAAGATAGTACTTCCCAAGGCCTTTAATGGTTCAGGCAAGATTTTGGGACAGACCTGACCTTCGCATTTTATGTAACTTCAAAGATGAAGAAGAGAAGAAGGTTAGGATCCATGAACAGTACCATGTGTGTACCATCACAGCTCCCCAACCATCACTGACTTCCAAGCTGGAGATTCAGCCACCTACCTCTGTGGTATGGAGTCACATTGATCCCCAGGCATCAGCTATCTATGAATAAACCCGCAGTTCGGACTATAGTCATGGAAAAGAGCAATAAGGTGACAGTTCAGAGCTTTTATTTGTTTCTTGCAGCCTCCTCATCTTTCTGGATCTACACTAAGCACATTTTAATTCCAGCTCTATCTTATGATTCCAAGGTCAGGGATTTGTTATTTGCTTCCTGACTTTCCCCAGGTAGCTTATTGCTTCTGTGGAGCAATAATAGAGGTCTGAGAGCTCAAGAGAAACTTACACTTTACTTAAAATTATACTGCTTTTTTATAATACCTTCATTCTTAATACAGTTATCCCTTCCATATCACAACTTTCTCCATAGCGTTTTGATATATTTCAGGCCATCATAAGAAATTAAATTGGAATTTAGGGGGAGTTTTGTGGAAATTGCAGATAGCACATGAAGGTCAGTAGATGAAAGAGAGACTATCCAAATACTTTCCTGAAATTTTACAACAGTATACTGTAAACAGCCCAATAAAAGAAAAAGAAAAAATTCAGACTTCTTCTCTGGTATCAGTGGAAGGCCAAAAAATTTCACATGTATTTTCCAGATCACAGCGTATCCTTTAACTCCACGATATGGAAGGGATAACTGTCTTTTTTTGTCCTCCCCTATCCAGAGACTATGTACTTAACTGACACAGTAAATGGAGTGGTGGGTCTGAATTCAGGGAGACTCATCTTACTAAGTTCAAATATAGCCTCATACACTAACTATGTGACATAAGGCAAATTTGCCTCTGGTTCTCATCTTTAAAATGAAATGGAGAAGGAAATGGCAAATCACTCCAGTATCTTTGTCAAGAAAACCCCAAATGGGGTCATAAAGAGTCAAACAAGACAGAAAATGACTGGGCAACAACACCCAAAGAATCATCTCTCAACATAACAGCCTTGTTTGGCAAAACGGGTAATGCTACATATCCATAGAGCTCCCACTCCTTCCACTCATGTCTCTGCAAAGGAGTACAAGAAGCAAAGGAAACTATATTTCTCTTCTCCAGAGCCAAGTTTAGTCATTATAATTAGTCTTCTTTCAAAGTTTGGTCTTGCCATGTACACTGTTATAATTAATTTTCCCCTGTTTCAGCATACTCCACTCAGCCCTGGTTCAGATAATACATACCACTCTTCCAGTCAATAAGCTTTTAGGAAGTACCTACTATGTGACAGGTACTGTGCCTGCCCCAGTGTCACAATGGGGATACAAAGAAAGAAAACAAATAGTTCTATCTCAAGGAGCTTACAGTCTAATGGAGAAGACAACATGCAAACAATGAGGCACAAACTATATAGAGGACAGATTAGAGATAATCCATAGAATGGTGGCACTGGGCATGAGGGCAGATCCAGAAAGGCTTCTTGTAGAAGATGGGAATTTAACTAAGACTTGAAAGGAGCCAGGGAGGCCGACAGGTACAGATGAAGAGGGAGAAAGGTTCAAGCTTGAGAGATAGCCAATGAAAATGCCTACTATGGTCAAAAAGGAGTGTCTTGGGTGAGAGGGGAAAAAGGGAAAAAAGGATAAAAAGGAAAAGAGAGAGGGAAGAAGGGAGGAAGGAAAGATTAAGCATCTACTATGAGCCAAGCACTGTGCTGTGTGCTTTACAAATATTATTTGAGTCTTACAACAACACTGGGAGGTAGGTGCTATTATTATTACCATTTCACAATTGTGGAAACTGAGGCAGAGGTTAAATGAACCTTGCCCAAAGTTCCATAGCTATTAAGTTTCTGAGGCCAAATTGGAACTCAGATCTTCCTAGATCCAAATTCACTGAAATTAGCTCTTTCAAAGAGTCTGGTGCCACTGGATCACAACATTTTTGGATGAGAGTAAGATATAAGAAAGACTACAAAGGGAGGAAGAAGGGGGGTATAAAAGGCTTTGAATGTCTCCATAATTCTCTGAAATCCTCATTTTCATTGGTTCAATACTATTGAGTAACATGAATATACCATCATATATTTAACCTTTCTTCAGAGCTTATAATTTCCAACAACTCAACCAAGAGATGATATTATCAAGGGGATTCTCTTGCTCAGATCAAATGTGTGAATCTTTTCCAAAAACTGGGACAGTGTCTTGCTCTATACTTCAACTTTTCCCCAAGGTAATTACATAAGGTTTAACAGGCTTTCCCATTTTCACCTGCTCCCCACTCCAATGGTTTTCATTGCCTTCAATACTTTTATCAATTCAATTTCTGTCTCAATTCTCTTATATCAATCAACTAAAACAGATTTCCATTTGCCCATCCAACTTTCTATCATTAAAGTTATTCATTCTTCCTCAAATCTAAACCATTTTGTTTTATAACAAGAAGAAAAAGAGAGCAATATAGTGGATATTAATAACAATTATAGCAATTAGAATAATATTCATATAATGTCTTAAAATTTTCTAAGTGTTTTACATATATAATTTCATTTGATGCTCAGAATCTGAAACCCTATTGTTATCCCAATATTACAAATGGGGAAGCTGAAGTTAAAAGAGAGTAAGTTTTTGACACAGTAAGCATCTGAAGTATTTTAACTCAGGATTTGCAAAATTGTTCTTGGAGGCAAGAAGGATTGGATGAAAGTCCTTCCTTGCAGGGGTTCTCAAACTATGGCCCACGGGGCAGATGCGGCCCCCTGAGGACGTTTATGCAGCCCACCAAGTTATGGCAAATGGGTTGAGGGATGGTAACAGAGTGTGAGTTTTTGTTTTTACTATAGTCCAGCTCTCCAACAGTCTGAGGGACAGTGAACTGGCCCCCTATTTAAAAAGTTTGAGGACCACTGCCAGGGTGTACTACCTATGTGAAAATCAGCATTTCACTTAAATTGTAAGTACCTCTTGAACAATTCTAATTCTCTAAGATTATGATATGGAAGACTGTCCATCTGCATTGGGATAAGACATTTCAATATCATATATTTTCCATACCAATAGAATCAACTATCTGAATAGCAAAATAAAAGTAGAGGAAAACAAGGAAGTCATTTAATATACTTAAAACTAAAGTTTTCAGGGTGGTTGTTGTTTTTTTTTTTTTTTTTTACTTCTGAGGAAAAAAAATCCCAATATTTCAGTGAAATCATGATTGGAACTAAGTCTTGAGCTTTCTTAGCTTCCTTTATTCTTACACATCCTATTTGTTCTTGCTTTCAGAATCACTCCATCTCCATATCCATCTGGGAGGTATGCTAGACCAAAATGCCAGGTTCCTTACCCAAAGCAGAGGCAGGTAGGCAGTGCTTACTAACTTTCTTAGTTTCTTTAGAATCAGCATCCTGATTTTATTTCTGGATATGGAATTTCCAATTGAGGAAGAATTTCCCTTATGACCCCAGAAGTCTCCTGGTACTTTGACCTGCATGGTTACAGGATTCCAAATTCTTGGAAATTCTACTTTATGCAGCTTTAAGAGCAGCAAATGTTCTTTTCCAGAAATTATTTCAATTTGCTTTATAAATTTATAAATTGTGATGATAAAGGCCTCTATAACAGTTCTCCCACTCAGAAGAAGGAAGAGCCTTTTCCCATAGCATAAACATGTCCATTTGGACCTGGAATATAATATGTACAGAGAATCCTTGTCCAGTATCAACATAAACTCTTAAACCTAATTACCCCCAGGACTCATTTATGTAAAACCAATTTCCTCATGCTAGACCTGAAGCTTCATAAGGTCAGGAAATTACCCTCTAGTTTTGCCATATAGGTCTAGCACCCTGTTCATGTTAAAGGTTCAGTGATAAAATCATTTCTGACTTTTCCTTGTCCCTTGCCCCATACATACAATTAATTACTTGCAAGGTCTACTTCACTCACACCTTAATCTCTTTTTATTTAAAATATTCTAATAGCCTTCTAAATATTGTCCTATCCCCAGTCTATTCCTTCTGCAATATGCTTTCAATATCACTATCTGTGAGAGCTTTATAATATACCACCATGATGATTACACACTTCTCAAAAACTTTCAGTGGCTTCCCATTGACCGCTAAGTAAAGCTCAGACTCCTGACAATGGCATTCAAGGTCTTCCACAAACAAGTCCTAACATATTGGTACTTACTATTGTCACTTTACTCCCCTTCAGGTATTCATGATCTAGCAAACTAATCTACTCTATGGCCTTCCTCCCATCCTCATCCCATAGGCTCCCATTTCAAGTTATATCATACCTCCCTGCATATAGAAACTCCCCTTCAGTTTTCTCTTTATGAAACCTACCTTGACTCTCCTAATCTAAATGTTGTATTCCTCTTCTCAAATTTCTCATAGCAATTTTTGGGGGTCTTTCATTTGTTCCTTTGGCAGCTTGTGGCACAGTGGATGTAATGCTGAACCTGGAATGTGGAAGAAGTGAATTCCAATTTGGCTTCAGCCAATTACTAGTTGTATTACCCAGAAAAGTCACTTAATCTTCACTTGCCTCAGTTTCCTCAAATATGATGTAAGAATAATAATAATATACCTACATCACAGGATTGCCATCAGAATTAAATGACATATTTGCAATAGGCATTTAGTACAGTTCCTGACACACAATGAGTGCTATATTTCCTTTCCCTATTACATTTAATTTTGCATCATACTCATTTCTTTACATCTCATATTCACCACACTTCTCAATACACACATGGCTTATTGTGCATTTCACTGTTTCACACATAGTAGGCACTTAGAAAAGATTTGTTTATTGAAAGAAAAAACAGAAATATGATGATCTCTTTCCCGGGAGTATTCATGAATACTGAATAGGTTTATTTCCTCATCACTCCACAAATATTCTATTCATAACCTGAGGAGTCAATGTTACCATTGTTTGACACTTTCAGCTGAATGCCTTGACTAAGCATCCATAAAATATGACTGCTTACAGTGCGTGAGATGATAGACCAGGCTGTGATTGACTGAATACTCAAACTGAAAATCCCTCCCCCTGTTTCATAGAGCCAAAAAAAAATAGTCAAAACATTTAAAATTGAGGTTGACTCCTTTGACTTGAGAGCCCATTTTTTCAGAACCCCAAACTGGTTGTTCATTGATCATAATAGGAGAAGAATGGAAATATCTCATAAAGCCTCACTGTCAATCCTGTTTTCACCTGGCCTGTGAGTTGAGGGATTTCTGTGGGAGGAAACAGGGAAAACCAGAAGTCATTTCTCAAAGGACTCAGAAAGAGAAAGGGACTGATCAAATAAGGCTTCTTAGTTATGTTGTGGCAACTATTTAAAATAAGGAGAAATGTTGACCTGATGACTAAAGACCTATGCCTGACATTGTCTTTCATGCCCAGTGTGAGCTGCCTGCAGAAGATGGAGCAGATTCCTTAGTCCCTGAAGATCCAGGAGGGAGAGAGCATCATAGTAAACTGCACCTACAAAGAAACTACTAACCAAGGGCTGCAGTGGTTCAGGCAGGACTCTGAGAAAGGCCTTACCTCTTTGTTGTTCATAAAGTCAGAGAAGAAGCAGAATGGAAAGCTATGATTTGTGATCAGAATGAGGGAGCACCTAACCTCCCTGCACATCACCAATGCCCATCCTAAAGACTCAGCCACCTACCTCTGTGCTATGAAAGCACAGTAATCCCCAAGCACCTCTAAATTGTGCACAAATCCTAAAGCTGAGACAGCAGCCACAGGCTCTGGCAGGAAGCACTTTATCTCACCCTACATGCATTTTTGTATCTTCATCCTTTCTGGTTCATATTACAAGCCTTTTTATTCTAGTTACATCTTAAGATTCTGAAATGAATTCATCAATCAGCAAATATTTATTAAGCATTTATTATGTTCTAGGCACTGTTCTAAAGGAGGGAAAAACAAATTAAAAGCAAAAATGGACCCTGCCCTCAAAAAGCATATATTCTAAAGAATCAGAAATCTGGCTAATGTTACCTATCTGATTCTGTACTACAGCAGAAGCTTTAGAACCAAATCAGGTCAGAATGATACATGCTCAGAGGTTTGGGAGAGGTCCTGGATCCTCACTTCAGTTTCATCATTGATGAGGTGCTGTATTATTAGGGTTCTCCTCCTCTCTTTGCTGTCTCTGAAGAAACATTTCTTTCTTCTGGGATAGTTCCCTCTCAGCTTCATGTGAATTCCCTCAGGTTGGTCTGCCTGCTCTTTTTCATATTCGTTGAATATATGTTTCTGGTTCTTCCTACCATATGCACCACCCCACAGATAGCCCAAAGTCTTAAATCCTAAGCCTTGCTTGCTGCCTCTAAGGGTTTACAATAGTAAGTAACTATGAAAAAAAAACTATACAAGTATCTTTTGTATTCCAAAGTGTCACTAAGAGTTTCAGGGATAGAGTCAAAATGGCTGAATGAAGCCAGGAAGATGCTTGAACTTTCTCAGTTTCCCTTGAAAATCACATGAAACCAAGTCTTTGAATGGTGGAATGAACCACTCTCTAACAGAAGATAAATTGGAAGAACTTCAAGAATGATCGGTTTCACTTGAGAACTGTATCTTTTATCAAAGCAGTTGAAGGAGAATACATAGGAATGTGAGTATAAATTGATTGTGATGTGATGCTATCAAAGAAAAAGACATTAAGGGATGGAAAATAGATTGTGCTGGGAAAAGAGTAAAAGAGAGGTAAAATGGCATAAATTCAATCACATGAAGAGGCACAAAAGTCACTTACAATAGAGGGAAAGAAGGGAGGATGATAAGCATTGCCTGAATCCTAATCTCATCAGTTTTGGCTCAGAGAGAAATTAATATATTCACTCACTTGGGTATAGAAATTTATTTTATCCTATAAGGAAGTAGGGAAAGAAAGGGGAGGGGCTGCATAGAAGGGAAAACAGGAACACTAAAAGAAAGAGGTAAGAGAATAGAGAAAGGATGAGAGAAGAAAAGTCAAGTTGATTGCAGGATGGGTTAGAAACAAAATACTACTAAAGAGGGACAGGGTGAAAAAAGAGAACAAAAGTACATACAGGGGAGAAAATAGAATGGAGGATACACAGCTAGTAATCATAACTGTGAATGTGAATGGGCTAAACTTTCCTATAAAATGGAAGTGAATAGCTGAGTGGATTGAGAATCCTACAATACGTTGTTTACAAGAAACATATTTGAAACAGATAGTTACATACAGAGTAAGAGCAAAAAACTAGAGCAAAATTTATTATGCTTCAACCAAAGGGGAAAAAAAGCAGGGGTTGCAATTCTAATCTTAGATAAAGCAAAAGCAAAAATAGATTTAATAAAAAGAGTTTAAAAAGGAAACCAAAACATGTTAAAAGGTACCATAGACCATGATGTAGTATCAATAATAAATGCATATGCACCAAGTGATATAGCATCCATATTCTTAAGGAAGAAATTAAGCTACTTACAGAGAGAAATAGGCATCAAAATGATGCTAGTGAGAGATCTCAACATCACTCTCTTAGAATTAGATAAATCTAGCCACAAAATAAGCAAGAAAGAAACTATGGAATTTAATAGAAACTAGAAAACTTAGATATGATAAAACTCTGGAGAAAATTGAATAGGGATGGAAAGAAATATACCTTTTCCTCAGCAGTACATAGCACCTACACAAAAACTGACCATATATTAGAGGATAAAAATCTTACTCAAATGCAGAAAGGCAAAAATAGTAAATGCTTACTTTTCAGATCACAATGCAATAAAGATTACATTCATTAAAGGACCAGGAAAAGATACACTAAAAACCAATTGAAACTTAAAAAATCTAATTCTAAAGAATGAGTGGGTCAAACAGCAAATCACAGAAACAATCCATAATTTCATTCAAAAGAATGAGAAAATATACCAAAACTATGGGATGCAGCCAAAGCATTTGTCAGAGGGAATTTTATATCTCTAAATAGAAGCAAAATCAGGAAAACATTGCATATAACAACAGCAAATTTGTCCAATTGTCAATTATGACAGATTTGGTTCTTCTCAGCGGTTCAGTGATTCAAGGCATTCCCAATAAATTTTGAATGGAAAATGCCATTCATAGCCAGAGAAAAAACTATGGAGACTGAATGTAAATCAACACATGCTATGTTCACTTTTCTTTTTCTTTTTTCTTTTTTTTTTTGCCTCTCATGGCTTTTCCCTTTTGTTCTAATTTTTCTCTCCCAGTATGATTCATAAGGAAATGTATTTTTTTAAATGAATGTATATGTATAACCAAAAAAAGAGTTTTTACATGTAACTGGGGAAAATAAAAATTTTACAAAGAAATAAAAAGCTATATAAGTGTTTAAAATAATAAATTAAAGGAGAAAAATTACACAGATATAATACATTTTTTTAATCCTTTGTGAGTAAAAAGTCCTAAATTTCTATATAAATATAAATTAAACTCAGTCCTGGATTTTCTTAATTCTTCCTAATCAAAGGTTCATATTTCTCAGATCATTGCCCCCAAAGTCTACTGTACTTATGTTCAAACTTGATCCTATACTTTATTACCCAAGACAGACACAAATAAATGATACGAATTTATGTTACACCCTCAACAGAGTAGGAAGGTAAGACTAATTAGGAATAGTGCTAAGTATAAAAAGAGCACTGGATATGGAGTCAGAAACACCTATGTTTGAATCTTTATTAACTCTGTGAGCCTGGAAGACTTGAAGTCCTCTTTCTGAGTCTCAGTTTCTTCATCTGTCAAATGAGGAAATCTCACTCTATACCTTCTAAGAACCCTTCCAAACTCTAAATTTATGATCTGATAATATGAAGGCATTTCACTATTTGCCTTACTCCACTCCCCCCAAAAATTATCTGTCACTAGTGTCTTGGATATTTATATTCCACCCCAATGCCCCACAAATGCTTGGAAGATCTCTATTTTGCAGGGTATATAAAACTATAAAGGTCAGATCCATAAATAATTTTATTTACCTTTAAAAATAAGTTCCTCTGTATGGATATATATATATACATATATGTACATATATGTATATATATATATATATTGTATTTAACATATACTTTAACATATTTAACATGTATTGGTCTATTTTCCATCTAGGGGAGGGAGTGGGGGGAAGGAGGGGAAAAGTTGGAACAGAAGGCTTTGCAAGGGTCAAGGCTGAAAAAATTACCCATGCATATATCTTGTAAATAAAAAGCTATAATAAAAAAATAAAATAAGTTCCTATATTTTTGTTACCCACTATCAAAAGATATGTACCCTGGGTATTTGGGCAATATCATCTATCAGTAATATCCTTCAGAGAATGAATAACCTATAGGTTTCTGATTTCTGAATGAGGAAATAGGAGGGGAAGGAGAAATTATGATTTCTCTCAGATTCCAGGGAGTCTGTGAATTTGGAAAGGGAAAAACACATATCTTTATTTTCATTAACCTTGGTTTCCTTTTTCTGTATTTTATTTAATGAATTTAACCATATTCTTTAAAATTTTATTTTTATTAATAAATCTTTTTTATTTTTAAAATATATGCATAGATAATTTTCAATATTCACCCTTGCAAAACAGTGTTTTCCAAATTTTTTCTCTCCATTCCTTCACCCTTTCCCCTAGACAAGTAATCCAATATATTAAACATATTATTATAAGGAGTCTATAGACTTTACTGAACTGCTACAGGGATCTATCACACAAATACACACTCACACAAATACACACACACACACACACACACACACACACACACACACACACACACACACACACTTACACTTACATACATACTTAGAAAAATTAAGAATCCCTGATCTAATGGAACTAAAATAGTCATAGCCAAGAACAAAAATTCTTGCTCCCAGGTTTCATTCATCTCATGTAGACATCAAAGTGACATCTTCGTGCTAGAAAATAAATGTGCTCATTAGATGAATATTACTTTTCTATCTTCCCCACTAAGGTCTAGTATCCATTGTATGCTGTAGTACCTCAGAATAAATATTCAATAATAGAAGTACATAGCAGCCCTGAATTCTAACCAGATAATATTGTATCAAAGCTTGGGCCCTTTGCCATCTATGTGATGTCATGACTAAGAACCTGAGGCATAGCAAACTTGATCTAGGAGTAATTTCCTAATGTGCAAAATGAGAAGATTAGATAATATGTCCTCCAAAGTTCCTTCAGTGTCTAAATCCTAAGAACAGTAATGCAAAAATCTTACTCTGAATGTATTCTCATTGCCCCAGAAATTCAGTGTTTGGGTGGGGGGAGAGGAAGAGAGAGAAGGGAGAAAGTCTACATTTTTTAAATGCCACAAAAATATCCAATTTTAATTTTAAAAATATTCCCAGAAATTTGCTCCCCATGGAAAGAGTATCTCTTCTATTCTGGAACTAATATCCTCCTCTTAGAACTGTAAGGCAACCAATCCATTGTGGGCAGGCCTTTGTAGGCCTCTTCTTGCTTAGGAAGCAAAGATCATATGAGTTCCAATCCCATATCCTTGCCACTATAAAATATTCTTATTATTAAATATTCATCAAAATCCCACATCATATGTTAGAACATGAGATCTGGAGGATATAGAATAGACATATCTCTAACTTTAAGGAGACTCTTTCTACCATGACATGAGTGGTTTTGTTTTCATAAAGGAGGCCATAATGAACTCTGAAGATCTATTTATGGGCCTGTGTACAATTTATAAAGTGACAAAGTAGTTCTAATTAGCTGACTAGCCAGGTTAAGGATCTCTGGTGTTTCCTACAATAGGGGAACTAAAAACTTTTAAATATGAGGAAACCCTTTTAGTGGAAAGCCCTGATTTGTATATATCAGGTCCCAGATCCAAACACTCAATGATGGGGGGTGGGGAATGGGCAAAGTTGGGTTTATAAGCGCACAGGTAATGTATGGTTAGGAAGTATAAAGAGGGCCACATTCCACATAATGTTAAGGTAGAGAGACAGAGATGTTGGATATGGATTACATTGGATTTTTTGACTATGTTATGGAAGTTAAAAAAGCTTCAAAGAGATAAAGAATTGATGACCAAACTCCCATGTCTGGCATTGCCTTTCTGCACAAAAATGAGCAGCCAATAGAAGACAGAGCAAAGTTTTCAGTCCTTGAGGGTCTGGAGGAAGATGCATCAGTATCAATTGTGCTTAACTCAGAAAACATTTTTTTCAAAGGCTGCAGGAAGAGGAATACCGACCAAATGGGGAGGGGAAGAGAAAGTTAAGGAAAATTATCCCACATAATCAAAATGGTCAAGAAAAAGTCTAAACATACAAATAGCAAAAGGCAGATGACACTTGAAGCTATCATCTAAACTAGTCAAAAGAGAAAAAAATAAATTCATATACTTAATTGGGTACAAAAGACCATTTCATTCAACAGGGAAATAGAAAGGAAAGTAGAGTGAGAAGAGAGGAAATTAGAGGGAGAAAGAGTTATAAAGGGAGAAAAGAAAAAAAGCATTGAATAGCACATATTATATACCAGACATAATGCCTATATATTTACAAATATTCTCTTCCTTGATCCTTGTAGCAACTCTGCTACTATTATAATCAGTGCTATTATAACTTACATTTTACATTCAAGGAAACTGAGGCAAGTAGAGGTTAAGGAAATTGAGGTGTAATATTGGAGAAACTGAGGCAAGACAGAGATTTGTTTTTAATATATGAATAATGGAGAATGTAGATTAGCCAAAGCCAGAATTTAGCCATGAACAATTAATTCCAGAGAGTTTTACAGGGCTCCAGCTATCAGGGAAACAAAGGCAAGGGGCCAAGCAGAACACTAGATGAGTGGATGAGCCATAATTCAGAAAAGGATCATAACTTTAGTCCTGACAGAATAGGGGTCAAAAAGGTTGGGAGCAGGAGACAGAGAGTCTAGGGCAGGAGATAGTGAGCAATACCCAGGTATTTGAGATAAGCCACCTGCAATTTTATGACTCATTGATATATAAGAGTAGCCAGAGCTTAATGGGGCAAAGGGGGGGTATCATAATAATTTTATTCAGGGCATAACATAATAATTCAGAGAAGCTGAGGTATAACAATTCGGGGAAACTGAGGTAGGGAAACTGAGGAAAACAGAGGCAAATAGAAGTTAATGACTTGACTAGGTTGCCATAGCTAATAAATATCTGAAATCAGAGTTGGGGTAAATTAAGATAAGAATCAATCTTTAGCAAAAACAAACTAAGTATTTACAAAAAGGTTTATAGCTCTCTTGAATCTATAAATGTGCTTCCTAGTTATTCCCATGTTCCTTCTGGGCATCTAGATGTTTCTGCACCTTTTAAGTTCTACCCTGTTAGCAGTTAGAATCTACAGAAAATTTTCTTCCATACCCCCCCGCAAAGAAAAAAATCAGCTATATTTGCAGGATAAATATAGGTTGGGGAAAAAGTTTCTACAGACCCTAGGTGATCTTTTCTTATGCAGAGGCAATAAAATAA
Organism: Sminthopsis crassicaudata; assembly: GCF_048593235.1. Lineage (NCBI taxonomy): Eukaryota > Metazoa > Chordata > Mammalia > Dasyuromorphia > Dasyuridae > Sminthopsis > Sminthopsis crassicaudata. The sequence goes on from NC_133618.1 coordinate 512,621,046, forward strand.
TCCCAAATCACTGTATCCAGGGAACATAAGATCTCCAATGCTATATTCTTAAGCCGGCTTTTCATATGTGAAGCAAAATTATCTTGTAGGATAACAGCGTTACAGATTTAAGGATAAAGCAGACTTCAGAGACCATCTTATATGTCTCATGTTGTACAGATGAGAAAATTACTAAGATCTGAAATTGCTGGAATGGAAGAACATAGAGGACCAAAAAATGTTTTTACAATATTTTTATTAAGATTTAAGTTCTTCACAAAAGGTCGAGAATTTCAAGGGAATTAATGAAAAAAAAATTAAATGAAGGTGGTCTAGCTGTACCTGATCTAGAACTATATTATAAAGCAACAGTTACCAAAATCATTTGGTATTGGCTAAGAAATAGACTAGTTGATCAGTGGAATAGGTTAGGTTCACAGGACAAGATAGTAAATAAAAATAGCAATCTAGTGTTTGACAAACCCAAAGATCCCAACTTTTGGGATAAGAATTCATTATTTGACAAAAACTGCTGGGAAAACTGGAAATTAGTATGGCAGAAACTAGGCATGGACCCACACTTAACACCACATACTAAGATAACATCAAAATCAGTCCATGATGTAGTCATAAAGAACAAGATCATAAATAAATTAGAGGAACATAGGATAGTTTACCTCTCAGACTTGTGGAGGAAGAAGGAATTTGTGTCCAAGGGAGAACTAGAGATCATTATTGATCACAAAATAGAAAATTTTGATTACATCAAATTAAAAAGCTTTTGTATAAACAAAACTAATGCAAACAAGATTAGAAAGGAAGTAACAAATTGGGGAAACATTTTTACAGTTAAAGGTTCTGATAAAGGCCTCATCTCCAAAATATACAGAGAATTGACTTTAATTTATAAGAAATCAAGCCATTCTCCAATTGATAAATGGTCAAAGGATATGAACAGACAATTTTCAGATGATGAAATTAAAACTATTTCCACTCATATGAAAGAGTGTTACAAATCACTATTGATCAGAGAAATGCAAATTAAGATAACTCTGAGATATCATTACACATCTGTCAGATTGGCTAAGATGACAGGAACAAATAATATTGAATGTTGGAGGGGCTGTGGGAAAACTGGGACACTGATGCATTGTTGGTGGAGTTGTGAAAGAATCCAACCATTCTGGAGAGCAATCTGGAATTATGCCCAAAAAGTTATCAAACTGTGCATACCCTTTGATCCAGCAGTGCTACTACTGGGCTTATATCCCAAAGAAATACTAGAGATGGGAAAGGGACCTGTATGTGCCAAAATGTTTGTGGCAGCCCTTTTTGTAGTGGCTAGAAACTGGAAAATAAATTGGAGAATAGTTGGGTAAATTATGGTATATGAATGTCATGGAATATTATTGTTCTATAAGAAATTACCAGCAGGATGAATACAGAGAGGCTTGGAGAGACTTACATCAACTGATGCTGAGTGAAATGAGCAGAACTAGGAGATACACTTCAGCAACAATATATGAGGATGTATTTTGATGGAAGTGGATATCTTCAACATAGAGAAGAGCTAATCCAATTTCAGTTGATCAGTGATGGACAGAATCAGCTACACCCAGAGAAGAAACACTGGGAAATGAGTGTAAACTGTTAGCATTTTTTGTTTTTCTCCCCAGGTTATTTTTACCTTCTGAATCCAATTCTTCCTTTGCAACAACAACAACAAAATTCGGTTCTGCACATATATATTGTATCTAAGATATACTATAACATTATTTAATATCTATTGGAATGCCTGCCATCTAGGGGAGAGGGTAGAGGGAAAGAGGAGAAAATTCGGAACAGAAGGGAGTACAAGGGAAAATGTAAAAAATTACCTATGCATATGTACTGTCAAAAATGTTATAATTATAAAAGTAATAAAAAAATTTTTAAAAAAAGAAATGTATTCCTGGTCCTCAGATTCAAGTAATTAACATAATACATTCTAGAGCTGAGTAAAGACTTTAGAAATAAAAAAAAAGATTTAAGTTCTTCACACAAACTACGGATTCTAAATATTCAATGACAGAAATAGTGATGGTCAGGTACAGTAGTACACATTTGCATTCCCAGCTACCAGGGAGGCTGAGGTTAGAGGATCCCTTGAATTCCAGTGTTCTGGGCTGCAATGGTCTATGACAAATGAGAGCACACAAAAAGTTAACCATTAATATGGTAAGTCCTGAGAAGAAGAAGAACACTTAAGAAGTGGGGAACCAGCCAGCATCAGGAACAGAATAGGTCAAACTCCAGTGTTGATCAGAGTGTGATGAGACCCATGAGTAACCCCTGAATTTCCAGCCTGGGAGAAATTGTATTTTTAAAATAATTTTTATCTTAAGAAAAAGAAAATATGGTGGCAAAGGGATCTCTTTTGTTCCAAAGAATTCAGAAACATGTTCTCCATTACCACGGGAATTTTATCTATGGCCTGAAGGGGGCAATGCTACCTTAAATACAGATGCCTTCAACTGAAAGTCTCTTGTTAATTATCTCTAAATAGGATTGTGTATCCTCTATAAGATGATAAGCTGAGCATATCCTGTTTTTGCAGCAACCAAAAAAGTAGTAGAAGAAGAATGACAAACATTTAGAATTAAGAAAGGCCCTTTGACTGGAGAATCCTGGTTTATATCCCAGGCCACAAAATCTTGGCAGAAGGAAAAAATGGAAACATCCTGGCTGGTTTCATTACTAATGCTTTCTCATAGGTTGAGCTGTGAGTTGAGGGTTTCTGAAGTTGGGAGGAGGAATATCAGCATGGGGTTTCTTGCTCTGGTATAGAAGTAAAGATAATATTGAAGAGGATGAGGGCTTCATGATGGAACCCCCACGTTTGACATTGTCTTTCTATGCAGGGGTGAGCTGCCAACAGAAGGTAACACAGAGTCCTCTGTCCTTGAGTGTCCAGGAAGGAGAGAGTGCCACTATCAACTGTACTTATTCAGCGAGTGATCCAAGAAGTTTTCAATGGTACAGACAAGATCCTGAGAAAGGTCTCACCTTACTATTTTACATGACTTCAGGAATGAAGCAAAGAAGAAGATTTGGATCTACAACCAACTTGAAGGAAAGTCACAGCTCCCTACACATCACTGCCTCCCAGCTTGAAGATGCAACCATCTACCTGTGTGCTGCTAGCACACAGTGATCCCTAGGCACCTGCAACCTGTGCACAAACCCTGCAATTGTATCTCTAGCCATACTCATTGGCAGGGGGCATATGATGTACACTGAAAGAATTTATATGGGCTCACAATGAAACATTATAATCCTGGCTAGAAAATTCTAGGTTTGATTATTTGATTCCTAACTATCTCTTAAATCCTCTGCTAGTCAACAAGCATTTATCAAACATTTTAAAATGTGTCAGGAACTTTAGCAAACACTGGATATAGAGGGGGGAAAACATGGTCTCTGCTATTAAGGAGGTTATATATTAATTGAAGAGATGATATGCAAATAATTATGTGCATATAAATCTGTGTATGCACATATATAGTAAGTATATTATATGAAGCATAAATAGAAAATATTAGATGTAAGAGTAAGGGAGCAAAAGAGGGGGGAGGTTCAAGAAAGTCCTCATACAGAAATGGAATTAAGCTTAGTCTTAAAGGAAGACAGGGAAGTGGAAGTGAGGCAGAAGAACATTCCAGGCATAGCTGATGGCAGTCCAGAGGTATAGGGAGATGAAAAAGAGATGGAATTCAAGGAAGAGCAAGCAAACCAGTATAGACAGATAGAAAAGTGAGTAAAGGTAAGGAAAGAGTGAAAAAACTGGGAAAGTAGGAAAGAAATAGATTATAAAGGGTTTTAAATACTAAATAGAGAATTTTGTATTTGATCCTAGAGTTAATATGGAGCCAGTGAAGATTATGTGGGAACGAGAGCAACATGTCCGACTTTTGTTTTAGAACAATCACTTTGGCTTTGAGGCTGGTCAGACAAAATCCCTTCACTCCTAAAGAGAGAAGGAAAGATCTGTGTGGAGAAAAGGCTGGGGTAACTGATGAGTCTATAAACATATAAGCATACCAAAAAGATTCCTACTTTGGTGCATTTGTGAAGTTCCCTTTCTTTGATTTTGAGTATAAACCAGTATGGGTGGCTAGTTAACACAGTGGATAGGGTACCTGGCCTGAAGTCAGGAACTCTTATTTTCCTGAGTTTGAAACTAGCCTCAGACACTTCCTTTGGCACATCACTTAACAGTGTTTGCCTCAGTTTCTTCATCTGTTAAAATGAGCTGGATTCCATTCTGTAACATGCCCTCCTGGCAGTTACAATTACTAGTCTGTCCTAGGCCCAACAGAGTACCTTTGACCATTGACCTTTGCAGTGTGAACTCTACCTGGCTCGCCTCCTCTGAGGCCTTCAAAGGTCTCTGGCCACAATCTCTTGAATCTATAGTTTAATAACTGGTAGCACACTCAAGAACAGCCACGTGTAATCTTAAAGCTTTTATTATACCTACTCACATAATGCCCTGACTTGTCAGCTCCCTAGTGAACACCTGGTCTGAAGACCCACATATTCACTACCAAACTCCTTACCTCTCTGGGCTATCCATCACCTTAGCTTGGCTATCCCAGGCTAGGGAGCCAGGATAAAGAGAGCGACTTGCTGTCTGCAGTGGGCTTATAAAGGGCCTGTGAGGTCACATACACAGCCAACCAGCGAGAGAGCCATCACCTATTACGAAGCTATCTAAATATGGCCAGGCTCCCACCCACAGGGTAGTCCTATATCCACAGAAATTATTTCGGGGCAACTCAATCTCCTGTTGCACTGTGGCCGCCATTTAAAGGACCCTTACACCACTCTAGTATCTTTGCCAAGAAAACACCAAATTAGGTTACAAATAGTCAGGATTAAGCAACAATGACAATGAAACAGTATAATCTCCAAGGTTTGGAGACCACTCAATCAGACTGAAACTTTGGAAGAAACAACTTAGTTGGGCATGTACGTATATTACATGTAATACAGTAGGAAAATTGGCTGGTCTTAGAATCATAGAGTCAAGATTCAAATCCTCGATGTATCCCTGAATGCAAAGTGACCTTAATAAATTATATCAACTCTATGTTCTCAGTTTTCTTATCTGTTAAATGAGGAAGTAAAGTTCTCTAGAGTCCCTTCTAACTACACTTATGATCTAAATCAGGACAAAATGAAACCTAGGTGAAGCCAAGATCTAGTATAATAATGATATTTAATAGCAACAAGTCAAAATTAAACACCTTATAAGTGTGACTATTGTCTTTAAATAATGAATATATCCATCTGGTAATGAGCTTAACATTTAAGAAAGAGAATCTATTATTTCATTGGGAATGTTCAAAGGCAAAAGCAAGCATCAAATTAAGCTCATTTAATTCTGGATTGAACAGGGTCCTGGATACATTTTAGTCCAGATAAATTTGATTGCATTGGAGGCAGATAACTTCAAAGTACCAAAATGAGTAATGAGTAGCAGGAAGTGAGCATCAAGATGACTAGGAACAGGACGGGATTTAGGTGAAACTAGAGGTAATTACAGAGATATCCAAAGCCTGAGTGTTTCTGGATAGGAGCAGGCAGAAGAAGGAAAGGGTAGAAACAAAGTGGAGGTAGATTTCTGTTGTGAATAGGGAAGGACTTCCTTAATCAAAATTGATTCACCCTTTAATAAAAAGGGTACCTCTTTTGTCCCTTATATCTGATGTTATAGAAATCAAAGGAAAATTATGATGCCTTGATGGTCAATTCTTTCCTGCCATTGTCTTTATGAATAAGACAAAGCAGGAAAAGTCCTGGGTCCCTAATCAGACAGGAGTGCTCTCCACTCTGAACTTGACTTATATAGTCCTTTCCAATTGCTCCAGTGGTTTAGACAAGATTGTAGGAAAGGTCTTGTCTTCTTTACATTATTTGATTCAATTGAAGGAAAAAATTTCATGGATGATTCATGGGCTTATTATAAAAGCAGTGGATATTTCTCCTTGCATATCACAACTTTGAAGCCCTGGGACTTAGCTACCAGCTTTTGTACAGCAGGAACACAGTGTGCCCCAGGCACCTGCAGCCTGTGCACAAACCTTGCAGCCAAGACTCTAGTTTCCCTCCTAGCCAGGGGAATCCATCAGGGTGCAGAGACAGAGCATATGGCTTATCCATCTGCAAGAGAAATTCACACAGCCATGGAAGAAGAACAGAAAAATCTGATTTTAAAAACATTCCTTTATCCTACCATCATTTTGCAATCAAAGTAAAACTTGGAAGGATTAATAAGGTCTTTTTTCTTTAAGAAAGAAAATTTCAAAAAGTACAGAAAGAACAAAAATAGTTAATGGCTCCATATACTTCAGGGTCATAAGATTTCAAGCTAGAAAAATTGTGGTCTTATTCATCTCATTTTATAGCTAAAGAACCTGTGACTCCAAGAATGAAAGTGGTCTGCCTCATTCCGTATAGTTAGAGAAGAACAGACTCAGAATCAGAATTAACCTCTGAGTATTCTTTCACTTGCATGACACTGCTTCCAAACTAGAGCATAGGAGATGTAGGGAAGAGAAAGGGTAAATATTACAGGATGATCCTCTAAGTAGTGCATATTTCCTTAATTTTTAAATAAAGATAATGAGATTAATGGGGGGGAGTGACATGTTTACATAGATAACACATGCCAGAATTTTGAGCTCTCTCCTAGTCCAGTACTCTTGCCATCATCACACACTGCCACAGCTTTGCTGAAGAGGTTTGTATATAGGCTGCAGGTACTTTTACCCTCATATATCCCTCTTCATTAAAAGAATCACCAGAAATTCTGAAAGGTAAGGCAGCACAGAGAAGGATAAGAAACTTTTCAAAATTGAAATTCTGTTTGAGCAATTGAGAATGATATCAATGAGCAAAAAAGAGGGTAGCATTAAAAAAGCAAACCATAATGTGAAAGTACATTATTCCTAAGAGCTAAGACTTTAAAAGAAACTTTTATGAAAAGAGGAAGAAAAACTATAAAACCAAGGCAAATATAAGAGAGATGAGGAGTAACATCAGGGAGAATTATTTTATTTGACTATACTTTTTTAAATTTATTTTTATTAATTTTATAATTATAACTTTTTTTGACAGTACATATGCATAGGTAATTTTTTGTTTACAACATTATCCCTTATACTCCCTTCTGTTCTGAATTTTTCCCCTCCTTCCCTCCACCTCCTCCCCTAGATGGCAGGCATTCCCATACATATGAAATATCTTATACTATATTCTAGGTACAATATATATGTGCAGAACCGAATTTTGTTGTTGTTGTTGCAAAGGAAGAATTGTATTCGGAAGGTAAAAATAATCTGGGAAGAAAAACAAAACAAAAAAAAAGCTCACAGTTTACACTCATTTCCCAGTGTTCCTTTTCTGGGTGTAGCTGATTCTGTCCGTCATTGATCAATTGGAATTGGATTAGCTCTTCTCTATGTTGAAGATATCCACTTCCATCAGAATACATCCTCATACAGTATCATTGTTGAAATGTATAATGATCTCCTACTTCTGCTCATTTCACTCAGCATCAGGTGATGTAAGTCTCTCCAAGCCTCTCTGTAGTCCTCCTGTTGGTCATTTCTTACAGAACAATAATATTCCATAATATTCAGATACCATAATTTACCCAACCATTCTCCAATTGATGAACCTCCATTCATTTTCCAGTTTCTAGCCACTACAAAAAGGGCTGTCACAAACATTTTGGCACATACAGGTCTCTTTCCCTTCTTTAGTATTTCCTTGGGATATAAGCCCAGTAGTAGCACTGCTGGGTCAAAGGGTATGCACATTTTGATAACTTTTTGGGCATCATTCCAGATTGCTCTCCAGAATGGTTGGATTCTTTCACAACTCCACCAACAATCCATCAGTGTCCCAGTTTTTCCACAGCCCCTCCAACATTCATCATTATTTGTTCCTGTCATCTTAGCCAATCTGACAGGTGTGTAGTGGTATCTCAGAGTTGTCTTAATTTGCATTTCTCTGATCAACAATGATTTGGAACACTCTTTCATATGAGTGGAAATAGTTTCAATTTCATCATCTGAAAATTGTCTGTTCATATCCTTTGACCATTTATCAATTGGAGAATAGCTTGATTTCTTATAAATTAGAGTCAATTCTCTGTATATTTTGGAGATAAGGCCTTTTTCAGAAACTTTAACTGTAAAAATGTTTCCCCAATTTGTTACTTCCCTTCTAATCTTGTTTGCATTAGTTTTGTTTGTGCAAAACCTTTTTAATTTGATGTAATCAAAATTTTCTATTTTGTGATCAATAATGATCTCTAGTTCTCCTTTGGTCACAAATTCCTTCCTCCTCCACAAATCTGAGAAGTAAACTATCCTATGTTCCTCTAATTTATTTATGATCTCGTTCTTTATGCCTAAATCTTGGACCCATTTTGATCTAATCTTAGTATGTGGTGTGAAATGTGGGTCCATGCCTGGCTTTTGCTATACTAATTTCCAGTTTTCCCAGCAGTTTTTGTCAAATAATGAATTCTTATCCCAAAAGTTGGGATCTTTGGGTTTGTCAAACACTAGATTGTTATTTTTATTCACTATCTTGCCCTGTGAACCTAACCTATTCCACTGATCAACTAGTTTATTTCTTAGCCAATACCAAATGATTTTGGTGACTGTTGCTTTTTAATATAGTTCTAGATCAGGTACAACTAGACCACCTTCATTTATTTTTTTTTTCATTACTTCCCTTGAAATTCTCGACCTTTTGGTACATCTATAGCAATCTAGTCTTTGACAAACCCAAAGATACCAACATTAGGGATTAAAATTCATTATTTGGAAAAAACTGTTGGGAAAACTGGAAATTAGTATGGCAAAAATTAGATATGGATCCACACTTAACACCATATACCAAGATAGGATCAAAATGGGTCCATGACTTAGGCATAAAGAATGAGATAATAAATAGATTAGAGGAACATAAGATAGTTTACTTCTCAGATTTGTGGAGGAGGAAGGAATTTATGACCAGAGGAGAACTAGAGATCATTATCAATCAGAAAATAGAAGATTTTGATTACATCAAACTAAAAAGTTTCTGTACAAACAATACTAATGCAAACACAATTAGAAGGGAAGTAACAAATTGGGAAAATATTTTTAAAGTTAAAGATTCTGACAAAGGTCTCATTTCTAAAATATATAGAGAACTGACCCTAATTTATAAGAAATCAAACCATTCTCCAATTGATAAATGATCAAAGGATATGAACACACAATTCTCAGATGATGAAATTGAAACTATATCCACTCATATGAAAGAGTGTTCCAAATCACTACTGGTCAGAGAAATGCAAATTAAGACAACTCTGAGATACCACTACACACCTGTCAGATTGGCTAAAATGACAGGAACAAATAATGATGAATGTTGGAGGGGATGTGGGAAAACTGGACACTAATACATTGCTGCTGGAGTTGTGAAAGAATCCAGCCATTCTGGAGAGCAATCTGGAATGATGCCCAAAAAGTTATCAAACTGTGCATACCCTTTGATCCAGCATTGCTGCTATTGGGCTTATATTCCAAAGAAATACTAAGAAGGGGAAAGGGACCTGTATGTGCCAAAATGTTTGTGACAGCCCTTTTCGTAGTGGCTAGAAACTGGAAGATGAATGGATGTCCATCAATTGGAGAATGGTTGGGTAAATTATGGTATATGAATGTTATGGAATATTATTGCTCTGTAAGAAATAACCAGCAGGAGGAATACAGAGAGGCTTGGAGAGACTTACATGAACTGATGCTGAGTGAAATGAGCAGAACCAGAAGATCTCTGTACACTTCAACAATGATACTGTATGAGGATGTATTCTGATGGAAGTGGAAATCTTCAACATAAAGAAGATCCAACTCACTCCCAGTTGATCAATGATGGACAGAAACAACTACACCCAGAGAAGGAACACTGGGAAGTGAATGTAAATTGTTAGTACTACTGTCTATCTACCCAGATTACTTATACCTTCGGAATCTAATACTTAATGTGCAACAAGAAAATGGTATTTACACACATATATTGTAGCTAGGTTATATTGTAACATATGTAAAATGTATGGGATTGCCTGTCATCAAGGGGAAGGAGTAGAGGGAGGGGATAATTTGGAAAAATGAATACAAGGGATAATATTATTTTAAAAATTACTCATGCATATATACTGTGAAAAAAATTATAAATAAAAAATATGATGAAACATAAAAAAAAAGAAATTCTCGAAATTTGTTGTTCCATATGATTTCTGTTGTTATTTTTTCTAGGTCATTAAAATAGTTTCTGGGGAGTCTGACTGATATAGCACTAAATAAATAGATTAGTTTAGGGAGTATGGTCATCTTAATTATATTTGCTTGGCCTATCCAAGAGCACTCAATGTCTTTCCAATTATTTAAATCTGACTTTATTTTTGTGGCAAATGTTTCGTAATTTTGCTCATATAATTCCTGGTAGATATATTCCCAAGTATTTTATCATCCATTATTTTGAATGGAATTTCCCATTGTATCTCTTGCTCTTGGATTGTGTTGGTAATGTATAAAAATTCTGAGGATTTATGTGGATTTATTTTGTATCCTGCAACTTTGCTAAAGTTCTGAATTATTTCTAATAGCTTTTTAGAAGAGTCTTTGGGGTTCTCTAAGTATACCATCATGTCATCTGCAAAGAGTGATAGTTTGATTTCCTCATTTCCTACTCTAATTCCTTGAATCTCTTTCTTGGCTCTTATTGCCGAGGCTAGAGTTTCTAGTACTATATTGAATAGTAATGGTGATAGTGGGCAACCTTGTTTCACTCCTGATCTTACTGGGAAAGGTTGCAGTTTATTTCTATTGCATATTATGCTTACTGACGGTCTTAAGTATATGCTCCTGATTATTCTAAGGAATAATCCATTTATTCCTATACTCTCAAGAGTTTTTAGTAGGAATGGATGTTGGATTTTGTCAAATGCTTTTTCTGCATCTATTGAGATGATCATATGGTTTTTATTAATTTGATTATTAATATGGTCAATTATACTAATAGTTTTCCTAATATTAAACCAGCCCTGCATTCCTGGTATAAAGCCTACTTGATCATAGTGTATTATCCTGGGATGATTTTCTGAAGTCTTTTTGCTAATATCTTATTTAAGATTTTAGCATCAATATTCATTAAGGAGATTGGTCTATAATTTTCTTTCTCAGTTTTCGATCTACCTGGTTTAGGTATCAGTACCATGTCTATGTCATAAAAGGAATTTGGTAGGACTCCTTCAATCCCTATTTTTTCAAATAGTTTATATAGCATTGGAGTTAGTTGTTCTTTAAATGTTTGGTAGAATTCACATGTAAATCCATCTGGTCTTGGGGATTTTTTCTTAGTGAGTTGGTTAATAGCTTGTTCTATTTCTTTTTCTGAAATGGGACTATTTAGACTAATTACTTCTTCCTCTGTTAATCTGGGCAAGCTATATTTTTGAAGGTATTCTTCCATTTCATTTAAGTTATCGAATTTATTGGCATAAAGTTGAGCAAAGTAGCTCCTAACTATTGGTCTAATTTCCTCTTCATTAGTAGTGAATTCTCCCTTTTCATTTTCCAGACTAACAATTTGCCTTTTCTCTTTCCTTTTTTTAAATCAGATTTACTAAGGGTTTGTCTACTGTGTTGGTTTTTTCATAGAACCAACTCTTAGTTTTATTAATTAATTCAATACTTTTTTTTACTTTCAATTTTATTAATCTCACCTTTTATTTTTAGAATTTCAAGTTTCGTGTTTGTCTGGGGGGTTTTAATTTGTTCCTTTTCTAGCAATTTTAGTTGTAAGCTCAATTCGTTGACCCTCTCTCTATTTTATGCAAGTAGGCTTGTAGAGATATAAAACTTCCCCTTATTACTGCTTTGGCTGTATCCCATACATTTTGATATGATGTCTCATTATTGTCATTTTCTTGGGTGAAGTTATTAATTATGTCTATGATTTGCTGTTTTACCCAATCATTCTTTAGTATAAGATTATTTAGTTTCCAATAATTTTTTGGTCTATTTTCCCCTGGCTTTTTATTCAATGTAATTTTAATTGCATTATGGTCTGAAAAGGATGCATTTACTATTTCTGCTTTACTGCATTTGATTTTGAGGTTTTTATGTCCTAGTATATGATCAATTTTTGTATAGGTTCCATGAACTGCTAAGAAGAAAGTATACTCCTTTCTGTCTCCATTTAGCTTTCGCCAAAGAGCTATCATATCAAACTTTTCTAGTATTCTATTTACCTCTTTCTTCTTTCTTATTTATTTTGTGGTTTGATTTATCTAACCCTGAGAGTGCAAGGTTGAGATCTCACACTATTATAGTTTTGCTCTCTATTTCTTTTTGCAGCTCTCTTAATTTCTCTTTTAAGAATTTAGATGCTGCACCACTTGGTGCATATTTGTTTAATATTGATACTGCTTCATTATCTATGTTACCCTTTAGCAGGATATAATGCCCTTCCTTATCTCTTTTAATTAGACCAATTTTTGTTTTTGCTTGATCTGAGATGAGGATGGCTACCCCTACTTTTTTGGCTTTGCCTGAAGCATAGTAGATTCAGCTCCACCCTTTTACTTGTAGTTTGAATGTATCACCCTGTTTCATGTGTGTTTCCTGTCAACAACATTTAGTAGGATTCTGACTTTTAATCCAGTCTCCTAACTGCTTCCTCTTTATGAGGGAGTTTACCCCATTCACATTTATGGTTAGAATGACTAATTCTATATTGCTTGCCATCCTGTTAACCCCTGCTTATGCTTTTCTCCTTTCCTTCCCTCTTACCGCCCTACCCAGTATTAAACTTGTGAACACCACTTGCTTTTCACAGCCCTCCCTTTTTAGTATCCCTTCCCCTTAAAGTTCCTCCCCCTATTTTACCCCTTTTTCTCACAATTTCTGTATTGCCTTCCCCTTAGCTTACTCCTTCCCTCTCACTTTTCAGTGAAGTGGAAGAAGTTTCACCATAAATCGAATATGTCTATTGATACATACTATGTTCATCTCCCTCCTTTCTTTCTCTCAGATAGAATAGGTTACCTTTGTCTCTTCATGAGATGTAGTACCACCACTTTACCCATTTTTATGATATCATTTCCTTTCCACCTCTAGTTTCTAGGACAAATTATACCTATGTTCTTTACATATCTTTATGGCAGAAATATAGTTCTCAAGATTTCTTTTTACCTTTTTAGAAATCTCTTGAGTTCTGTATTTGAAGATCAAACATTTTGTGTAGGTCTGGTTTTTTCATCAAAAATAGATGGAATTCATTTATTTCATTAAATGTCCATCTTCTTCCCTGGAAAACGATGCTCATTTTTGCTGGGTAAGTTATTCTTGGCTGCATACCAAATTCCTTAGCCTTTTGGAATATCATATTCCAGGCCCTTCGTTCTTTTAATGTGGATGCTGCTAGATCCTGGGTTATCCTTATTGTGGCTCCTCCATCTGAATTGGTTTTTTTCTAGTAGCTTCCAGGATTTTTTCCTTCGTCTGATGGTTCTTAAACTTGGCCAATATATTTCTTGGCGTTTTGATTTTAGGGTCCCTTTCAGTATGTGATCGATGAATTTTTACCTTCTGTTTCCAAAATGTCTGGGCAGTTCTCTTGGATAATTTCCTGGAAAATAGTGTCCAGGCTCTTTTTTATTCCTCACATTTTTCAGGGAGTCCGATTATTCTCAAATTATCTCTACTGGATCTGTTTTCTAGGTCTGTTGTCTTTCCAATAAGGTACTTGAAATTCTTTTCAATTGTTTCATTTTTCTGGTTTTGCTTGACTGCTTCTTGGTTTCTCCTTGAGTCATTCATTTCTACTTGTTTGAGTCTAATTTTCAATGATGTATTTTCTTCACTCACTTTTTTTATATCTTTTTGTAATTGTCCAATTGAGTTTTTATCTTCTATGGAATTTTTTTTCATTTCATCCATTTTATTTTTTAGAGAGCTGTTTTCTTTTTCCAACTCACTAATCCTGTTTTCCTTGGAGTTGTTTACATTTTCCAATTCACTAATTTTATTTCTCAATGATTTGTTTTCTTTATCCACTCTGTCTTTAAATGCGTGAAATGACTTCTCCAGGCTCTTTTGCCAAGCTTCCCTTTCCTTTTCCCATTTCTCTTCTAGCTCTCTTGTGAGAGCCTTTTTAATTTCCTCTGTGAGATTCTTTTGTATTGAGGAGCAGCTCATATCCCCCTTAGGGGATTTCTCTGGAGACAATCTGCTTTTAGTCTCCTCAGTATTTGAAGTCTGCTCTCTTTCCATACAGAAGCTGTCAATGGTTAGAGCCCTTTTGAACTTTTTGTTCATTTTGTCAGAGTGGGACTCAAAGAAAACAATTTGACAAGAGAAAAAATCGGTCTGTTTTTGGGTGGATGGGGCTGGATGGTGTTACTGGGCTTCCTCTACAGATTGAGGGAGATAGCAGTGAGGCACTAACAGGACAGCGATGGCTGCACTGCGTCTGCACTCTGAGGCTCTAAAAATGGGCTGAGTCACTCCAGGTGAGGGTAGGGGTGGCCGGTTCCTAGAGACACTAGCTTTCTAGGATTTTATTCTTCACCTCTGGTAATTATACCTTCTCTGCTGCTCCTGGCTTGCTGCCAAGATGGAGTATCTACACTGGGGTATAAAGTTCTTGAATTGTGAGGATCTGGTCATCTGCTCAATTATAATCCTTCTCTGGGAGGACATTTGTAAAATATTTTCCTCTGTGCTCAGGTTTCTTGGGAGCTCTGAATCTCCTCCAGCTCTTGTCCTTCCCCAAATCAGACTGGTCTCCTTATCCCAGAGTAGATTCTCTTAGACCCAATGCTGCCCTTCTTTTATCCTCCCAGAAAATAGGCATGTGAGAACTCAATGGGGCAGGGAAATACTTCCACCAATGAACTTGCTCCTCTTAGAATTCCTAAGGTGTAAACTCCCTTTAAAGGCCCGAACCAAAGGCCAGAGAACTGTCAAGTCAATCTGAGTTCTCACCTTGTAATTGTCCAGACAACCTGAGTTCTCATCTTGTCACTATCCAGACAACTGAGTTTTCACCTTGTAATCCTAACATCAGGGTAAAAGTCTTTTTGCAGAAACAGAAGAGATCGTACCCCTCCCCCCTCTGGTCTGAGCTGAGTGAACTGCCTGCCCTCAGTCTGCGCCCAGTCTGTTTGACCCTCCCCCAAGCAAACACAGACCTTTTCTGGTGAATTTCAAGGATGTCTTCTGTTGGTGATTATTTGTGGGTTTCTTTTCTGGTCAAGCATTAACTCCGAGGCTTATCATGAAGTAAGTCCTGAAAGAAAATGGGGAGCTCAAGCAGCTGTCTGCCTCCACACCGCCATCTTGGCCGGAAGTCCCACTATACTGACTATACTTATTTGTTACAAGGTTTTCATTGTTTTATTTTTTCAGTGGAGGAAGATAGGAGCTAGAGAAAAAATTTTCTTGTTAAACAAAAAACAAGTTAATTTTTAAAATTCAAATAAAAATAAATAAGGCAGCAGAGATAGACTCACTACTTAAAAGGGATGATATAGTTTCACTACAAGAGAGAAAGGAAATAGAAATTACTCAACTTCTATCATTCCTATAAAATCTCTCAAAGAGAGATCTTTAGTCTGGAGAATACAGAACAGAGGCACCAGTAAGAGGAAAAATCTATGTCAGCTGCAAAATTAGTAAGAGGATGCATAAGTCCCAGAGAAGATTGCATCCCAAGCTCACAAAAAGATCACCTACAAAAATACCTTGCTGAATATGAAAAGGCTATAGCTAATATGCCAATCTATGACAATGCAACAAATAAGGGTAGGACCACAGTTTGTCACGTTTGAAGAAGAAAACTACATGTAGCAAACAATGAATCTGTGGGCAACTATGTGCTTGCATATATGGAATATGATCCTTGAGTTTATGATGATTTTCCATACAGTAGACATTGCTCTAAACTCTGTTTCTGTCTCCTTCCTCACTCTTTGAATCTAGCACCTGGATAAAATTCTCTGATTATTCTCCATTTCATGTTTGCCAATCTATCTTCCATGTAGATCACCTGATGTATAATTTTGGTGAATTGGAATAACAGAGAAAGAATTTAAACTCAAGACCTTTGATTTCAAATTCATCACTCTTTCCACTGCATGTGAATATTCTAAGTGTTAGGGAATATAGAATATATATAGGGAATAGAAAGGGAAATATTGTTCAGTCTTCCAGCTTAAAAATTATGCTAAATAGAAATCCATCTACTCCTCATCCTATACAAGTTCTGTGAATATCTTCCCATAAATCTTTTGTAAAGGAGTCACCTAACATAGGAAAGCATCCTTTTGAGTTTGTTTGTTTGTTTTAGTATTTCATGGGAAACATGGGAATACCAAACATGTATTGTTGGTATAAATACAGAGAAACATGGGAAAACCAAAGTGAACTGATACCAAGTAACATAAACAAAACCTGGAAAACAACAGACCAATAACTACAAAAAGGTAAATAGAAAGAACAACCAAACTATCTTGTCTTAAGGCTATGGAAATACAATTTCCAACATTGACTATAAGGAAAAGATGAGAAAACCCTTTGCCCCTTCATTTCTTTATAGAATAGAGACGATTAATATTGCATATAAATCAGAATTTTTGGTGACCAGTTGAACTGCCCCCGCTTTATATTCTCTATCATAAAGAGTGGCTCTCTGGGAGAGAAAAGAGAATATGATACATATTGGGAATGTTAAAAAAAAGTGATCAAGAAATAATTTTGCATTTTTTTGAAAAAAAATTGAAAAATATTTCATGGATACCAATATAACTCTGCTTATATACTATAAACTATACCTGTATAACTAAACCGCAACCTTTCTAATTATACTTTTTCAGAATATTTTAAGGTAACGTTATATCTTCAGTCATCTCTGAAAATATATTATAGCCTGATTATCTTTTAATTTTTATTTATGTATTTATTTTTATTTTATTATATTGAATATTATCTTCAGTCAGCAGTTTCTTTTTAGGAAATCTTTTAAAGCATGAGAGTTATGATGCTTAAATCCACTTAACTGGGCACATATGTATAATATGTGTCTACAATATGTCACGATATTCTAAAAGAAAATGAATTGAGGTTGTCACTATCAAGCCCTCAGAATTTCATTCTTACTTTAATGAGCAAAACCAAATGTTTTCTTCCCTTTTAAAGTCTCTGGTAATGAATCATCTTGTGAAGAGGGACAACAGCACCATGTAGGTGATATGTGATCATTCAACAGATGGACCAGTACATAAATGAAATATAAGTGAAACTTAGTTTCTTATTTTTAGGTAGAAATAAACAAACATAGGAGTTTTTTTTTAATAGTTTCTTTTCACACTTCAATGGATCATATTGTACATACTTCACCTTAGGGATCACTCTTTTAGATTGTGGACAGCCTACATGCCTTATCATTATCTGCACAATTATGAGAGGGATAAAGAAAGTTTTCCTGCTTGATGGGTAGATTCCCATGGGGGATTAATAAAAAGATATGGATAAGAGGCACACAGGAAAAAAAGGAAGGAAAGACAAAATAAGGGAAAACAAGAGAAGTTGAGACAAGGGAGGTCAAGACAAGGGAAGGGAAGGAAGAGATAAGGAAAGGGAAAGAAAGGGAAGGGGAAGGAAAAAAATGGAAAGGAAAAGGGAAGAAATGGAAGGGAAAGGAAGGGAAGGAAAAGAAAGGGAAGGGAAGGGAAAGGGAAAGGAAAGGAAGGGGAAAGGGAATGAAAAGGAAATGGAAAGGAAAAGAAAAGAGAAGGGAATGGAAGGGAAAGGGAAGAAATGGAAAAGAAAGGAAGGAAAAGAAAGGGAAGGAAAGGGAAAGGAAAAGGAAAGGGAAGGGGAGGAAAAAGGGAAGGGAAGGAAAAGAGTATTTGTATAGCATATTCTATGTACTAAGTGTTTTGCAAATATTGTTCCATTTGATTTTCAAAATAATTCTAGGAGGTATATGCTGTCATTATTATCCACATTTAATAGGGAAATTTTGGTAGATATAGGTTAAATGACTTGCCTAGAGTCACATAGCTAGCAAGTATTTGAGAATAGATTTGAACCAGATCTTCCTGACTCCAGGCTCAGAATTCTATTTTCTATATAGATAAATTTCAATCTCCACCATTAAAGGTTGGAGGTATCCACATCAGTGAGATTATAGATCCTTCAGTGATTTAAAATTAACACTATGATAGCTGAAAAAAATAACAATTTCCAAACTTTCTTCAGGATTGCAGCCTAAGTGAAGAAAAGCAACAGTGATCACTGAGAAGTTATTTGTAATTTAATAGCCTCCACAAATATTCTAATGGATCCAGGATCCTAACAGTTTAGATGTTCCTAAGACACAGATTATAACTCATCCATATCTGGCTATCCTGGGCCTTTGTTGTCCCTGTCCTCTCATGAGCTCCCCACAGGAAAACTGCCCAATGAACTAGGATTCTTGCTCACTTTCTCTAAACAATATGAGGATGCCTAGGGGAATCACACAAGTCAGCCATAGATTTCCAGTTACTCTGACCATAACAGATAATCTTTTTTTGACCATACTTTTATTTTAAGATGATTTTTTTCTCAGTCCTTTGCAGTTTTTTTTGGTTTTTTTGGGTTTTTTTATGTTTTGCAGTCTGCTCATATCTCTATATGTCCCTCTATTGTTCTCTCAGTAACACTCAATTTTGTTTTCAGGGATTGTAGTGTCCCATGGCCTAGAGTCATCCAATAACACCAGTTGAAAAAATGAGGTGTTGTTTCAACAAAAAATTCAAGGTCATTAAAGAATCTCAGTGACTTTCCATTGGTGATATTATCTATCTCTTCCTACTGTTTAATTCAGGGCCAAATTCATTGTACATCTGTGATATCTGTCTAAAGCATTTTTTTCTGATGGATGAACTCTAAGATGACAATAAACAAGGAGAAGATGGAAAAGATATGCAAAGATTATTATAATAAACTCTTTTCACTATCAAGAAAAATGGAAATATCCCATTTGAACTTAAACATCACAGTTGTATAAATGCTTAAAAAGGAAGTAGAAAAAGCACCCAAAAGAACAAAAAAGGGAGTTATACTTAATGTTTTTCAAAGTATACATAGAAAAGATTTGTGCTGAAAGTGACACAATTATGATGATACTGAGGCATCAATTCACAAGGTATCCGAAGGGAAATAAATATTAAAGATGTGGGGAAATTTAGACATTATCCATATCAAAAAAGGTGAATGGAAAAAGAGTTGCAGGTATAAATTATATATCTACTCCAAATTATAAAAGATTTTAATTAGAATAATGTACACATGCATCAAGGGTATCCTTGTTAATGCATTACTAGGGAAGAGATGGGCTTTTGTCACTGATACACAATAAGTCTTATTTTTTCATCACACAATTGTAGAAAATAGAAGAGTCTACTATACGTATTGTTTGTTGACAAAAAGCTTTTGATTTTATAGAATTTATCTTTAAAAAGGAGTTTGGCAGTAATTTAGTAAAACCTATACCTGGAAAAAAAAATCTTTGTTAAAGAAATAAGTAATGATTTAAAATAACTTTCTCTTCCTTTAAAAAAATTAATAATATGGTGTAAGGGGCCTTTAAATGGGTGCCACAGCAAATCGGGAGATTGAAGCCCCGAAGTAATTTCTGTGGATATTAGGACTGCCCTTGGGCGGGATCCTGGCCATATTGAGATAGCTTCATAATGGGTGACTCTCTCGCTGATTGGCTGTGTGTGTGACCTCACAGGCCCTATGTAAGCCCACTGCAGGCAGCAGGCGCTCTCTCTTTAACCTGGTGCTCTTCACCCTGGCTTCCCAGCCTGGGTGGCCAAGCCAAGATGGATAGCCAAAAGAGGTAAGGGTTTTGGTAGTGAACACATGGGTCTTCTGACCAGGTGTTCACTCGGGAACCAACAAGTCAGGGCATCAGTTAGGGCATTATGTGAGTAGGTATAATAAAGGCTTTTAAGATTACACGTGGCTGTTCTTGAGTGCGCTACCGGTTATTAAGCTAGTAATTGTAACTACCAGGAGAGCACGTTACAATATGGGACAGCTAGGTGGTGCAGTGGATAGAGCACCATCCCTGAATTCAGGAGGACCCAAGTTCAAATCTGGTCTCAGACACTTAACACTTCCTGGCTGTGTGACCCTGGACAAGTCACTTAGCCCCACTGCCTAAGCAACAAAATAAAATAAAATAAAGTATCAGAAACAGTATTTGAATCCGATAAGATTCAAGTCTAGCTATATCAAAACTAAAAATCTCACTTTCTACTTATTGGTTCTGGATTCAAACCTTATCTCAGATATTTATTAACTGTTTAATTTTAGATAAATCATTGAACCTCTCTATACTGTAGTATCCTTATTTGTTGAATCAGGGAAGTTGGCCTCAAGATCATTTTCAAATCTATGATCCTATGATTATATTGATAACTCCATTTTGACAGAAGAAAATGCCATTGTAAAGATTCTTATAACAAGACGTCTTCTATGCATACATCAAAATAATGCAAAATTATTTGAAAGACAAACAACAGAGATAAATTTGTTCAACAGTCCTCCAATAATTACCAACAGACAAGACATAAAGCAAGGAGAGATGATTTTTGCTTCTGGGGAATTTGTTTCTGTTAATGACAGAAATTCAATGTAAAGTCCAAGTTGAAAAAGGATGCCCTATGGATGGTGAGGTATTCTTTAGAGTGGATGACATTGTCCTGATTGTATGAAGCCCCCAAACACTTCAGAGCTTTCTGAACAAAAAGGGAGTTTATGTAACTGATTCCTACATTTGGGAAAGACAAGCAATAGTGTCATCTCTCCTGTGAACACCGAAAAAGAAATAGGCATATTTGGAACATTACTTTAGCAATCTGATCTCAAGACATCATTTATGGTTCCTTATTATTGAATTTGCACATATGTGTGTGTGTGTGTGTGTGTGTGTGTGTGTGTGTGTGTAAAACAGTTTATTTCAAATATATTGAGCAATCACAATAAAAATCCTATTTTTTAAAAAAAAGCAACTAGAAAAATCTGCTTCAGGTGGAGTGAAGATTCCTCTTCAATATTTATATCCTTAGCAAGACTGGACAATGACTAATTGAGAAATCCTCAAAACTTTTACTAAGGATCCTGTATAAGGGTTGTCATGAATGTTGGGATTATCTGCAAATAAGAACAGAGACCCAAGAGATGTGCTTCCTATGGCTTAATGGAAGCACTCAGTATGGCTCATTTGGAATATTCTAGGGAGGCTTTGAAAAGAAAAAAGATTACTCAATAATTAATCTTCTACATAGTCTTATATTGTCTTGATTTAGGGAGAATAAATCTCAAAGGATTCTGAGAAAGATTAGATCATATTCCTTGAAGTTAAATTCTACAGGGAAGAGACAGAGTGAGAGATATAAAATTCTCAAGAATGAAATTTCGAAGAAACCAAGAGAAACAATTCCAATGAACAGGAAAAGGAGAATTGTCTAAAGAGAATAATGTGGATGCACACAGAACTCATTAAGCACAATACTTTTTATATGTATAGAAAATCAAAACAAGAGAAGGTAATGAAGAGAAAAAGAAAAAACATGTCATGGTGCTATAAGAATGGTGTCATAAGAGCTTAAGCTTAAAATTAGCTAAGGCTGGATAGAAAAGCTCAAGATAATAAAAAGAAAGTGAGGATATTTATATTAAAGAAAGGATGAGGAACAAAAAAAAAACTAGGACCATTGCTCAGAATGGATGCAACAGTGATTATAGAAAATGGAGGAAAGCAGATCTATTTAATTTCTAATTTCATTTTTATTTTATCTTCTAAGGAGAATGATCACTAGCCTAAAAAGTATGAAAAGAAATATGGCTAATAAGGAAATGAAATCAAAGCTAAGTAAGAGAACACTCAGTTGTCCTTTAGTTCAGGTCACCAGGTCAAAGTGAAGTATGAAAAAATATTTTCTTTTTGCATCTATGTCTTATGATGACTAGGCCACCATCCAGTGGTGTCAAACCAGTGTCAAACACCATCAGTGTTTGACAGTCTATGGAAAGGAGAAGACAGAAGAAGGGCAAATGTTCAAAAAAAAAAAAAAAGAAAGAAAGAAAGAAAGAAAGAAAAGAGAAGTCTCTAAAATAAAGAGCAGGGAGTTCAAGTTCAGTTTCTAGATAAATTCTAAACTGTTCATACTTAGTGATAGAAAAGGAATGGTAATAAAGAATCTAAAAGGCATTAGCAAAAAATTGGAGTACTAGGCTTGGAATCAAACACCTTAGATGCTACCTGGCCATGTGATCCTGTACACGTCACTTATTGTCTTTTAGCCTCAATTCCCCATCTGTAAAATACAACTAAAAATAGCAATCACACCACAGAGTTTTGTGGGCTTAAATCTGACAGATAGATAAATAGATAGATAGATAGATAGATAGATAGATAGATAGATAGACAGACAGACAGATAGACAAACAGACAGACAGACAGACAATGACTATAGTTAGGTGAATTGAGAATCCTTCTAATGGCTAAATTCAAAGAGTAGTCATTTATGGTTTGCTAATAACTACCAAGGGTCTATGATTAGTTTTTAACTAAAATTTTTAACATTTATAGCAATGACTTAAATGAAGGAATAGCATATATGTTTACCTTCAGATAGTACAGAGCTCAGAAAGTAACTAATATGTTGGATGAAAGAGTTAGATTCCAAAAAGGATACCAACAGAATGATTGACTCAATTTAATAAGATCAAATTTAAAAGGGCTACATAGTCTCCTTTCAAAAAAAGTCAACTCCATATAAGCATTAGATGGCTAAGATATAGCTTAGACATGTATCTGAAAAAAAAAGTGAGGATTTTAGTGGATTATAAATTCTCATGAACCAATTTTAACATGAAAACCAATAAAAAAAGCTCATGTGATCTCTGGCTACACTGAGAAAGCACAGTGGGTATGGTAAGAGAAATGCTCATCCTGCTGCAGTCTACCCTGATCAACTGATATGTGGAGTATTGCCATCAGCTCTTGTAATGCCAGAGAAACTGAGACAAGATAGAGATTAGAGAGTTTTTAATATTTTATTTGGATTTCTGAGAGGGAAAGATCTTGTTGAAGTAGAGCAGAATCCATTCTGCCTCCAAGGCTGAATTGGACTTTCGTCTCAAAGAATCCAGAATTAATTGTGAGATTCCAGTGATTTGTATATGGCTCCAAGCAATCAGGGGAGACAAAGGCAAAGGGTGGAGTTCAAACATTGGTGAGCTCAGGAATTTCCAGGAAGGGACCATCAATTCGGTTCTGACAGCTTGGGGGTAGTATCATAAATTCTTAATAACTTGGGAGTGAAGGGGATAGTCACTAAAGATAGAAAGTTGGGAATTCAGAAATAGATAAGCATATCTCTAAGTAACTTATCTGCACTTTATGGCTCTATGGAATGCCAATGGTCAGGGCTCCCAGCTGGAGCTATCTCAGGCCTAATGATTAGGAAGGGGGGTTATAACAAAGAAGATTGAGGCAGAACAATTTAGGGAAACTGAGGCAGGACAATAAAAGGACAAAAAACTGTGGCACAACACTCTAGGTGTCCTATTTTATTTGGAAGGACACTGGGGGCCTATTATCTGTCTATAGAAGATCAATCAGGATAGTGAAAGGTTATCAGATGGTGATTGTACCAATGCAATGGTAATTTGAAAAACTTAGGGATGTTTAGCCAGAAGATGTAATGAAGTAGCACATAACCATGTTCTTCAAGTGTTTGAAGAGATCATGGGAAGGAAGGACTCAAATTGTTCTTTCTTTCTCCCAGATATCAGAGCAAGAAACAAGAGGTAGAAATCACTAATTTAGATTTAATTGTAAGGACAAACTTTTTAAAAATTAGAGCTAACCATAAGAGGGATAGGCTGCTTCATGAGGTACTTGGTTCCCTTTTATTAAAAGTCTACAAGTGAAAACTGGATGATCATTTATGGAGCTTGGTTTAGAAGAGATTATTTTTTAAGTACAAGGTCATTGAAGACCTTTCTATTGCCTGAGAATTTTGCATTAAATCATAGATAGATCTGAAGTAGTTATAGAATATATATATATGTGTATATATATATATACATATATATGTGTGTGTATATATATATATATATAATGTTTTTAAACTTGGGAAAGAGAGGCCTTTCAGTGAGAATGAGACAATATATCTATGTAATTATAAATCTACAGAACCTAGATAGGTAAGTGGTCCAAGGTATGATAAAGCAGACTTCCTTTCCTGAGAATCTGAAAAGAAGAAAATCCCATTTTTCTGTGTATTCAAAATTCATAGACATAATGAAATTCAGAGCTCTAATCCATAATACCACAATACAGCTTCCCTCCCATCAAGGCTTCCCAGCCTGGAGAGGGCCACCTATCTCTGTACTGCATAGATAGTGTTCCCTAGGCTCCCACAGCTCCAGGCATATTTTCTGTAGATGGCCCCAGGAATGGAGAGACTTACTTGGACTTATTTCTCTGTCCTAAACATCTGCCAAATTTTTTCTCTGGCTCAAAAGACTAGAAATTGCTAATGATTTGAACAAAAATATAAAGAAGCTTTTTTATGCAATGTTTTAGAACATACACACATCTTCCATTTTAATTAGAAACCAAACTTTTGAATATAATTCCTATAATACTGAGTCATATCCAACCCAGGTTTCTATTTCTGACAATAAGACCAAAGGTAACTTTAAAGCATCCTATCTATTTTCCTCAAATTCAGTGGGAAAGTTGCTGATTTAGAAAACAGAAGAGCTGGGTTCAAATCTTAACTCTGTCACTTTGTGCCTGTGTGGCCTAGAATTGATCTCTCTTGGTTTCTCATCTTTAAAAATGAGAGCTTTCAATTTGGTGCCTGTTAATGTCATTTCCAGCTCTAATCCTTAGGATTTTAGGATCCTATTGGATCCATATTCCATTAACAAAAATTATCATAAGTAGAACCTCAACAAATGTATCTGAAAACCTCCTTGAATGTACATTTCAGTCTATTCTATCCATAATATAAAATTTCTTTTTACTTGTTACAAATTTAACTTTATCAAACCCCAAAGGATGCCTTCTAGTGCCAGTATTTGGAGATTTATTGAACAAGTCTGTATTTACTCATCCATTTCCCACCCAACAATCCATGATTCTATAGCACAGTGCCTGGCATACATAGTGGTTTTTAACAAATCTGTTTTGTTTGACTGACCTTTTTTTCTTTTACTTTTTTCCAATAAGTCCTAATACCTTAGTTTGATATCAGTTCATCTGTCTCCAGACATACACTCAATCCTCTTAAGAGCTCTAATTTTTTAGAATAATAGAGTTGGAAGAGATCTTAGCATTTTTCTAGTATAACTCCAACCCCAAATCAACTGAGTTCAACAAACATTTATTAAACATTTATTGGCTATTATATGCAAGACACTGTGCTAGGATAATTCCTTCTACAATATCATCCACAAAGGGTGACTAAGACTCCTTTGAATACCTCAAAGAATGGGTATATAACTAACTCAAAAGTCGGTCTATTGAATTGCTCTAGTTATTTTTTGAACTTAGTTTTTATTTTATTTTCTCAAATACACGTAAACAAACATTTTTAACATTTTAAAATTTTGAGTTCCAAATTCTCTCCCACCTCCCCCTTGCCCCTCTTTGAGAAGGCAAGCAATTTGACATATATTAAATATTTACAACCATGCAAAATATTTCCAGAGGAGCCATTTCACAACAGAAAATGTAAAAAAAAAAAAAAGCTGCTATAAATATTTTGGTTCACATAGACAGCTCTAGTTATTAATACGGTCTTCTTCATTGGGTCTAAAATGAGCTGTCATAGGATTTTCAATGGCATTTCCCTTTCTCCAGAGGAAGGAATATACTGGATATAAAACACCATAAATTCTCTCTGGTGAAGAAGAGTAGGCTAGCTAAAATCCCAGAGATACAGTCTACTAATAGGTCCACAGTTTTACAGGACAAAATAGCACATATATTCTTTTGATAAATCATAGTTTAAGTGTTAGTAGTTTTCTTCCTCTAGGATTAACCCTGGGGAGACCATTCACTGAGAGAAAGAGAAAGAGATGTTTTCTGTCAGCCTTTTAATAAGTTCTTTTCTTCTAGTATTTTCCTTCCCCCTTTATAAAGATGGATCTTGACCCTTATACCTCAGTCTGATTTAATTTGCTTTAAAAGAGACACAACCTCATCCCAACTGATATTAAAAAATGCCATAACTAGCTCTATTTGCTTGCCTAAAGCAAGCAGTTTGAAATACACGTTCCTTCAAATCAAATTAACTTAAAACAAATTAAGTTGAGGAAGCAGGAAAGAAACAACAGGACAGAAACACCAAGATTTTATAAGGCCACTGCTGGGGAAGCTAATGGTCTAGAGTTAGAACATGGGAATGGGAAAAGGGAGAGACTGGGACCAGGCTGGGGAGGAGCTAAAGTGAAGCTACTAAGAGGAATGAATTGTAATCTTGATTTTTTTTTTTATTTTAACTAATTATTATTGAGAACTAAACACTATTTCTATGCTGTGCCTTTGATCAAAGCCCTGATCACCCCATCCTACAAATTTGCATAGGAAACTTCCTCTCCCAGGTGAAAGAATTGCACATATTAAGTCCTGAATCATGGATAGTTTGCAACAGAGTTCTTTACTATCAATTCCTTTTATTCATTAAATCAAGCTTGGTGGCAACTACAGAAGCAAAGGTTGCAAGCAATTTAAACACCTTCTCTAAACTTCAACATACATCACAAGTTGGCCCACTGATATTTTTCAGGCAAAAATATGTGTGGTCTCTGTTTCTCTGTTTTTCTCACATTCTTGGTCCTGTACATATTTCTTTTTCTTTAAGTTCCTGCTTGATTTCAAAAAACAAAAACAAAAAACCACAATATTTCTATCACTTATAAGACTAATTTATGCTTTCCTTAAATACTAATTTGTTTGACTCTTTGTTTATAGATAGTAGCTGTTCTGTTTCTCCTCATGTCAGTTATAAATATAAAAGGTTATTATAGAGAAATTATGCATCTCTTTAAGGAACAGAATCTAATGTAATAGAGAGAGGGACCCATTTCCTACCCCCATCTTGTTGTGTCATTTCCTGTAAGCAAAATGGGTTATAGTTCTATATCTAGAAAGGAAATTGGGAGTCATCTAATCCAATTCCTTATAGTTTAGAGAAAGATATTGGCTTGTCCAAGATCACAGAGATAGTAGGAATAAGGGGCTAGATTTGAATCCAAGGGCCAGTGCCAAGATATTCAACATATTGCTACATCTGATCTTTTAATCCTCAGTAAAGCTCTGTTAAGCACATACAGTATTCCTGCCTTCTCTTCTAGCTCAGATCACTATAGTTATATAGAATCAACCTTCACCTCCATTTACTTCTACTCATTGCTTGTTGTCCATTCCTCTGCCTTCTGTTGTCCTTTCCTGGATCTTTTTCAACCTCAGCCTATTTTTTTTCAATATCCCAACCTGAATACTATATTGCACTTTAATAAGTCTGCTGAATAATGGTTTTATAAAAGGAGAGGATAATCTTTCCTGTGTAGCTTCTGATACCTTCCATCTGCTGCTGATTATGTCTGACATTTGTCGAGAAGGGAAGTAGGCTTTATGGATCATATCATCATGTTAGGCTAGCCTCTTTAGGGAAATGTTGATGTATAGTGAATCCCCAGGTCTTTCCCTAGTGAAACTGTAATCATTTAGAAAAGAAAATTAGCTTGAAAGAATGGTTTAGGACAAACAAGGATACATAGCCCTGGAATTCTCATAACCAAGAGCCCATCACCATAATCAGTTTTTGTTCAGGCATGTGTCTCTTCATGACCTCATTTGGGGTTTTCCTGGCAAAGATGCTGGAGTGGTTTGCCATTTCCTTCTCTAGCTAATTTTTACAGATGAGGAAACTAAGATAAACAGGGTCACACAGCTAATAAGTATCTGAGATAAGATTTAAACTCAGGAAGATAAGTCTTCCTGACTCCAGAAGTGGCACTCTATTCATTGGGTCACCTAGCTGCCCAAGTCTACTGGTAAAAAATAAAGACAAGGTCTAAGAATACTACAGAAGCTACCAGGTTGAATTGGTCTTGTCTTCTCTTTACCCATTAGACCCAGAAAGGACATATTGGAAGATACAGCAAGATTGTCCCCCTGGGGTTAAAGGCAAAATGAAAATTATGCAAATTGCCATTGCTTTGAGGTTCTTGTTGATAACGATCTCGAGTTTCAATTGGCCCCTGGAGATACCTGGAACCCTTGGTCTTAGGAAGTCTTATTAGAAAACTAACAATGTATCTACTAAGATCATCACAATTACTGAGGCAATAGACTTGGGTGATGAACCCAATTCTTTACTAATCATCTCTGCTCCAGTTACAATCATGACTAACTGGCTATGCTATACAAAAACAGAAGTCAAAGCAGAAGTCCCATTGGAAGCAAACCTTCCCTTATCCCAACAGCAACAAAAAACAGCTTATAAAAGCAGAGAGAAGGCATATAGGTATCATCTCATCTTGCCCCTTTTCTCACCAATTTTCTTTCCCAGACACCAAAAATCTCCCTAGCACCTGCAATCACATTAGGATACCCCTATTCTACATAAGTGCATGAAACCTTAAGGTTACTATAGTCCATTTTACAGTTAGCTCTTTCTTCTTCTAGATAAGTTGTGATAGCTATCATCATAGCTTTTCCCTTCACCACACTAAAAGTACACTCTAGTTCCAGGTAAAGGATATTCAATCCTCAAAATATTGCTACATTCTCTACCCAGCACAGGCTGGTGAGAGATGAGACAGAAATTCTCACAGCTTGTTTTATAATTTTGTAAACTGATGCTTTGGAATTGTTTTACAGAAGTTATTTCTTGAACCTCTCGTTTAAACCTCCCTTGTAACAAAGAAAAACAATTGAGCAAAGCAGTCTGCCAGTTAACAAGGTAGATAGATAGATAGATAGATAGATAGATAGATAGATAGATAGATAGATAGATAGATACATAGATAGATACATAGATAGATACATAGATAGATACATAGATATATAGATACATCGATAGATACATAGATACATAGATAGATACGTAGGTGTTTGTTTTTATATATATAGCATTCTGAATCCATAGTTCCCCACTTCTACTGGAAAAAGGTATTCTCACTATTTTTTAAAACCATTAACTATGTTATCTCATTTCATGTCCTTTTACCTGAGTTATAGTGAGAGGATTATAATGATGTAGTAAGAAGTGCGCTGGATTTAAGAGTCAAAAGGCACTTGGGTTTTAATTCTATATCTAACTCTTGGCTGTTTAACCATGATCAAACTATTTAAACTTTCTGACTCATTTTCATCATCTGTAAAATGGTTCAATGATATTTAGAATATCTACTTCGAAGGTCATTGTAAGACTCAGATGAGATAATATATGTAAAGAGCCTTGAAAAACATAAAGGATCATGTGTCAAATAACACTAAATAACTGTTAAATAATACTGTATACATTATGTCATTTGATCTCATATTATTTGTTCCTGGACCCACCTTCGTCATTTCAGCTATTACTTACATTACTTACATTATTTACATTTCTTCAGCCTTACTCATTATACCCTTTGATCAGTCTTTCTATTAATGAAATTTCAGAGAAGATGCTTGGAATATTTGTGGACAAGTCAAGGTCTTTCATATAGGTGATTCCCCCAGTTAAGTTCCTTCAGAGTAGAGATTATTTTATTTTTTGGTTCTGTGTCCCCTACATCCCAGAACAAGGCTTGGTGCCATGAAAGGCATTTAATTAATGAGTATTAATTGATTAATAATATGATATGTGTATTAAAACATGGCTTAAAATAACATTGGTAGATCAATAAAACAGCACCATTTCCATCAAATATTATTTTGCAGAAGCTTGTGGACACAGAAGACATACAGACCCATGAAGGGAATTTTGCTAAGTAAAAGTGAATATTGCTTTTATTAAAAAATGGTAAGTGGGATTAGCATTAAAAAAAAAGTAACTGGCAAAGGTACCTATTCATTTTGGCCTCCAGTTGGGGCAATAGCACATTAAACGATGTCTAAAACTGCCATCTGCTGTACCTATTCTGGCTACAAGCTCTGGTCCCTATGCATAGATTGAAAACTCTCAACATAGTAATACTCAGGACAACTAGAAGCAGGAACAATTTAATGAGAATGAGACTCTTCCAAATGACTATTTCATTATGATAACCCAGGAAATTACAAGGTTGAGTTTCCTTCTATCTCCAGGCAAAATCCTCTGAACCATAGAATTTAAGACTTGCAAGGTGATAAATATAAAGATATGTACAGAACAATTATACATGTATAACGTATATTGAAATACTTACTGTCTAAGGGAGGGGTGGAAAGAAGAGAGGGAGAAAAATCTGAAACACAGAGTTTTTGCAAGGTTTTGCAAAAAAAAAAAAGTTTAGAACATTATCTTTGCAATTACTTCAAAAATAAAAAGCTATTATTAAAAAAAAGAGTTATACAGGATCTTAACATTCATCTAACCCAACCTATACCTGACAGGAATCTTCACTATAAAATATCCAACAAGTAGTCATCCAACTTTGGCCCGAAGACTTCCAAGGAGGAGAGAACCCACCATTTCTCTTTTTTTCAAACATGGTAGAAATATATGTTAAATTCAATATATACATACATATTTATATAATTATCTTTCCACACAAGAAAAATCAAATCAAACCAGTTAAAAAAAAGAGAGAGAAACAAAAAAAATGCAAGCAAACAACAACAAATAGAGTGAAAATGCTATGTTGTGAACCACACTCAGTTCCCACAGTCCTCTCTTTGGGTGTAGATGTCTCTCTTCATCACTGAACAAGTGGAACTGGTGTCAATCATCTCATTATTGGAGAGGGCCACCTCTTTTCCAGTTATCTTAGCCAATCTGACAGGTGTGTAGTGGTTATCTCAGAATTGTTTTAATTTGCATTTCTCTGATCAATAGTGATTTACAGCACCTTTTCATATGACTAGAAATAGTTTCGATTTCATTGTCTGAGAATATATCCTTTGACCATTTATCAATTGGAGAATGCCTTGACTTCTTATTAATTTGAGTCTGATCTTGTCTGCATTCATTTTGTTTGTACAAAAACTTTTTACCTTAATATAATCAAAATTATTTATTTTGTGATCAATAATGATGTCTAGTTCTTCTTTGGTCACAAATTCCTTCCTCCTCTGAGAGATAAACAATCCTATGTTCTTCTGATTGGTTTATGTCATTCTTTATGTCTAGATCATGAACCCATTTCGACCTTATCTTGGTATACAGTGTTAGGTGTAGGTCAATGCCTAGTTTCTGCCATGATAGTTTCCAATTTTCCCAGAAATTTTTGTCAGATAGTGAATTCTTATCCCAAAAGTGAGGTCTTTGGAATCCACCATTTCTTGAGAAAGCCCCCTTCACTTTTGAATAGTACTAATTGTTAGGAAACTTTTCCTGACATTTAATCTAAAATGACTTTATAGCTTTCGACGATTGCTCCTAGTTCTGAGCCCAACAAAACAAATCTTTCCATCACAAGATAGCCTTTCAATACCTGAATAAATCTATTATATAAACCTTAGTCTTCTCTTATTTAGGATAAATATGATCAGTTCTTTCAATTGATACTCATATAAAGAGAGAAAAGTAAGTCAATTTCTTCCCCATAAGCCACAATCTCTATGTTCATTTCAGTCCTTGTGACACTACTCTTATTGAATAACATTTCATTTTATCTTCATAATTCTATTTGGATTATGTTTTATAAAAATGTGTTCTCTTCTCAAATGAGTCTTTCACATCTCTGTGAGTGGCTTGGTTTATAGCTTTTACAAGAGCATAATCAGTGACTGAGCCTGGAGACTGGGCTGCTGTCTACAAAGCAGACCCACTAGAATTGAAATGCATCTATTCATATTCTGGGAATATTTCTCTCCTCTGGTACATAAAGTAAAGTACCCCCAACAAAGGGCTCCAGCTTCTCTTGGAACACTTAAAAGAAAATAGCTTAATTCTCTGCAGCAACGTTTTGAAACTGAATTCAACAAAAGTCAAATTTCCTCCCACTTAAAACACTCCATCCAAAGGAGTAATTTGGTTGTATACTTGTGTGCTTGTGGTATCACAGTGTTTGGGACCATTTGATGCCTAAAAATACCCTCCCCCAGGAGGCAGCACTATATAGTAGAAATAGTACTTCATTTAATATTCTAGGTTATCTGTATGAGCATTGGCAAATCACTTAACCTCTGAGTTTCAGTTTCCTTATCTATATAATGTTTTCTTTTTTTTTCCTCCTCTTCCTCCTCCTCTTCCTCTTCTTCCTCCTCCTCTTCCTCCTCCTCTTCCTCTTCTTCCTCCTCCTCCTCTTCTTCTTTCTTCTCTTCCTCCTCTTCTTCTTCTTCTTTCTTCTCTTCCTCCTCTTCTTCTTCTTCTTTCTCTTCTTCTTCCTCTTCTCCTCTGTCTCTCTGTCTCTCTCTGTCCCCCTTTTTTTCTTCCCTTTTCTCTGTTCATATAGAGTATCATATCCTATCTATGGGTACTCTGCCCCCCAAAGAATAAATTTTAATCTTTGAACCCTCCAAAGATATCGTGGGGTTCATGAGGTAGATTTCTTTCTTAAAGATCATGGTTTAAATTCAATTCACTTAATCTCCCATTGATTGGCCAACAATAAGTCCTAGACCAAGCCCTACTTGGATCATCTTTTGGGCCCCATTGGCTGAGTAACATAAATAGCAATTGATTTGGCTTTGGCCACAGTTTTCCCCTACCAGATTTATTTTTTTAAAAGGCCATTCTCTGCCTCTTTACTTACCTACCCTTAATCACAGATTGGGTGTTGCCTTAATCATATCCAGACCTGGGGAAGACTTTTAAGTTTAAAAATTCCAAAGTCTTCCACTACATCCAGGGCCATCTCCAGTTATCTTGATCTATGTCTTCCCACTGAACTCAGATGGTTCTAGAGGAGAAAGTGAGCCTGATGACTTTGCATAGCTCTTCCTCATTTAAGACTAATTGACTTGCAAGTCATGATATCTCCTTATTGATGTCATGATCTTCTTCAAGAATGAAGGACAAAGAACAATAATAACAAACAATGTGACCATAGAGGGATACCATGGTGCCAATCAAACTTGTCTCCTATCCAATTAACTAAATTAATATATAGCCCACTGTGGTACCGGATTTATCTATGAACTCTCCTTTGGGTTAAGTTTTCAAGATCTGTTAAAATACAAATTGTCAACTTGGTTGGGAAACAAGTGAAGCCATTATCTTGTTTATTTGCTATGGAACTCACTGACTTATCCAATTAACCTTATGGAATGGTTAAGATTTGCTGAGGTACAAAGTCAAAAAGGTCTAGAGCATAACAGTTTATGTTTATGTGGCACTTTAACGTCTTTCACATGTACTATATATTAGACCTGAAAAAGACCTTAGAGATCATCAAATTCAATCCCCCCCTTTTTGCAGATGAGAAAAAGGAAGTCCAGATTGGAAAAGTGAATTGTTCAAGGTCACATAAAGAGTAAATAGCCAAGTCAAACTTTGAATCCAAGTTTTTAATTTCTAAACTGAGCACCCTTTCCATAATATTATACTGTATCTCATTAGCTCATCTGCTACATATAATTTTGATCTCACAGAGTCAACAAGGATTATTCTTTTCTTATTCTGTTCTACTTTATCCCTTTCCATTCCACTGCATTGAATTTTATATTCCAATCCATAATTATTTTAACTTATCCAATTCTATCCCATTCTATTCTACTCTATCCTATTCTAGTCTATCTTACTCTGTTACATTCTATTCAATTCCGTCCAATCCTACTCTGTTTTATTCTATTCCATTTTCCTTATTTTCTCCAGTGAAGATTACCTTAGGTTCAGAGAAGTGAACAATATAATACGCCTCAAATCCCATGACTATTAAATGGTAGAGCCAAGTTTCAAGCTCAGATCATATGAATTCATGTCCATTTCTCTTTCCAATAGACTTTGCTATATATTCATAGTTAGCTTAGCCTAGGGTCAAGGATAGACAATGAATAAGAAGAAGGGAGGGGTAAGTGGAAGCCTTGCCTTCTCCTCTGTGGTGTGTGTGTGTGTGTGTGTGTGTGTGTGTGTGTGTGTGTGTGTGTGTGTGTTCATGGAGAAATCTCCTGTATTGGGCCATACCATGAGCTCTCTGAGATCTCAGAAACAAAATGGCAGTGATGAATCTGTGTCCATAAGCCAGCTCATATCGTTTAGGTGTGGCCATGCCAATCATAGCCCTTTGACTATCTGGATTTAAAGGGTTCAGGCACTGGACTGTCTTTTTGATCATCCATTTCTCCTTTTTTTCCAATTATAACCTGGAGAGATTAAAAATACACTCTTGATAGATTTGTCACTAAGTCACTTTCAATTCCGCCTATAAGCTGACCGTGTGATTCACAGGTCTCTTGCCTATTCCTCAAATGATGTCTCTGATGCTATCACTTAAGGTCACCGATTTCATTACTTTATTCAATGGGAAGTCCTGCCTGATGTTCTTATGAGTCTGAATGTTTATATTTCTTATGACATCCTCGACTTTACGGGGGGGTGGGGGGTTGTCTCTGATTGAAAGTCCCTGGAAAGCATGTGCTCTGCATGGTCCCAGCACAGCGGCATCCTTGTGTGTGTACAGAATAAATTCATATAATGTTGAAGCCAGAGTTTTGAGGTGAGAAAGGGTTTCCTGAGATTACTTAGGCAGAAGAAGATATCTTGTTGAATTGCCAATGTCCATATCCCTCTGAGACAGCTCTGCAATCAGGTCTATTCTCAGAAAAGTGTAGATCTGAGCAAATCATGTTGTATTCCTTATCGCACAGTCACTCCTACCATTTCATACTGGGAAAATTCAGTTAAAATGAGCATCAAGGACATTTTTAAAAGGAGGAAGAAGACACCAAAGTGGAAAACACAGGTGGAGAACATATGAGCTAATTGCATACGTAATGGTCTCAGTTGGGTTTCATTTTATTCTGTGCTTTTTAAACATTGGCTGGTGAAATTATCTGTTCCTCATGCTTTACCTTCAAAGTCAATTGCCATCTTTGAAATCCAACAACACAGTGCCCCTCTCCATTCTCCCAACAAAATTCAAGATTGAAGTTTCTTTCTTTGTTATCTGTCATTTTGATTCTAGGGATTCCATTTTGAAATGATATTAAAAACTATTTGTAATATTCTTTTAAGAACTTTGTTTCTGACCTAAGTAGGGTCCATGTTGGAACATTTTTGACACACGATCTGGTAAATTACCAAAGAACATGAAAGTCAGAAGAATAAGAATCAAATAAACTACAACTCCATGTTAGCTACTTTCCATTCTCTCAGATTTACTTCCTTCTTAGAAGAATCATAGAATGTTCATAACAATAAATTACAATAATAATTATGATAACTAACATTTACATGGAATTTTATGATTTGTAAAGCACTTTACAAATATTCACAACAAGGAGATGTAATCAGCCTCAGAGATTATCTTTTTTATTAATTTTATAATTATAACTCTTTTTTTGATAGTACATATGCATGGGTAATTTTTTACAACATTATCCCTTGCACTCCCTTCTGTTCCAAATTTTCCCCTCCTTCCCTCCACCCCTCCCCTAGATGGCAGGCAGTCTTATACATGTTAGATATGTTATAGTATATCCTAGATATAATATATGTGTGCAGAACCGAATTGTTGTTGCACAAGAAGAATTGGATTCAGAAGGTAAAAATAACTTGGGAAGAAAAACAAAAATGCAAACAGTTTACACTCATTTCCCAGCGTTCCTTCTCTGGGTGTAGCTGTCCATCATTGATCAATTGGATCTTAATTAGATCTTCTCTTTGTTGAAAATATCCACTTCCATCAGAATACATCCTCATATAGTATTGTTGTTGAAGTTTATAATGATCTCCTGGTTCTGCCCATTTCATTCAGCATCAGTTCATGTAAGTCTCTCCAAGCCTCTAAGTATTCATCCTGCTGGTCATTTCTTACAGAACAATAATATTCCATAACATTCATATACCATAGTTTACCCAACAATTCTCCAATTGATGGGCATCTACTTAGTTTCCAGTTTCTGGCCACTACAGAGAGCTGCCACAAACATTTTGGCACATTCAGCTTCCTTTCCCTTCTTTAGTATTTCTTTGAGATATTAGCCCAGTAGTAGTACTGCTGGATTAAAGGGTATGCACAGTTTGATAACTTTTTGGGCATAATTCCAGATTGCTCTCCAGAATGCTCACAACTCCACAATGCATCAGTGTCTCAGTTTTCCCACATCCCCTCCAACATTCATCATTATTTGTTCCTGTCATCTTAGCCAATCTGACAGGTGTGTAGTGATATCTCAGAGTTGTCTTAATTTGCATTTCTCTGATCAGTAGTGATTTGGAACACTCTTTCATATGAGTGGAAATAGTTTCAATTTCATCATCTGAAAATTTTTCATATCCTTTGACCATTTATCAATTGGAGAATGGTTTGATTTCTTATAAATTAGAATCAATTCTCTGTATATTTTGGAGATGAGGCCTTTATCAGAACCTTTAACTGTAAAAATGTTTTCCCAGTTTGTTACTTCCCTTCTAATCTTGTTTGTATTAGTTTTGTTTGTACAAAAGCTTTTTTAATTTTATGTAATCAAAATTTTCTATTTTGTGATCAATAATGATCTCTAGTTCTCCTTTGTCACAAATTCCTTCCTCCTCCACAAGTCTGAGAGGTAAACTATCCTATGTTCCTCTAATTTATTTATGATCTCGTTCTTTATGCCTAAATCATGGACCCATTTTGATTTTATCTTGGTATGTGGTGTTAAGTGTGGGTCCATGCCTAGTTTCTGCCATATTAATTTCCAGTTTTTCCAGCAGTTTTTGTTAAATAATGAATTCTTATCCCAAAAGTTGGGATCTTTGGGTTTGTCAAACACTAGATTGCTATAGTTATTCACTATCTTGTCTGATTCCACTGATCAACTAGTCTATTTCTTAGACAATACCAAATGGTTTTGGTGACTGTTGCTTTATAATATAGTTCTAGATCAGATACAGTTACAGCCTCAGAGATTATGAAGAGTTTGAATAACTACACAATATAGGTGGTCCATTAGCTTCTAGAAAAGTATGAAGAGAGGACTACAAATACCTAATAGATAAGAATCATGGTTTAGGTATCTATTGCTTTCCCACTCCCCTTGTCATATAAAACTGTATAAATAATAAAGAGTAGCCCCCCCTCTATAAACCCTCATTTATATATGAAAGAATGAATGAACATGGATCTTTACAATTTAGGAGAAATTAACTACCCAGTTTGATAATAAAAAGGTCGTATTGTACCCTATGTATACCACAGCTTCCCAGCCCAGAATCTGAACATTCTACTTCAGTTCTGGGGAGACACAGTGCTTCTCAATCACCTGCACCCTGTACAAAAACTCTGTATCTGAGGCTCCAGGCACACTGACTACATCTTCCTGTTTCTCATTACCTTCCTGCTCCTACTGCCAGCATAAAGAGTGACGGTATCCTCAGCCTCCTTTTGAATAAAGAATTATTTCTCCCTCCATAATAAGGAGGAAGCTGTCAACTGATAGAGATGGGTTAGAAATAAAAAAGTATAAGGAAAGACGATGATGATGATGACTGACATTTCTATAGTGTTTTAAGGTTTGCAAAAAACTTCACATGAACTCATTTGATCCTTATAACAATCTTATGAGATAGAATTATTTTCCCCATTTTTCAGGTGATGAAACTGAGCCTAGGAGATATTAAATGATTTGTTAGGGTCACACAGTAGTAAGTGTCTGAGATGTAATTTAAACTGAGAGAATGTCTGTCTGTCATCTTCTCTCTCTCTCTCTCTGTCTCTCTTTCTCTCTCTCTCTCTCTCTCTCTCTCTCTCTCTCTCTCTCTCTCTCTCTCACACACACACACACACACACACACACACACACACACACACACACACACACAGAGTTAACAACAGTTAAATGTCAGATTGTAAACTTATAATTCCTTAAAGATGTTTACAGAAAAGTACTAAAGGGAAGTTACCAGAGATGGCGCAATATCATCAAAAAAGCACTGGATAGCAAAAAGCCAGAAATAAGAATTCTGCTACTAACAATATATGTGACAACATTCTGTAACTCAGTTTCCTCATCAGTAAACTCAGTGATTGAATTAGAAGGTACCTCTGCTAGATTATAAACTCAATGAGGATAGAGACCCTATCTTATCCAAATTTTGCATCTCCTCCCACACAGTGCTCTGCACACAATCATTTTTAATGAATTTGTATTGAATTGATTAAACACCATAATTCTTTTTCTTGATTCCTTTGATTTTATGACATGCCCACAATCGTTTAATCTGTCAACTCTTCTTCCTAATCCCAAACTCCAAGAATGACAAGAAAGTAAAATGCAGAGGGAGCATAAAGTCAATCTCCTGCTTTAAGTCTGGGACCCTAAATAAGAATTCTTGGACTTTAAATTTTGATCCATCTAATGACAGGAAGTCGGAGAGTTACAGGTTATCTTAATTACATTCAGTAAAAGGGAGATTCAGGATTTAGACCCCACTTACTAAATCTGTACGGAGGCCTTTTTCTCACATATAAAAAAGGCTTTCTGATGGCTTCCGAGGTGGCTCACAGTCCTACAGCCAGGAGCCTTTGATTCATGTCAGTTCATTATCCTTCTGTGCAACTTGGCCAGTGAGGAATGGGTGCTACAACAAGCACCACGCCTGGGAGATTTGATTTATGTTAAGAGTGATTCAATTATTTAAGACATAAACTCTGTGTGGATGCCTTCAGTCCTTACTGCATGTGGTTTTGTTATTATTCAGTCGTGACTCCTTCTGGGATTTTCTTGGCAAGGATGCTGGAATGTCTTGCTATTTCTTCCTCCAGCTCATTTTGCAGACGAGGGTTAGTGACTTGTTCTCCCAGCTGGTAATTATCTGAGGCCAGATTTGAACTTGGGGTTTCCTGACTCCAGACCTGATTCTATCCACTGCAGCACTTAGCTCTGCAGTCTCGTTGCCTAGATGAGGACTGAAGACTGCGGACCTCATTTTTGGAAACCACCTTTGAAAATGAGACAATGACCACCAGATGGCAGCAGATAGTAACGAAAGCGAGCCGGAGAGTTGGGTGCGGGAGATCTGGGCTAACTGCGTTTCCTTCTTGCTTTCCATCTTTAATGAGATATGTAAAGGAATGAGTCCCTTACCCATTAGACCCAGATGCTGCAGCATATGGAGAGATGCTGCACAGCGATATTTCTCTGGTTATTAAACAGGAGGCACCAAACCAGTTATTCACTCTGCCTTCTCCTGGAGTTGTCCTTTGTGCCTAGAGATTCTGCTGTTGACAAGGTAATGCTGCTCCAAGCCTGTGAAAGGGGTTGAAAAGACTGATGTTGGGACACGCTCTCCTCGCTCTGGTGGCAATGTGATGCTGGCTCTGTCGGGTGGATAATTAAATGATAAGCAGCAAAGCAGATGTTGCCACGCCAACTGACTATCAGCTGCCTCTGCTGCAGAGAGCCAAAGATGAAGGCAATTGACTTAGAACAGCTTCAGGTTTTTGCTACTCTCTATTCCCTTGCCCCCATCCTTGTACAGTTGTCCTGGGATTCATCATTTTGACCCGTTTGCAGCATCAGACAACTGTCTAAGACCTTGACACCTCTCAGTGTCATCATATGCAAAACAGGGTGCATGGAATTTGATGATTTCTTCAAGATCTGACATTTTTTATCCTGCCACTGGGCCTCGTCTGCAAAATGAGAGAATTGGCCTAAGACTGTAAGGTCTATCTTAACTCTGAAATTTTGTGATCTGTGATTTGGAAAATATTTACTTGGATATTGAAGGGACAGTAAAAGTGCTGCCGAAGAATTCCTATATCTCTGATTTTCCCTGGTTGAAAAATAAGCGTTAATTAATCAAAATAAAAAATAAATGAAATAAATGAATTAAAATGCAACGAATGTCAAAGGATGATAGGGAGGAAAGATGTCTCAAAGCACCCCCCACAGGAATTTAGGAAACTCATTCATAGGAGCAAGTAGAGAAATATCTTTTTTGGGATACTGATTTTCTAGAACAACCTAGTTACTAGTGCTGAAAGCAGACTGGTATACTTAATTCCCACTACAATACTTTTTTATCACCACCTAGCCTTCCTGCATCATTCCCCCCACCCTAACCATCTAGACCCACCTAGATACCCAACTTACCTCTTCCAAACTCTCCTAAATCCCATGAGTTTTCTCATGGTCTTGGAAATGTCCTGGGAAACAGAAATGAGCACCCATTCTATCCTGAACAGAATTGGGAGATTTTAGGAATCCTTTGTGTAGCATTTGTGGGTAAAGAGCAAGATCTCACTACTAAGGAATTTCAAGATAGTCAATAAACATCATTAAGCAATTACTATGGGCCAGACACTATACTAAGCTCAGTCAATACTAAGAAAAGCAAACACATGGTCCTTGCTCTTTACCCTTATTATATTCTGATGGTAGAGACAACATGCAAATAAGATTTATGGACGTACAAGTTATGTATAATGTGAATGAAAGGTAGGCTAGTGTCCCAGACTCATGGAGTATATAGAGGAGAGGAGAGTTATGATAGAATGACACAACAATCTGACGGAAATTAAAATGTTACATTATTATCCCTATTTTACTTGGGGGAAAACTGAGATCCAGAGAGTCCCTTTTTAGATTGGGGGAGAATCATAGCTAGATGGTTCTAATATCTCTCCATCTAAAATTCTTCCAAATTGTTGTTTTTGATTTCTTGTAGGTGTGATCCTCTGTAGGATTATGTTCAAGAGAAGAAGTGTCCTTTTTTATTCATTGTGGGGTGGGAGACAGAGAAAGGAAACTGAATCCCGTATCTTTGATTTCATTGTACAGAACTGTAGAAATCTACTGTATC
Source organism: Sminthopsis crassicaudata (assembly GCF_048593235.1). NCBI lineage: Eukaryota > Metazoa > Chordata > Mammalia > Dasyuromorphia > Dasyuridae > Sminthopsis > Sminthopsis crassicaudata. The sequence continues at coordinate 512,662,300 of NC_133618.1, forward strand.
AATCCAGATCAGCAACTGGTCAATAATGTACAATCTTAGACAGTAACTCATAGTTGTAGACGCTCTGTGACATTGAGAGATTCTGTGATTTTCAGCACTTGTAACTAGTAACTAGTTTCAGCACTAGTAAATAGTATTCTAGAAAATCAGTACCCCAGAAAAGCAATTTTATCTACCTGCCCTTATGAATGACTTTCCTAAATTCCCAGTGGGGCTGCATGGAGAAATCTTTAGGATTTGATCCCAGGACTCCTGACTCATCCTTCCAGGTCATTCTCATTTGTTGAGAATAACAATCAGTCAAGCTTCTTTCATTTCCCTCCTTCATCACACAGTGACTTTATGATAATTTCTCCCTATTTCACAGAATATTCCCTATCCTCCCACCCACTGTGAGTATTGGCACATGTTCTGTCATTTCTTATGATAATCAAACTTCTTTAAAAGAAGAGTGGTAATCAGTAATCAGGGTAGTGGGCTTGAATCCTGGCTTTGCACACTCCTCAGATGATGGGGGGAGAAATTCATTTACATAATCTTGGGTCTTAATTTTCTTCTCTGTAAAGAGAGATTAGATTAAATGAACTCTAAAGCTTGATCCAGTTTTTACTTCTATGACATGGCCTTCTAATGACTGGATCATTCATTCTTTTAGAGATACTGGAAGGAGAGTTCTTGCTAAATCTTAGAACACAATATAGTTGTGTTTTTATTATTCACATCTCAGTTTCTACCTTGGTAAACCAAAATTCACAGAATTTCTTCATTCAGCTGGTATGCAACTGAGGATTTTTTGCTGATATGTTTAATATTGTTCTGTATTCTCAGAAGTTGGGACAGTATGTTTGACAATAGCAACAAAACAGGCAATATCTGAGCCTCCCATGATCCCTGTGGGACCCTAAGGAGCTAGCCCTTGTGAATAGTGAAAATTCACAGCAAAAGCTAATAACCAGTTCTCCATGAAAGTCAATGTTTTATTCTACCCAGTTATCTAGGGATCAGAGATCCAGGTCTCCTCTGGGAAGTTATTGTGGAAAGGATCAGCTCAACCCAATTGCCTTTACAACAGGACTGAATGAGTACACCTTGCAGTGAGTGGTTCAAGCAGCTTCCTGCTGCCTGGCATAGAAATGAGCCACTGCAGTTGCAGCAATTACAAAAATCAAATGTCTTTTGTTACATTCTAAGCAGGAGGAGCAGCTATGGTGAGGAGAAGACTCGGCCATTATTTGTTAAGTGAGCTCAGTGGAACAGAACATCTGGCTCAGTCTCAAAGGCTGAGGGGCTGCCCTCTGGAAGCTACACATGCTATGGCCACACTCAGCCTAGCACCTTCCCAGAAGACTGAGGCTCTCCTCTGTGCTGTGTCTGTCTTGTGTATATGTGTGTTTGTGTTTGTATGTGTATTTATATGTGTATGTGTGTGTTTGTGTTTGTGTTCCAGTTCCCAGAAAATTAAAATCATCCAGAAATGGATGTCTTTCTTCCCTCACTTTCCACAAAGTGGTAACAGCTCACCTAAAATCAATGGCTCGATTGAGCACAGAAATAGGAAGATTCTCACTTAGGAATCTAGACAGATAGGTGAGCCCAGATCTGCTCACATAACAACAAGAATTTTTCTTTGTAATGGCCATTAGAATGTCACTATAGAAACTTCTCATAACATCTGTTTTATTGATGATTCCCATAAAAGCCACAGTCCCAGGGAAGAAGCACTGAGGAACTGGATTCAAGTTCCAGACCTGAGACTAGCCAGCAGTGCTAAGGCAACTCCCAGACAGATGCCTGAACCTGGAGTCAGGAATCTCTGACTTCAAACCTGCCTCAGAAACCTTAATAGCTGTTTGATTCTAGACAAATAACTGGAATTCTCTTAGCCTCAACTTTGTCATTTATAAAACGTTTTGTGGTTCTGTCATTTTCAGTCCTGCCTGACTCATTGTGACCTACCTCATTTGGGGTTTCCTTGACAAATTTACTGGCATGGTTTTCCATTTCCTTCTCCAGCTCATTTTACAGATGAGGAAACTGAGACAAACAGGGTAAAGTAATTTGACCAAGAGTTTGAAGTAAGAGTCTGAAGCCAGATTTTCATTCAGGAAGATGAGTATCCCATAAAATGAGGCTAATATTATTGCCTACTGTAAGAGGTTATCATGAGGATCCAATAAGATATATATACATATGTGTATATATATACACATATGTATACACACACACACACACACACACACATATATATATATACTATAAAATTCTTTGCAAACCTTATTTTTCATCATTCATCCAACTTCAGTTTCCTCAGCCATAAAATGGACATAGAAATATTCAAGAACCTTGCCTGGGGAAATGGAGACCCAGAAAGGTTATTACTTGTCCAAGATCACACAAGTAGCAAGCACAAAAGATAGGATCTGAATACAGAATCTCTGACTCTGAATCCAGCACCCTTCCCACAATACCACTTTTCAGGACTTATCTCCTTCAACAGGCAATACTAAGGAAAGTTCCCCATATCAAAATAAACTAATATCATCATATAACATAGAAGAGAAGACACCAGGGTGAACTCTGGTTTACTACAAACAGACTTGGAACAAGTCAGTGAATCTCTCCAAGCCTCAGTTTTGCCACCTAAAAAAATAATTGTGTTGAACTAAGTGACCTCTTCAGCCACCTACAATCCAAGAATCAATAGGTGATGAATCATTGGACTAGAAACAGAGCTTTGCCTCATAGGCTTGTCAAGTGGGTAGAGACAGTCTGCATGCTTATTTGTTTTATGTAGTTTTCTCTCCTTTTAGATTTTTCAAATGCACATTAGTCAATTATGCCCTATGCATAGGAAAGGCTGGAAAAGGCATTAAGAGAAAAAATGAATGCTTCCCTCCCTGTCTATATATTTTTCCCATTATGTGTGCATTTGTTTTAAAGATCTATCTTTTTAAAAATCAAAGTATTAAAATAGTAAAAAGAAAAAAAAACTGATTCTCTATAATCTGAAGACCTGGATTAAAATTCTAATCTAACCATTTATCTTGGGTTAGTCATTTAACCTACCTCAGCTATTTACAATTCTCTCTCAATGAAATAATAATGATGAAATAGAAAGTCTTTAAGGTATCTTATAGTTTCTACCTATTATCCTATAACTTTGGATATTGAAATATATATATATATATATATATATATATATATATACATGCAATAGCTTATATGGGTATTGCATTCTTACTTTTTTTTTGGTTTTTTTTTTGTTTTGTTTTTCTTTCTAACACCATAGTTCATTAGGGTATGTGTCTCCAGGGGAGAAATAGAGGTGGTATAACTAGGCCAGGTGAGAGTAGTCATAATCATAATTCACAATTTTAAAAGGCATTTAGGTTTTACAAAGCATTTCACTCAAAACAATCAGGTGAAGTAATTATTGCTGAAATTATTACCCCTAATCAATAGATGAAGAAATTAAAGCACAATCAAATGACTTGAAGAATTGTGCAGCTGCTAAATGTCAGAGCCAAATGGGTCTCCGGATTCAAGGTCCAAAGCTTTTCCAGGGGCCAGACCTCACCCTTCCTTCCCTCTTCATTAATCCTTCCTCTCATTCTTTGACTCACTGTTGACCAATTGTTCATACACTAAAGGCTGATTTTCTTTTATACGACACAGGCTGCCTAACTGAAAAACATACTTGTTGGGAACAAATCTGTCTTTGTGTTCTACTAGATTGTTAAGACTGAAAAAGAAAGTGGAGGAAATACTAAATAAACACCAACTCTGAATATTTTTGTTTGATTTCTTTCTTTCTCATTCTTCCTTTCTTTTCCAATTTCAGACTCACAGAGCTTTTATCTATACCATCATATTTCCTTCTGACTGTAGACCAAAGCATGCAAAGGGAATGGGAAGTTCAAGATAATAACAGTAAGAGCTAACATGTATAGAGCACTTCCTATGTGTTAGACACCAAGCTAAGCATCATTTGATCATAAGATCTCATTTAACCCTCATATTAGCCCTGAGAGGTGGGTATTATATTATTATCCTCACTTTACAATGGAAGAAAATAAAGTAGACACAGATTAAGTGATGATCCCAGGATCACAAGTTAGTAAATGTCCAAATTTAGATTTGAATTCTGGTCTTTCTGAGTCCAGAACTAGTTCTCTATTTGCAATATAACCTGGTTGCTTAGATGGGAAATGTGAAAAACTAACCTGACTCAGGGTTCAAAAAGCTCTATTCACCCACTTGATAAGGCCAACAAACAGGGAAGCTTCATAGAAGCCTGCCATACTTAATTGAAACATGATTGTGATTCAGAGACTTCTTCTAGGAGTGACCAAAGGAAACATGAGTAAGGGAATATCGAGAGGAAGAGGACCCAAAAACTGCCTTGGATCTATTTGTTTTGCCAAGAGCAGGTTTTTCTTAGTATCCATAGACCTAGTCATCTCAGACTTAGATATGGGTGGTGAAGACAGAGGGTAGAAATGTCATGTCAGTCACCCATCTCTTTTTAGGGAAGAAAGTAATACAACAATGGGTAGAAGTACAAATGTTAGAGCTGAAAGAGTCCTTAGAGATCTTCTTCCTAATACCTACCCTTCTCCACTTGAGGTAAAGTGACTTTTTCCAGTGCCATATAGATAGTAAATGGCCAAGAGAGGAAGTGAATCCAGAGCTTCTGATTCCAAGATCATAGTGTTCTTTGAATAACTCTCTTCTCATCTCAGCTTAGGAAATCAAGTGCTTCATGGAAGAGCTGAGGACATTTACGTGTCTGACATACTGAAAGTTATAATTTTTTGATTCAAGAAACATGCACTAAATGTCTGCTATGTGCATAGAAAATCGGACTGACTACAGAATATCAAGAACCCTAAAAAAGAGTAGTTCCATTCTTCAAGCCAGATGGCCCTGTGTAAACTATCCATACATTCTTACATTACTCAGCCGCCTATTGCTTCCTTGCCCCAAAATGTCTGATCACTTGATCCTTGGGTTGTTATTTCTTTTACCAAACAACAGTTTCTGAACTCTAGAGGAAGCTTAAATGAACTATGTTTCTCCTGTCTCTGTACAGACAACACTGTAAACTGTCATTAGCATCTCTTAATTTCTCATCCTTCTACCTCAATAGCCAAACAGTAGCTTTGAATTTGAGGGAACCCCATCACGAATCCTTTCATCAACAGAAGAATAGCACCTTGCAGAACTCTCCCAAAAATATTCTTCTCCCACATACCCGAGTTTGACCACTTGAGGGCAATGCTCGACCAGCCAAACTTTTGGGGTCATTAATAATACATTCTCTACATTCTCAGTCCTAATCTTTAACCAGATTCTGCACCCTCCTCCACTCACCTTTCATAGTCAATGAAACCTCCTCTCATACAAAGCCAAGATCAAGGACAATTAGAAGCCAGAGAGCATCACCCCTAAGCCAGCAGCAGCATTAGTCCTGTAATAATAATATCTAGTGATATGGAACTTTGCAGGAATAAAGGATGTTTCATTAACAAACAGACACATGCCTCAGTAGGTAGCAGCTTATTTTAGGGAAGAGGAGGAGGGACATCAAAGAAGGCTTCAATGACATTCAGTAGGAAGAAACTATTGTCATAGTTATACAATGAGATGCCACAAAATTACCCCTTTTCAGATTTAATTTTCCCCATTGCATGAACACCTACTGAGGCAAAATGCCAGAGTAGAAAGGGCATTGGATTGAGTCAGGAACAACTGGGTTCAAATTCTGTCACTCACATTAATTAGCTATGTAATCATAGGCAAGTATTTTAATCCTGAGACTAGGTTAATTCTCTAAAATGATATGGTAAGCAATGGGTTAAATTCCTTATCTCTATAGGTGGAAGAAGTTCCCACATGGACAAAATCACAAATTGCTGACAAATTGTTCAGTGGTATCTGACTCTCAGTGACCCCATGGATCATAGCATACTGTCCAAGGGATTTTCTTGGCAAAGATGCTAGAGTGGTTGGCTATTTCCTTTTTCAGGAGATTAAGGCAATCAAAGGTTTGCCCAGGATCACACAGCTAGTAAGTGTCTGAGGTCACATTTGAACTCAGATCTTCATAATTCCAGGCCCAACAGTCTATACACTGAGCCACCTAACTGCCTCTCACAAAATTATACTTCGGGCTTAAGCAATTGATATGAGGCTGAAAGACTACTGTTGTCATACTTGTCTCTGAAAATGACCTTCCAGAACCAGGGTCACAATGAGACATCAGAGGATTTTTTTTAAATGAATAATGGGTCATCTAGTTATCTTCAGAAGTGTCTACCTGAAAACTCATAGATTTAGGGCTAACAGTAATTCTAAAAGTTCCCTAATTCAAACCCCTCATTTTCCAGATTAGGATACCAAGAGGGGTTGAATAATTCACTCATAGATACAGAGCTGGAGCACATCAGAGGAGAGATGAGAATTCAGGTCCTATAACTCTAAACCCAGCAGTTACTCTACTCAATTCTTTTGCCACAATGAAGCCCATTTCTTCCTGTCCTTTTCAGTCTTCAGAAGATAATCTCAACCTTTACCTAAAATCCTCAAAGTCAAATTAGATGCTCCATAAATCACCCTTTTTCTGATGAGTAACTGAAAACATTTATCTTGTCAAAGATTTCATTTCTCAGGCACTGTCCATTGTGACAGTTGGGTATCTACTAAATGATTTGAAACTTTGTTCTCCCTTGAGATTCCTTAAGGATATGACTAGAAAGGTCCTAAAAGAGAATTACCAGGCTTCGTTCAAATAACATTGTCATTAAATTTAGCCAATAGACAAGAGTGACATTCAACACAATGAAAGAGGAAATGTGGAAAATATATCACAATGCATTGAATGGAGGACCAGCTGCACACATACCTTCCACCCTGAAATTTTCAGGTCGAGGACTCAGGAAGGTGGATCATCTTGGAGATCTCCCCATCATCAGCTCCTCAGTCGAGGCTTGATGCTGAATGTCAGACCTTAGACCACATGGGCCTCTTAAAAATCAAAGATCAAATGATGGACAGAAACAACTACACCCAGTGAAGGAACACTGGGAAGTGAATGTAAACTGTTAGCACTACTGTCTATCTACCCAGGTTACTTATACCTTCGGAATCTAATACTTAATGTGCAACAAGAAAATTGGATTTACACACATATGTTGTATCTAGGTTATACTGTAACACATGTAAAATGTATGGGGTTGCCTGTCATCTAGGGGAGGGAGTAGAGGAAGGAAGGGGAAAATTTGGAAAATGAATAGAAGGGATATTGTTATAAAAAAATTACTCATGCATGTATACTGTCAAAAAATTATAATTCTAAAATAAAAACTAAATAAAGCATATCTTTCTTAATATATATATATATATATATATATATATATATATATATATATATATATATATATATATATATATATATATATATATATATATATATATATATATATATATATATATATATATATATATATATATATATATATATCAAAGATCATGCTGAGTGTCCAGCATCTTGCTGCTATTCAGGTGAGAGACATTAGCTCCAATATTCCCTAGGCAAATCATCTGTCTCTTAAATCTCTTTTTCTTCATCTATAAAAAAGGGTTCCATACACTGGCACCATCTAACTTGTAGGGTTGATTAAAGGAAGCACTCTGGATATTAAAAGGCTACTACATGAATGGAATTTTTTCTTACTTTAAGTACAATCCCATCCTACACCTTCGGCTTCTAGCTTAAGTCAAGCCAATAATTCATTATCTGTATAATTTGCTCTTTTGTGTTGCAGAGACTGTGCAGGGAAATTGGATCCAGCCTTCATGAATATCCCCATTAAGGTAACTCCAGAGAGACAGTGACTCTCAGCCACTACAATATTAACCCCGGGGACATGGAGAAGGCTATCTTCCTCGATGTCATCTATGAAAGAGGCAGTTCCCATAATACATTGTCTGGATAGAAACTAATGGGCTCCCAATCAGTGATATATCACCATTCTCCAGGAAGGATTCTCTTCTAAGATCCATTCAGCCTCTGCCAGTTTATCCAGTAGAGCCCTAGGATCACGTCTTTCTTGGAGGAAGTATCACCCCAAATAGCTTCATAGAAACCTGCCTTTGCTTCCTGGCTGGATGCCCTACTTATGAGCAGTGATAGAATAAGAGGTTTGTGTATGTACAGTAGCTGAAGGGACTACCTGAAAGAACTAGAAAGAGATAGAGAGAGGAGAATTAATGGATTATAAAGTAGGGGAATTATTCTAATTATTCTCTTTTCTTCTTCCCTCCTTAGGAGAGTTGGGAATATGTAAACAAGTGCTGATCCAAAGATACCACAAGCTTATACGGAGGAGTGAAAAATCATAAATATGTAGATACAGGTGTACTATCCCTGTAGACAGTGTTGTCTCTGGCCCACAGGCTAAAAAGGTAGCAAGCCAGAAAATGGAAGTGGGCCAGAAGAGAGCACTGATTTTGTTTCCAATAGGGAATGATTTTCAAACAAGACCTGAAATGGAAGAGGTAGATGCCATACTCATAAAAATAATCCCTAAACACTTAAAGCATTTATAGCAAGAAGCATTCAAAGCAGAGATTAAATTTCATCACATCTTATGAAGGAAGGAAATAAGAATTTATTAAATATCTACAATATATTAGTGCTTTAAAAATAATATCTCATTTGATCCTCTAAACAACTCTAGGAGGTTGGTGGTATTATTATAACTATTTTACTGTTGAAAAAAACTGAGACATGCAGAGTTTAAGAGATTTGCTCTGTTACATAGCTAAGAAATATCTAAGGCTGGTTTTGAACTCCAGAACCAGTTTCTATCTACTGCATCATCTGGCTGCCTCAGATGGTAGGAGTGAGATTCATTCAATAAATACTTATTAAGCGTATACTATGTAAGTATACAGAAGTGGACAAAAAGGCAACCCTTATCTTCAAGAAGCTTACATTTTAATAGATTCTTCTTTGTTGAATATATGAGAAACTAGGATCCTGAGAGATTAAATGACCTATTGAAGGTTTACTATTACTTTCCTCAAAGATCAACACACATTTCCTAAAATAACCCAGATGGAGACAGAAATCTAGGGGAAAAAATACTTGGAGATCTGAAAACATTGGCTTTCAAAGACTAAAACCATGGACATATGGAAGTATGGTAGTGACTAGGGAACTAAGCTTGCACTCAGAAGAACTTGGGTTTAAATTCCCCTGGAGACATCCATTGTGTCATACTAGATAAGTCATTTGACTGCTCTGTGATTCATGTTCCTCATCTGCAAAAAGTAAAGAAGTACAGAGAAAGCTGGACTACTGACTTCTAATATTGCTTTAAGTTTCAAATTTGTGACCCTGTAGCTAAAGATACAAAATGACACATGTAGCATTTATGTAAGAGTGCTACAGAAAAGTTCTCATGTATCTTAAAATCTTAAATAAAGACCCAAGAGTAATCTCCAATGACTGAACCCTCACCTGATCTACTAGATAATGAGTTCCATCAGAGCAGACACTCTATGTTGTTTAAATTTTCTATACCTTATTTTACATTTAGCAGGGTCTTAATAAATGCTTGCAGAAAAGGTTTACCAGCAGTAAGTACCTTTTGGGTGACACACTAGAATTTTAATTCTACTTTCTCTTTGGTGATTTTAATTCATAGGGTTCCTTTTTGTCTTCAATGACATATTTTTGTTGGTCTTGATTTAGAGGGAAGTAAAAGGTTATAGATGCATCAGTTTGATGCATCAGCAGGACTGAGATCTGAGCTTGAATAACTTTGAACTTGCACATACGGGCAATGCTGACTATAAGAAGAATTGCATAGTGATGGCAGCAAATAGATTGCCTTTTCTCACTCTGAGGTGGCATTAGTTTACCATGAGAGTCAGCAACAGTTGAAAGGTACATTAGGATCAGAAATCTTAAATGTAACTTCAAGGAAATGTAGTCCAAACCCCTCACTTTATAAGGTATTATGCATCAGGAATGGAATTTGAAGTCAGATCCTCCAATTTAAAATTCTGTGTACTTTCTATTCTACCATTCTTCTTCCCTAATCAGCTTAGCCAACAAATCAAAAGTATCAGACCATCAAATTCCATAATTAACAGAATTATAGCCCCTGACATAATTATGAGATTTATACATATGTATATGTAGATATACATATGTATGTATATACAAATATATATATACACACACATATATTTAGTACCATCCTACCTCCTTTTAGATTTCTTGCCATCCATGACCTCTATACTCCCCATAGAAGAGATGTCTCATTAGGCCATAATCTAGATTTCAGAAGTAGATTACTAGAAAGCTGTTAGGTAATAAAAAAGCAAAGTATTTTCCTTCCCAGGGATATATTTATTTTAATAAGGTGGCCTCCAAGAGCAAGAGAAATTAATACCAAATGATGGAATTTCAAGCATTACAAAAGTTTAGTAGAGATCTTCCCAGTATTACCCAAATCAAATCACCTAGTTGACTGACCATTCTTTATACACAACAGTTCATCCCAGCAGCTCCGACCATCTGGAATTTCAGTCACCAAAGGTTTAAATAGAAAGTCTGAAATTATAACTTCATTAGCAGTAACAACATCATTGGAGAGAACCAATTTTATACTATATTATCTTCTGTTGATTTTGCCAAGGGCCACCCATGAGAACTCTCACATAATGCTAACAACCAGGAATATATTAGTAAATATTTAACATTCAGATCTCTGGGGGGGAAATGCATACATGATACACTTTAAAGTTTAATCTGTATTATTAATGCACTTTCTCCATCACTTTCTAAAGTCTAGACAATCAATGAAACAATAAATCAAATCTGATTTGTAGTGTTTACCAATTTCCAGGAAGTAAATGCTCACAATGAAAATTTAGTAATTCTCTTTCATTATCTGGTTCAAATTGGCTCCAAAAAACTGCTATTAATAAACTTATTTTTAAATAGAATTCTGAGGATTACAGAAAGTTTTCTTCAGCAACACTCTGAAGTAGGGAGCATGTTTTATATATTCCTTTTACAGATAAGGAACCTAAAGATTGAGAGAGACAAACTGATTTATTTTGGGCACACAGCAAGAAACTATTGAATCACAAACTCAAACTCAGATCTCTTGAACCTAAGATCTGTTCCATTTCTAGTATACCCTGCCTTTCAACCAAGATAATTTAGGGCTTTGAATTAAGAAAATCTAGGCCTCAAACAGTAGTTGTGTGCCCAAGGATGATTGTTCACCTACCTGTGTCTCAGGTATATATCTATAGATCTATAAAATAAAAATTCCTCATCTATAAAATAAAGATTCAATGACAGGTTCCTTCCAGTACCAAATATGTCATCTTGTGAATATTACAGAACCCAAGCTTCTGGAGGAATCGACTTAATCTCTATCTGCTCATCTGTAAATTAAGATAATAATGGCATACCTCTCAGAGTTTGGGGAGAATTCAGTTTTAAAGTAGTTTGAGCAAGCCTCAAACTACTATGCAAATTACCTTATTGTTATTGCTGCTGCTGTTGTTATGACTACTTTTTTTTTCCTTCTCATTCTCATATTAGCAACTGCTTTCCTTACATACAGACAAAATTGAAGGACCAAAGAGCAGGCAACAGGAGAAAAGGGCAGGGCAAATATTCTCTGGCTTTCATCACAAATACTGCAAGACTGAGGTTCCCAAGATCCAGCAGTAAGAATCTGGCAAGACACGACCCACCAGCTGTCATTTAGCAAAGAGTATCTATGCCCTCCCCTCCTTCTTGTCCCCTACTCCAATTTCCTTTCAGAGAAGAAATCTCTTGAGGCTGATAAGAAAACCTCACCATCTGCTGAAAGCATGGGACCCAAAGGGTTGAGATGCACAAGGGACTCACATAAAGGCCCCCATTCAATTGCTGCTTCTGAACAATCAGGAGTGTGTCTTGCGATAGCATAAAATGCCAACCACCCCATAGACCTATTTCCTTTATTGCTTCAGTGATAAAGCGGCTGAGCGGTTGTTACAGATAAGGCAGTTTTGTGTGCACTGTGCATGCAGAATAGACTTTACTGGGAACAGCAGAAAAAGTGAGCAGGATATGGTTGGGTGGATGTCCAACAAGAGGGAAGCTAGAGCCTTTGGCAAGCATACCATGAACTGGCTCAGTTACCTCCTCCTGCCTGTCCTCTCTAAATGTCCCCCTGGCAGGTGGGCAGCTGGAGGGCACATGGTACAGATTTCCCAACAGTTCCAATATTGTCTTTTTCCTTATAAAAATATCTTCCTGTTTTCCTTCCTGAGGCTAATTCTGCAGGACCAAATTCCCATAGTCCTCTGATAAGGTGGCCAAAAAAAGGAGCAGTAGTGGAATTACAATGTCAGCACAACATTCCTCGTGAAAATTATAACTCTGTCTACTGGTACCTTCAGAAGGCCAATCAGAAACTCATTTATGTCCATCATGGGTTTCAAGATCCATGTTGGGTGTTATCATATAATTGTGTGTTGGGAAAAGTGCTCCAGTAAATTAATCATAAGGAATGTACATCTAAGTGACAGGGTTGTATATTACTATGCTTTACAAGGACACTGTGATTCATGTCATGCACTGCAGCAAACAAAAACTGCATGTTTCAGGTGTGATATAAAATAAAGAGAACCCAGCAACTTAGAGAATGAATCAACATCACCCAAAGGGGGCTTGTGTTCTTCCAAACTTTCCCTTTCATTCAACAATTATTTGAAAAAAAGAACAGATAGCTATGAAAATGGTGTCAGAAAATAAGATCTGAACTTCTAGACCAGTGCTTAGAAATGAGAAGCTTGGCAAAGGCTAAAATGCATCAAATGAGAAATGAGAAAAATATGTTTACCTGAAGAGTACAGTCTGATCAAGAGGATTTTTCATTGAAATTGACCATAAGTTGCTCTCTGAACCTGTAGTGCTTATTCCTTCTATTTCTAAATGTTCAAAATCCATCCTTTTATGAATATATTCTATAATTTTGTCATAAATTGAAATGAATCTGTATTTTGTCACTGCCAGATTGTATTTGGAGTCATTTTGTTTTCAATGCTAATGTCTACAGAGGTGGTTGATGGAGATGGAAAGGAAACTCAAAAACAGTATCATAGATTTGAAGATGGGAAGAAACTTTAAGACCATTGAGTCTAATGCCTTTATTTTTTTCAAATGAAGAAACTGAGCTAGAGAGAAATTTCATAACTTGCCCATAGTCAATAAATATCTGAGAAAGGATTTGAACCCATCTCTTCCTCTACTCCAGTACTCTCTAGACTACACCATGCTTTCTTATGCACTAATAAGTTCAAGGAACAAAAAGCATTTCAGCTAGGAGAGACTTAAAGGGAATATGACAACTATCTTCAGTGCATAAAGGGCTACCTTATAGAATAAAATTCAATCAATTCAATTCAATAAATGTTTCTAAAGCATTTACTATCTGTCAGATCCAGTGCTATGCGTTGAAGATGCAATGACAAAAATGAAATGGTCCCTGACATTATAGAGCTTACATTCCTATTAGAGTGTGGCTGGAAAGGAGGAAGCATTCAATTTATGAAATGGTATTCGATTGATTTTGTTTGATCCAATAAGGAATCACTAGGAACAATAACTGAAAACTGCAAAGAATTAGATTTTGGTTTAATTTTTTAAAAACTTAGTAACAATTGGGCTGATTTAGGGCAGCTAGATGGCACAGTCAATAGAGTACCAGTCCTGGAGTCAAGAGGACCTGAGTTCAAATTTGGACTGAGACAATTAACACTTATTAGCTGTGTGATCCTAGGCAACTCACTTAACCCCAAGTGCCTTGCAAAAGGAAATAAACAAAAAATCAAAACAAATGGGCTGTCTTAGGGAGTAGAAAAGACCTGATAATTTTTTGTTATAGAAGTTATAGCAGAGGGCTTTGCTAATAACAATGACAATAACAAAAATAACAACTTGTATTTTCATAGCAATTTAGGGATTAAAAAATTTTCCTCACAATAGTCCTGTGAAGTTGATAGTACAGATATTATAACCATTTTATATGTAAGAAAACTAAAACTCCAATAAGATAATTCACAACCAGGTATCTTTTTATCTGAGATCAGTGATCTCAGAGCAGAGTTCAAGGACCCTATTGAAACTCACCAAAATCCTTCAAAGGTCCATAAGGCCAAGACTATTTTCACAATAACACTAAGAAGTTTTCATTTATAAGACAGTAGACATCAATAGACTTTAAGCACATAAACAGATGCTTTTGGGGGTCCTCAATAATTTTAAGAGTATAAAGGAGTCCCAAGACCATAAAGTTTGAGAATCATTGGAGTAGACAGTCTCTGAGGTTTCTGCCAACTTTGATAGGCTGTAGTATTTATTGAATGGCCATGATGAATTAGGCACTGTGTAAGGCAATGTAGACACATAATAATGCAAATGAAAGAGCATTTCCCCCCTAAGTATTATTTGTTCATTTGTCTGGTGAATCCCCAGAGTCTAGCAAAGTACATTGCACATAGTACATAAATGTCTGATGATTGAGTTAAATACAATTCACCTTAAAGCTTAAAGTTTCTCTTATTGAATATTTTAATCTATACAAATGTCAGTCTGCTAGTTATACCTTCTAACATTGATGCCCTTAAGCCATCAGAAGTTTAAAAATTGCTATTGAAACACGTGAATTTCTCACTTTAATCTCTAAAGTTACCTGGAGATCTGATAGATGAAATGTCATTCTGGTCCCATAGTATAACAGAAAAATATGACATGCATACAAATTAAAGAGCAGAACAAACAGAGACACAAACTTTATTACAGAGACACAAACAAAAGTCTATTAATGACCTCAAAAGGTTGAAATAAATCAGAGGTTCTTAGTAAGCCTTGAAGAAGAAGGGAAACAAACATTTACAAAACACATATTGTATGTAAGGCATGATTTTAGAAAAAAATGTATTTAATCCTCAACTGAGACAAACATAGGTTACTTATCCAGAGTTATATTACTAGCAAGCATCTAAAGTCGGTTCTGATTCCACTGTACCATCTAGCTCAGGGGTCCTCAAACTTTTTAAATAGGGGGCCAGTTCACTGTCCCTCAGACTGTTGAAGGGCCGGACTAGAGTAAAAACAAAAACTATGAACAAATTCCTATGCACGCTTCATATATCTTATTTTGAAGCGAAGAAACAAAACAGGAACAAATACAATATTTAAAATGAAGTAAGGTTCAATCAACAAACTTACCAGTATTTCAATGAGAACTATGGGCCTGCTTTTGGGTAATGAGATGGTCAGTGTCTGGTTCCATATTTGTCACTGCTAGTCATAACAAGTGATGCAAGTGTGCATCCATTAGTCTTGATCTGATTGGAGATTTTCAAATGTTTCATCCTAGAAAAAGTGTTCACAAATATAAGGGCTACCAAAGATGGTTGTCATTTTAAGTGCATGGTTCCTGAGATGAGGATATGTCTCAGAGGGGAGAGCTGCATAGAAATTTTGAAGGCTGCTTGACTTGAATGCGTCTTTCAGAAAGTCACCATTCTGCAGTTCAGCCAGTTCCATTTGGTAAATTGTATCCATATTTTCAATGTCAATAGAAAATGGGTTACGGAAAAGCTGTATGTCCCGTTCATGGAGATGAAGCTCTTTAAATCTAAATTGGAACTCCTTTTGCAATTTTTCCAATGAATCCACACATTTTTTGTTTGGGAATGCAATCAGCAGTTTTTCTGCTAACAGATTTTGAGTTGTGGGGAGATGGCAGAAGTTTTCCTCTTTTACTTGTTTGATGAGGAGGCCTCATTTTACTTCAAATGTTTTGATATGTGATTGCATATCACAGATGAGCTTTCCCTTTCCTTCAAGTTGCATATTGAAATTGTTGAGTAGCTCTGTTACATCTGTCAGAAAGGCAAGGTGCCATTTCCATTCTGCATCACTGATCTCTGGTATTCTTTGTTTTTTGAAAGCAGAAAAGTTGTAATCTGTGGAAGTAAGTCATAGAAACATTTCAAAACTCTCCCTTGACTCAGCCAATGGACTTCTGTGTGATATAGAACATCTTCATACTCAACATTTAGCTCAGACAGAAATCCCTGAAATTGTCTGCGATTTATTGCATTAGCTCTAATAAAGTTAACACAAGATCATAATTTTCATAACAGAGTCCACTTCAGTGATTTATTATGCAGCGCTTGTTGGCGGATGAGGCAGTGTATGGCTATTGGGTGAGAATGGTTATGTTTGCCCATCTCTGGGTTAATGCGAGCAGTTTCTCCTTTCTTAGACCCCACCATGCTAGGGGTGCCATCAGTTGTCACGCTGTCTAGTTTAGCCCAGTCCAGCTCCAAACCATTCATGGTTTGGCAAACCTTTTTATAGATATCCTCTCCTATAGTTGTTCCTTTGATGCTTTGCAGTGCAGCAAGCTCTTCTATGACTTCAAAATAATCATTTGTCCCATGAATAAAAATTAGAAGTTGTGCAGAATCACAAACTTCATTGCTTTCGTCAAGTGCCAAGGAAAAATATGAAAATTTTTTTGTGGAGTTTTGCAAATGCTGATGCAGATTGTCTCCCATTTCTTCAACCCTCCATGTAATTGTAGGTACTGAAAGACTCACTGTACTAAATAAATTGGCTTTCTTTGGACACATCTCTTTGGCAACAGAAAGAAGGCATTCTTTAACAAATTCTCCCTCCACAAATGGTCTACCAGTGTGTGCTATTAGCTTGGCAACTTGAAAACTTGCTCTCAGTGATGAAATATTTAGCTGCTTCTGCTTCACAAAAATATTTTGCTGAGTTGTCAATGTATTTTTCAGTTTTAATATTTTATCTTTTCTCACTTCTCCAACCAATCATATTTATCTCTATGTTGAGTTTCATAGTATCGCCACAAATTATATTCTTTGAACACAGACACCATATTCTGGCATATCAGACATAAAGCTCTTTCCTTGTACTACATAAAAAGTAATCATAAGTCCACTGTTCTTTGAATATCCTACACTCCAAGTCAATTTTTCTTTTTCTTGACATCATTATTTCTAAGGGAATCCAAATTGCTATTAGTAAAATACCTATATATATATATATACACACATACACATAGTGGTACAAAAATAATATACCAGCAATAACTTTGCCCACACAGAGACATACAGACTGCAATGCCCAACTTCCTCCAAGCTACCTCTGTGCTGTGATGCCTCCATTTCCCGCACTCTCTCTCCCGCTTCAGACCTTCACTGCACACAAGTCACCACTCAGGCAGCCCTCCCAAATGCCCTGGGTTCCTCTGAATCCTGGGATCAATTCTCATGATCCAGCGCTGAATGATTGTACGTGCTGCACTCGTAATTTATCATAATCACAGGCAAGACTGTGCATATATGTATATAACTGCGCCATATATTGTCTGTGCAGAATGAGCTTCAGTGACAAATCGTACACTGGGGCTTCCAGGGGAGGTCATCATGTGACTTGAAGCTGCACAAGTGTATGGGGACCTTAAGAATTTGGAGATGGATGAAGCAGTACACCAGCTCTGCACCCCCTCATACTCAGGATAAGTGGGGGGCACTAAGGTCAGACCCCCAGTGATTATAAGGTGATGACATATGTTAGCAATATTCCATCTCTTTATGAAACTACAGAACATACACACAATGATAAAACTGATGACCTCAACAGCCAGACATGAGGTCACTATGAATACAGGGCCACGGCCTGGTACCAGGAGCCTCACTCTGGGCGACAATAGCAGTCAGTACTGCAACATGTGCTAGAGAGGAAGCCGTTACATTGTCATTACAGCATAATGACAATGATAGAGTCAAGCTGGGACTTGTAGTATTAACTGTTACTATACCCATGCACCAGACACAGCCCATATATTCCCCCTGCAGCGGCTGTGACATGCGCAGCATGCACTGTACATCCCTTGCACCTATCTGTTGTGGTGGCTTCCGTTACTTTACAAGGCCACGAGCCATCAGTTCTCCATCTTCTGCATCTCTCTCCCTTCCCCACACCATACACCCCAGCTTGGGAACTTACTTTACCTCCATATCGCCTCACACTCTGTCTCCACCGTCTCAGCCCAGTGCAGGAAGTGTGCGTTGCTAAAGCAAGTTTAGGTTGAATGTCACTTCCAGTCTGATTTTGCCATAACCCTGGGGGCCACATAAACATCCTCAGTGGCCACATCTGGCTCGCGAGCCGTAGTTTGACGACCCCTGGCCTAGAGAATGGCCTCTTTGGATTATAGACATTAAGGATTGTTTCTATTCTATCCCTCTAGATAAGGGGGATATGAAAAGATTTGCCTTTTCAGTGCCCAGCGTTAACTTAGCTGAGCCTTATAAAAGATATGAATGGACAGTTTTGCCACAGGGAATGAAAAAC
Organism: Sminthopsis crassicaudata; assembly: GCF_048593235.1. Lineage (NCBI taxonomy): Eukaryota > Metazoa > Chordata > Mammalia > Dasyuromorphia > Dasyuridae > Sminthopsis > Sminthopsis crassicaudata. The sequence goes on from NC_133618.1 coordinate 512,680,781, forward strand.
AGCCCTACTATGTGTCAAATGTATGTTGTTGCTGCTCTTGCTCCAGTAAGAAAAGCATTTCCAAAAGTAATGTTATTACATTACATGGATGATATATTGGGATGTGCACCTGAGGAACAAATGTTAGAAACATGTCTACAAAAGACCATGGAAACACTAAGGAACTACAAATTACACATAGCTCCAGAAAAAAATTCAAAGACATGCTCATTTTTAATATTTAGGATATGAAGTATACCCTAAGGTGCTTACAGTACAAAAACTCCTTAAAAACAGAGAAGCTAAACACCTTAAATGACTTCCAGAAATTGATAGGAGATATCCAATGGATACGTCCAGTGTTAAGCTTGACTACTTATCAATTGCAACCATTATATGACATTTTAAGAGGACACAATACTTTAAACTCACCATGCCAATTTACAAAAGAAGCTCAAGAGGCTATGAGAGAAGTTGAACTGGCTTTATCCAATGTGGTTGAAAGAGTCACTCAAAAACCCTTGGAAATATCAGTGTTTGCTACACAAGAGACACTCACACAACAGTCCTTCATCAAGGAGACAGTGTGATAGAGTGGGTGAACCTCCCAGCACAACCAGAACAAAGCATTACTCCTTACCCAGTGCTTGTGGCTAAAATTTTATTAAAGGCCATTAAGCAAGCAATACAATTATCTGGAATAAGACCTGACAAGATATACACCTTTTATACTAATGCACAAGTTAATGTGTGCTGTGAAACCATCCCAGAGTGGCAAATTTTACACACGGGTCTCCATTAAAGATAACCAGAGTATTACATAATTGGCGATGGATTCTTGAAGAAAAGTTTTCTAAAGTTCCTCTTATACAATCAACCATCTTTACAGATGCATCCAAACATAGTATTTGAACTGTATACTCTTGTGACAACTATAAAGAGAATAGTTAAAACTCCTTTTCAGTCCACTCAACAGAATGAATTGTATGCAATCATTCTAGCTCTTACTATTATCCAGGAGATATAAATATAATATCTGATTCAGCCTATTCAGTAGATGTGGTACAAAATATTGCCACAGCTCAAATAAAATTTGTAGCCTCTAATATATATCAGCCCTTTAAGGAACTTCAAGAGCAAGTGAGAAAGCATCCAGGTAAGATTTATATCTTGCATGTCCACTCTCATAGTGGACTTCCAGGTCCTTCTAACCATGTTGGCCAATACTCCATTATTTCAAGAAGCCCAAGAATCTCATTTTAAATATCATCAGGCTGCTTGAGCTTTACGTTTACAATTTGGAATAACAAGAGAAGAAGCTAAGAGCATAGTAAAAACCTGTCCAGCTTGTCTTCCTTTCTATGCTCCTACACTCCCTCTAAGGAAGAACCCTCGTGGTTTGAGACCTAATGAAATTTGGCAAGTGGATGTGACCCATTATAAATCTTTTGGTTGTCTGTCTTTTATCCACATTGTGGTAGACACCTTTTCAGGATTCACTTTTGCAAAACCAGCAGCAAAAGAGACAGCCCGAGTGGTCACTGAATTCCTTATACAAGCATTTGCAATTATGGGTGTGCCACAAGCAGTAAAAACAGATAATGGACCTGCATATACTTCTAAATATTTTGCACACTTTTGTGCACAGTATAAGATTTTACACACCACTGGCATACCCTTTAATCCTCAAGGACAGGCAATAGTAGAGAGGAGAAACAGAGACATTAAGATGCTCCTCCAAAAATAAAAGAAAGGGGGAGCCACAGGTAACCCTAGAGAACTTACAAATCAATCCCTTTATAGTATTAACTACTTGATTTTTGACAAAGATGCACTTGCTCCAGTGGACAGGTTTTATAACCCACCAGAAGGGCAGTGTCCAGTGTGAGCAGCTCCACTATCTTTAGATAATCTCCAGGTAATGTGAAGAGACCCAGAAAGTGGTGAATGGAAGGGACCAGACAGGTTAACTGCTTGGGGGAGAGAGTTTGCTTGTGTCTCTACAGATGAAGAAGGAATCGGATGGGTGCCAACAAGTCGTATTAGCCTTTTCCATCGGAGAGAGACAGAGCAGACCCTTGAAACGAAGAAGATCCAAGAAACTTGGGTGGTTCTGTTGCTGACTGTTCCCACCACTGAAAGAGCATGGCAGTTATGGGGTTTGACTCATGGACATCAAAAACTGTAGGACTTAGAAACCCTCAGGAATCATTGGATTCTTTGAGACATAAGATTGTTGCAGGACTTCAAAATCTGCAGGAATCATTGGATTCCCTAACATATAAAAAGACTATTGCAGGACTTCAAAAACTTCCAGGGATCATTGGATTCCCTGGCATATGAAGCAATGGACAATAGATTGGTTTTGGACTATCTCTTGGCTACTGAAGGAGGCGTGTGTGTTTTTGTTACTTACATACCTTCCTTTTAGGACTTCTGGAAATCTTTTACAGCATCATGTTGATTCATATTGTTTGTTATATCACTACTTGCATGTACAATTCATGTTTGTTATATTTCATCCAGCCTGCACTGACTGTGGGGAGAGTCATCACTAATAGCCCGTGTGTTATTGCTATGTGCTTGTGTAATACCTCCCATGATGATGGGTTTGTGCATACCTGTTTCCAATAAGACCCTTCAGGCCAAAAACCCGCTAGCAATCCCCACTTCCCTTTGGTGCTTTTCATCTCCCTTCCTGAGACATCAGGGAGGGCATGATCATCTCCTTTTTAGTGCTTTCACCTCCCTTCCTGAGATGTCAGGGGGTGCATGATTGCCTCCTTTTGGGGGTTCTCACCTTCCTGAGAAGTCAGGGATGGCGTGACCACCTGTGTTCTAAAGTCAAAAGGACCAGAATTCAAATCCAGCCTCAGACACTTAACTATGTGACCATGGGGAAGTCACTTAATCCCAATTGCTTCACAAAAACAAACAAACAAACAAACAAAAACCCTCAAAATTATTTTTTGTGGCAAAAGAATTTTAAAAGAAAACTTTTAATTGTACCTACTTTCTTCTAGATCCCTTTAAAGCAAGGTAGGGATGAAGACCAAAGACATTTGGGTGCTAATTGCCTTGAAGAATTCTATGTTAACAGTTTTGCATTCTCACAAGGATCCATTCTAAATATTTCAACTGCGTTCTGATGAACATTTTGGAAACTCTGAGAATAAAGCAAACCTCTGAATGGCATTAGCATGTGGCTTTTCTAGTGATAAAGTTGTACAACTCCATCAGCATTATCTTAATGATTTTACCCATCTGCTGTTTGCATCTGAAAACCTCCTATCACCCCCAAATCTATGGTTTGACATCTATGAAAAGAAACAGAAGATACTCATCATGATTCATATCTCATATATGAAAACTTAGATTGAGAGAGATATTGAAAGAAGCTTTACTCTCTGGATATAGCATCAATCAGGAAGAATGCTGAAAGAAAAAAGGGAGATATGCAATTCATGTTCATCGTCAGGACATTTGACCAGGAGATGAAATTCAATTAAGAAATCTTAGTAGTTATGGAATATAGAAATTAGAAGATTAAATAAAAGTTACTGGATATCCAAGTGGAGAATAGCTAAGCACCTTTGTTTACAAAGCAGCTCCTTGGACTTTTGAATACTCAAGAAGAAAATTAATCAAAATCATTTAGTGTTAATTATTGAGTGAGTTGACCTGTTAGATCAGCATGCTAAAGATGGAAGTCACTCATCTCAGCAGACTCAAAGAGGTTGCCTTTCAGTCATAGAAAGCATATCTGATTCAGGCAAAGAATAAAAAAGAAGATATTTCAAACATATAATGCCATATGTTTTCTGTACACTGCACCATGTTTGCTCTTCAGCTAAATAGTAAAAGTAAAAATAGATGATCATTCATTCAACAATAGTCTGGCTATTAAAAACTAACATTCTCTACATAAACATTAGTCATAGATATTTTGTTACTCTTTAAGCATCCTTTATAGTCACAAGCTCCCCAGAATTAGTCAACAACATGACCACCTCATAATAAGGGCCCTACTAATGAAGCCTTAATGGATTCTATTGCTACCAACAGGTCTAATATGCTCCATAACCCAATGTGTTGCCTAGAGATATTACTTAGAGTTCTTGATCTGAGTAAAAAGGAAAAACCCTGTAGTTTTCACTCTCTCTCCTGGTTTTCCCATGGTCACACAACCACTATATTTACATCAGAATCATATCCCACAACTTGAGATATTCCCGAATTAATAGGCATCCACTTACTTTCCAGTTCTTAGCCACAACAAAGAGTTGCTATAAATATTTTGGAGCATAGAGGTTCCTTTTCTTTTTCCCTTGACCACATTAGAAAACAAACATAATAATGGTATTGCTGGATAAAAGGTTATACACACTTTTATAACCCTTTGTACATAATTTCAGATTGCTCTCAAAATAGTTAGATCACTTCAGACATTCACAAAAGGTACATTAGGATTCTAATTTTTTCACATCTCCATCAATATTTTCCAATTCCACCTTCTATCATTTTAGCTAATCTGGTAGTTCTGAGGACTACATTAAAGTTTTCTTTTTATTTGAAATTTTCTAATCAGTTTTGATTTATAACATTACCACATATAATTTCTACTTTTTTCATAAAAAACTGCCTGTTCATATCTTCAGCCATTTATCAATTGGGGGATGACTAATGTTCTTATGAACATGTTATATGAATGATTCAGCTTAGAAACTGACTTGAAACTTACATTTTAATGTAAGACAATATAGTAAAGTGGGATGAACACTGATCTTGATATCAGAAGAACTGGGTTCAAATCCAATATTTGTTGAATTCTCCCTTTGCTTTAGTCAAATTCACTAAAATCCCTGGATCTATTTGATCATTTTAAAAAATTACATAGAATCAAAAGGTCTTTAAACACTCTTCTAGGTCTTCTAGATATTCTAAAACTCTGATCTATTCCAAGACATTCTCTTGATTTTTGTTACAAAAGTACTTTACCCCAATACCAATTTAGGTACTATGTACCTTCAACTTTTGGCATTTTGTTCTGCTTTTTTGCCAAGTAAAATGAGTCTCATTCCTCTTCTTTGTGACCTTTCAAACATCTAAGGGCAGATATTATGTTATTCCCCTTGAATCTACTAACTATGACTTGTATTTGTCTACAAACATATTGTTTCCTATTGGTAGAATATAAGTACTTCCAAGAGAGGTCCTGTTTTTTGTTTTTTGTTTTTTTTTTCCCCTTTGTATCTGCAACATCTAGGACAGTTCCAGGTATATTAGAGATACTTACTGAACACTTGTTGAGTTGCATTTATTTTTTTTAAATAAGATTTTATTTTTTACCAATTATGTAAAAACAATTTTTAGCATTTATTTTTACAAAATTTTGAGTTCCAAATTTGTCTTCCTTTCTCCTTCCTTCTCCTCCCTTCTTGTTTAAATGATGGACAATTTGATATCAGCTATATATGTGCTAAAATCTTACAAAAATGAAAGTAAAAATGCATCATTCCATAAAATTGAAAAATATACTAAAAAATAAAATGAAAAAAAATTGGAAGTTTTATGAGAAAACAAAGATTTCAGGAGTGAGAGTTCAAAATGTCCTAAAGGAAGGGAAACAAAGAGGTTCAGAATAAAAGGCAATGCAGATAGACTCAATGTAAAGTATCTGTAAAAGTCTTTTTCAAACTTTAAATTTCAATTAAAATGCTCAAAATGACCATATTTTTCACTATTAAAACCACTTCTAGTTAATAAGCTGCAAAATTCTAATGTTTGTTACCTGTTTTCATCAGCTACTTTTAGTAGCTGATTTTGTAGTCTTTTGTAAAGGTGGAAATAGAATGGTGGGCAGTGGAACATGTAGGGAAGAGAGAGTCTTTGGATCTTTTCTTTTTGCCAGAATGAGTAATAGAAATGGAGAATTTGGAAATCAGAGCTAATAAGCACAAATGAACTGATGGCTGGGTAACATACATTCAAGAAAGCTGTGGTGGGCATCAACCACTGATAATGTTTATCAAAATTAAAGAGAGAAAATGAGAAAAAGGATTTGACTGAATAAAAAGTAACATAGGTGCTCACCAACACCAAGATGGGGTAAGTGGCTCTAGTCTCAGGGGACTTTCTTGATAATTTGCTGGAGCTGTGAATATCCTGGACTTGTTAATGGTGTTTTTGCAGGAGAAGCACCAGGTAGCCACTGGATATGGCCATAAATCCTACACACAGGAAATCAGGAATAGAGAACAAAATTATAAATAGAAAGACTCTGAATGCCGTTGAAGCAGATTCTGAACAGAATCCTAGATTCCATACCCTTGTGTTATTATTGCTTTTTATAATTTTTTGTATACCCACAAATATAGAGATATTAATCAGTACTTGTAGGATCCAGCAGAAAAGACATAATAGGAAAATGTACATTGAGGGAAAAATGCAAAAAATTTAATACTGACATAGTACACAAACTCAAATTTTGTCAAAAATTTATTAGTTTGTATAGCTTAACCCAAAGCAAACCACTGAAAATGCTTAAATGGGCTTTAATCAGTCCCATAGGCACAAAGGTTTGGTCCTAGCCTTACTGTGAATTTTTATTAGACTTGCACGTGTGTGCAAGTTTCCACAAATCAGTTAGAATGCCCTTAAAACTTGACCCAAGTTTAAAGGAGCAGGTATCAGGCACACTTCTTAAAGTAGCCCATGACACCTTGTATAACCACACACACACACACACCCTCAAGGGATACAGCAGTGACTAACATTGAGCAATAAACGAAAGTTTGACTAAATCATAATTTAAAAGGTTGGTAAATCTCGTACCGGCCGCCACGATCATATGATTAACCCAAATTAACAGAAGAACAGCCTAAAGTGAGTTTAAGCAAAACATTCACCCAATAAGGTTAAAACTCAACTGTGCTGTAATACACCCTAGTTGATATTAAAATACACAACTAACATGACTTGATCCCTGCTGAAGACACTAAAGCTAAGGTACAAACTGGGATTAGAAACTCCACTATGTTTGGCTGTAAACCGAGGTAATTAAATAACAAGATTACTTGCCAGAGAACTACTAACCACTGCTTCAAACTCAAAGGACATGGCTGTGCCTTAGACCCTCCTAGAGGAGCCTGTTGTATAATCAATAAACCCCATACACCTCATCCCTTCTCGCTGGACCCGTCTATATACCGTCATGGTCAGCTCACCCCAACAGAGTCCTAAAGTGAACAAAATTATGAAACCATAAAAAAGTTAGGTTAAGGTGCAGCATATGGAGGGGAAAGTAATAGGCTACATTTTCCACTGTATAACCAAACGAAATGTTTATTGAAAGAAAGATATGAAGGAGGATTTAACAGTAAGTTAAGAATAGGGAGTTTAATTGCTGCTTGGGATGCAGCAGGCCGCGGCACACGTTGGGGCAGGGGGAGGGTATGTGGATTGTTGTTGTTGTTTGTTGTTGTTTGTTGTTTGTTGTTAAGGGACATGAGTAATCCAGGGAGGAATTTTATTGTAAAAAAATGTTTAATGTCAAAAAAAAAAAAAAAAATATATATATATATATATATATATATATATATATATATATATATATATATGTATATATATATATATATATATATATGTATATATGTATGTATATATATATATATATATATATATATATATATATAATGGGATCACATCCTTCTTATGTATTACAATATACTGTTATTCAGTAACTCAAAGATATCTTGAAATATTCCAACCTTTCATCTGATGAATTCTCTTTTTTTCCCCCAAGAGACCATAGGAAACAAAGGTTCTTCAAAAAAAAAGATGTCTCTAAATGAACCATCCATTTCTTCGGGAAGCTGTCTTTCTTTTAAAAACAAACCTGTAAAAAGATCAATTTATCCAAGTGTAATGACCCTTCACCTTTCTAATGTCAAATTAAGTTATCCATACTATTGTTAAACTATGTATAATGGATGAAAGAGTAATAATTTATAGATGGTACTGGCCACAAAATTTTTCAGTAAAAATGTTTATGCACTTTCAGGGATAAGCTTACTTTTTTACTTGCTCATGGCTTAATTTAACCTCAGACTGTACCAGAGTCTGTTTGCAATGATTACTTTAACTTTAATCTAGTCTACCTTTGATATAGACTGGATCCACTAAAACAGGACCCCCTTAAAGCATTAATAAATAGTTCAAAAGAAAACTTACCAGCCTTTCTCCTGGGAGTCTGAAAGTCATTTTATGAGTCAATAATCACTGCTCATAGGATACAAGTAGATTTCTATAATTCTGTCTCATTTACTTTGGATACAATTGGAGTTTGTAAAACTTAAAGTAGTATCACACAAGATGAGATATTTTATAGGAAAATAACACTACTCCAAAAGACTACAAGGAATCAACCTGTGAGGGATGTAGAAGACCCTTACCCAAAATGACTACTCAGAGATCACTCAGTAGAAAGCAGAAAGATTGTTTATTAAAACCTCCAGAGGATGGGCCCTTCTATCACAAGATAAGGGAAAGAGAAATCTTGTGGTAGGAGGACTAAAGAAGTAATAAAAATACACAGCTCTTATACAAGACATTACATCACAAGAAAGAAAGCATTGAGAAGGGGGGAGGCATCTAATTGGTTGTTGCTATCCGGAGAGATTGAAATGGAAAGGTTTCTGTTTCCCCAAAATCCTCTGATTTCTAAGAAATAGAAAAAACAGGCTTTCAGGTTTCAGATAGACATTGGTCAAGCTAATAAACTAAATATCTATAAATGTCATTAGCTCAGGTTAAATAAATATGGTTATAGCTGGCCAAGATCAAGTAAATATGAGCCTGCACATATTATACAGGTCATAAGGGAAACACAGAAATAATGAAAATAAAATTCAGAAAAAGAATTCATACATTCCTGTACATTCTTCACTTTATCTCTCTATTCCACACAATTTCTCCTTAAAATATATACATGATTTTGTCATATTTCTATGAACTTACACACTGTTCAAAATCAGTTAACATATTTATACATTGTTTATCAAGTTCATCATCAAGATCATACCCCTCTAATGCATTCCAGCCTTTTTCTCTGAAGAATCATCATTTTAATACCATCTTCTGTATGCAATATTTCAATAGGTACCCTTGAACTATTCTGGTTACTAATTTAATTATACGGGGTAGACATAGTGGCAACAGGATAATACCACTGATTACAATAATTCCATACCATAAAAATTGCTTCCACCAACTCTCTTGGAAACAGTTATCCCGGAAAAGATTGCATTTGGCAGACATAAAAATACAAAGGTAAATTAACAAAGATGACAATCTAGGGAAACTGAGGCACAACATTAGGCACTCTCCTTCTGAATATTTGAATTATTGAATTACCTCCCCCGGATACCTGAGAGGTCTCAGCATTATAATTTTGACCAACCCAATGTGAAACAAATCAAATATAAAACTAAAAAATGCAAGAACTTATGGCAAAAGCAAGCCTCTTCCTGACAACCCCAGAGTTATCAGTGGTACAAAGGCCCTCATCTCAGCCATAGAATCCAGTTTGAGATGGATGGTTATCTGTGTTAGGTGGTTTGCAGTCATTTGTGCACTTAACTCAGCTTCTGCTTCTATAGGGAGTAGCAGTGCTCAAGACAGCCCCATGCTAGGAGGGGTATCCCAAGTCTGTTAGGGATTCCAAAAGAGGGAAAGAGTGGGGTCCAGAATAGCTCCACTTGTCCCCTCTGATAGAACAGGAACTGCTTCCAAAATCCAGAAAGGATTTCTGAGCAGAATATGCACAGTTAGACCATAAAGACAGGCAAACCCCAAACTTTAGAGGCTTCATCTCAAAATGGCAGTGTCCTCTGAAAATGCTGAGATACCAAGTAAGAAACTGGGCTTACAGGACTGGAGATTGCCAGTCCCAAGGCAGGTGTCTATATCTTGGAGATTTCCTAAAAGCAGGCAATCAGAGAACAGTCTGCCAGAGCAATTCCAACAGAATAAGGGATTTCTAAGCTAAAGCATCAAATAATCGTCCCACATATAAAGTTACCATACATCCATAACAGCAATAATTTGCACTATTTAACAATTTCTGTCCCAAATCTTAAACACACACTTTATCTCTCTATTCCACACAAACCAGATCAGGGAAGTCTGATAGGAATAAAAAACCTTACCTTTGTGATTCCACTCCAATGTGCTGGTTTTGTTTCCATCATTCTGTGATCTCAGGAAAATTGTAGTCATCACATTTCTAAGTTTTTGGAGAAATTTTAGTTATGGTTCCAGGAGAAACAAGGTAGAATCTCATCCATTAATTCAATCTCCTAACTGGAAGTGAATAATTTCAGAGGTTAACTGAAAAGAAAAACACACACAAACTACTTAGGATGTCCCTCACTAAGAAGTGACTTTCTGTTGGAATACACAGGAGCCACCCAACAGTGGCTATTGAAGATCCAAGCCAGAATGGATCTCCTCTTGTGAAGGGATGAAACAAGGAGACTGAGACAGTTGCTGTTCCCTGACATCTCTGACTGAGAGGTCCTTGCATTGTCTCACCTCCCTCCTCTTCCCTCTGCCTCCAACTTATCTCATTCTCAGTCCCCAACACCTGTGTCAGCAAAAGTTGCCCAGCAACTCCTTCAGATGCTATTATCTTCTTTTTCTCCATAATAATTTTAATCTTACCAGCTCCCTTGCATTCAATTATCATTTCCCTATAGACAATTCTCAGATCTACATATGTAATCTATAATCCATATTCTCCTTGGATTCCAATTCTCCTTGGATTCCAGCTGGGGAGGCTCTTGGAGACTTGACCTGTCCTTTAACAATTCCCCATTTTTTTTTGTTTTTTGCTGTTATTCTCCCCCCCTCCCCAGCATAGTCCACACACTGAGAAACGCAAGAGGCACTATCACTTCTGGTAACAGGTATTGATCTTGTGAAATGTCATGGAAACAAACTTTCAAACAGAGAAGAGGGCTGTGGTCAAAACAAACATTTAAGTGTTTCATCAGTCTCCTGGCTCGGCCCTTTGATATGTTGACCCATTAAGTTACCCCTAATAAAAAAAAAAACTCTTACCAGGACTCTTCTTCCTTAATTCTGGAAGGATCCTTCTCATGAATAGCTCTAGTTCTTCTTATAATTCTTGCCCCACATTCAGATGCCATATGTTGGACTATACAGGAGAACTGATGGAATACACAGGAGCCACCTGACAGTGGCTGCTGGAGATCCAACCCAGAATGGATCTCCTCTTGTGAAGGGATGAAACAAGGAGACTAAGAGGCCATTCCTGTTCTCTGACTCTCTCCTGAGAGGCTATTGCCTTATATGACCTCTCTCTCCTTTTCCCTCTGCCTCCAATTTATCTCATTCCCAATCTGCAACACCTGTGTCAGAAAAGGCTCCACAGCTGTGGAGGCTCTTGGAGAATTGACCTGTCCCTTAACAATTTTCCAATTCAAGAATATGTCTTTCAGCACTCTATGATTTCCAGCCAAGATGGCAGTGTGGAGGCAGACAGCTGCTTGAGCTCTGTGTTTTCTCTCAGGACTTACTTCATGACAAGCCTCTGAATTAATGCTTGACCAGAAAAGAAACCCACAAATAATCACTAACAGAAGACATCCTTGAAATTCCCCAGAGAAGGTCTGTGTTTTCTTGGAGGAGGGTCGAACAGACTGGGTGCAGACTGAGGGAAGGAAGCGAGAGCGAGACAGGCAGCTTACACAACTCTGACCAGAGGGGGGAGAGGTGTGATCACTGCCGTTTCTGTGAAAAGACTTTTTCTCCAGTGTGGATATTCCATCTTGGCAGCAAGCCAGGAGCACTGGAGAGAGTACACTGGAAGTGAACAATAAAACCCCTGAAAACTAGCGTCTCTCTAGGGACCCAGTCACCCCCACCCCCAGCCGGAGTGACTCAGTGCATTCTCAGAGCCTCAGAGCACAGACACAGCACAGCCATCGCTGTCCTGTTAGTGCCGCGCTATTGTCTCCCTCAGTCTAGAGGAAGCTGGGTAACAACATCCAGCCCCATCCCCCACCCAAAACAGACCAATTGTTTCTCTTGTCAATTTGTTTTCTTTGATTCACGCTCTGACAAAATGAACAAAAAATTTTAAATGGCTCTAACCATTGACAGATTCTGTATGGAGAGAGAGCAGACTTCAAATACTGAGGAGACCAAAAGCAGATTGTCTCCTGAGGAATCCCCTAAGGGGGATATGATCTGCTCCTCAATACACAAAACTCTCATAGAGGAAATCAAAAAGGCTCTCACAAGAGAGCTAGAAGAGAAATGGGAAAAGGAAAGGGAAGCTTGGCAAGAGAGCCTGGAGAAGTCATCCAGAGTGGAGAAAGAGATCAAATCATTGAGAAATAAAATTAGTGAGCTGGAAAAAGAAAACAGCTCTCTAAAAAATAAAATGCATGAAATAGAAAAAAAATTCCATAGAAGAAAAAAACTCATTTAAAAATTCAATTGGACAATTACAAAAAGATATTTAAAAAGTGAGTGAAGAAAATACATCATTGAAAATTATACTCGAACAAGTAGAAATGAATGACTCGAGAAGAAACCAAGAAGTAGTCAAGCAAAACCAGAAAAATGAAACAATTGAAAAGAGTGTCAAGTACCTTATTGGAAAGACAACAGACCTGGAAAACAGATCTAGGAGAGACAATTTGAGAATAATCGGACTCCCTGAAAAACATGAGGAAAAAAAGAGCATGGACACTATTTTCTAGGAAATTATCAAAGAGAACTGCCCAGACGTTTTGGAAACAGAGGGTAAAATAGACATTGAAAAAATTCATCGATCACCTACTGAAAGGGACCCTAAAATCAAAACGCCAAAAAATATAATGGCCAAGTTCAAGAACCATCAGACAAAGGAAAAAATACTGGAAGCTGCTAGAAAAAAAACCAATTCAGATGGAGGAGCCACAATAAGGATAACCCAGGATCTAGCAGCATCCACATTAAGAGAACGAAGGGCCTGGAATATGATACTCCAAAAGGCTAAGAAACTTGGTATGCAGCCAAGAGTAACTTACCCAGCAAAAATGAGCATCATTTTCCAGGGAAGAAGATGGACATTTAATGAAATAAGTGAATTCCATCTATTCTTGATGAAAAAACCAGACCTACATAAAATGTTTGATCTTCAAATACAGAACTCAAGAGATTTCTAAAAAGGTAAAAAGAAATCTTGAGAACTATATTTCTACCATAAAGATATGTAAAGAACACATGTATAATTTGTCCTAGAAACTAGAGGTGGAAAGGAAATGATATCATAAAAAAGGGTAAAGTGGTGGTACTACATCTCATGAAGAGGCAAAGATAACTTATTATATCTGAGAGAAAGAAAGGAGGGAGATGAACATAGTGTGTATCAATAGACATATTTAATTTATGTTGAAATTTCTTCCACTTCACTGAAAAGTGAGAGGGAAGGAGTAAGCTAAGGGGAAGGCAATACAGAAATTGTAAGAAAAAGGGGAACTTTAAGGTGGGGGAGGGATACTAAAAAGGGAGGGCTGTGAAAAGCAAGTGGTGTTCACAAGTTTAATACTGGGTAGGGGGGTAAGAGGGAAGGAAAGGGGAAAAGCATAAGCAGGGGTTAATAGGATGGCAAGCAATATAGAATTAGTCATTCTAACCATAAATGTGAATGGGGTAAACTCCCTCATAAAGAGGAAGCAGTTAGCAGACTGGATTAAAAGTCAGAATCCTACTAAATGTTGTTTACAGGAAACACACCTGAAACAGGGTGATACATTCAAACTACAAGTAAAAGGGTGGAGCAGAATCTACTATGCTTCAGGCAAAGCCAAAAAAGTAGGGGTAGCCATCCTCATCTCAGATCAAGCAAAAACAAAAATTGGTCTAATTAAAAGAGATAAGGAAGGACATTATATCCTGCTAAAGGGTAGCATAGATAATGAAGTAGTATCAATATTAAACATATATGCACCAAGTGGTGCAGCATCTAAATTCTTAAAAGAGAAATTAAGAGAGCTGCAAAAAGAAATAGAGAGTAAAACTATAATAGTGTGAGATCTCAACCTTGCACTCTCAGGGTTAGATAAATCAAACCACAAAATAAACAAGAAAGAAATCAAAGAGGTAAATAGAATACTAGAAAAGTTTGATATGATAGATCTTTGGCGAAAGCTAAATGGAGACAGAAAGGAGTATACTTTCTTCTCAGCAGTTCATAGAACCTATACAAAAATTGATCATATACTAGGACATAAAAACCTCAAAATCAAATGCAGTAAGCCAGAAATAGTAAATGCATCCGTTTCAGGCCACAATGCAATTAAAATTACATTTAATTTAAAAGCCAGGGGAAAATAGACCAAAAAATAATTGGAAACTAAATAATCTTATACTAAAGAATGATTGGGTAAAACAGCAAATCATAGATATAATTAATAACTTCACCCAAGAAAATGACAATAATGAGACATCATACCAAAACGTGTGGGATACAGCCAAAGCAGTAATAAGGGGAAGTTTTATATCTCTAGAGGCCTACTTGCATAAAATAGAGAGAGGGTCAACAAATTGGGCTTACAACTAAAATTGCTAGAAAAGGAACAAATTAAAAATCCTCAGACAAATACGAAACTTGAAATTCTAAAAGTAAAAAGTGAGATTAATAAAATTGAAAGTAAAACAAAACTATTGAATTAATTAATAAAACTAAGAGTTGGTTCTATGAAAAAAACCAACAAAATAGATAAACCCTTAGTAAATCTGATTTTAAAAGGGAAAGAGAAAAAGCAAATTGTTAGTCTTGAAAAAGAAAATGGAGAACTCACCACTAATGAAGAGGAAACTAGAACAATAGTTAGGAGCTATGCTGTTCAACTTTATGCCAATAAATTTGATAACTTAAATGAAATGGAAGAATACCTTAAAAATATAGCTTGCCCAGATTAACAGAGGAAGAAGTAAGTAGTCTAAATAGTCCCATTTCAGAAAAAGGAATAGAACAAACTATTAACCAACTTCCTAAGAAAAAATCCCCAGGACTAGATGGATTTACATGTGAATTCTACCAAACATTTGAAGAACAACTAACTTCAATGCTATATAAACTATTTGAAAAAATAGGGATTGAAGGAGTCCTACCAAATTCCTTGTATGACACAGATATGATACTAATACCTAAACCAGGTAGATTGAAAACTGAGAAAGAAAACTATAGACCAATCTCCTTAATGAATATTGATGCTAAAATTTTAAATAAGATATTGACAAAAAGACTTCAGAAAATCATCCCCAGGATAATACACTATGCAGGGCTGGTTTAATATTAGGAAAACTATTAGTATAATTGACCATATTAATAATCAAATTAATAAAAACCATATGATCATCTCAATAGATGCAGAAAAAGCATTTGATAAAATCCAACATTCCTATTCCTTAAAATAATAACGAGCATATATTTAAAACCTTCAGTAAACATCATAAGTAATGGAGATAAACTAGAACCTTTCCCTGTAAGATCAGGAGTGAAACAAAGTTGCCCACTATCAACCATTACTATTCAATATAGTACTAGAAACGCTAGCCTCGGCAATAAGAGCCTAGAAAGGGATTCAAGGAATTAGAATAGGAAATGAGTAAATCAAACTATCACTCTTTGCAGATGACATGATGGTATACTTAGAGAACCTCAAAGTCTCTGCTAAAAAGCTACTAGAAATAATTCAGAACTTTAGCAAAGTTGCAGGATTCGAAATAAATCCACATAAATCCTCAGCATTTTTATACATTACCAACATAATCCAAGAGCAAGAGATACTAAGAGAAATTCCATTCAAAATAACAGTCGATAGTATATCTACTGGGAATATATCTACCAAAGGAAAGTCAGGAATTATATGAGCAAAGTTATGAAACACTTGCCACAAAAATAAAGTCAAATTTAAATAATTGGAAAGACATTGAGTGCTCTTAGATACGCTGAGCAAATATAATTAAGATGACCATACTCCCTAAACTAATCTATTTATTTAGTGCTATATCAATCAAACTCACAAAAAACTATTTAATGACCTAGAAAAAATAACAACAGAATTCATATGGAACAACAAAAGGTCAAGAATTTCAAGGGAAGTAATGAAAAAAAAATTAAATGAAGGTGGTCTAGCTGTACCTGATCTAGAACTATATTATAAAGCAACAGTCACCAAAACCATTTGGTATTGGCTAAGAAATAGACTAGTTTATCAGTGGAATAGGTTAGGTTCACAGGGCAAGATAGTGAATAAAAATAGCAATCTAATCTTTGACAAACCCAAATATCCCAAATTTTGGGATAAGAATTCATTATTTGACAAAAACTGCTGGAAAAACTGGAATTTAGTATGGCAGAAACTAGGCATGGACCCACATTTAACACCACATACTAAGATAAGATCAAAATCGGTCCAAGATTTAGGCATAAAGAACAAGATCATAAATAAATTAGAGGAACATAGGATAGTTTACCTCTCAGACTTGTGGAGGAGGAAGGAGTTTGTGTCCAAGGGAGAACTGGAGACCGTTATTGATCACAAAATAGAAAATTTTGATTACATCAAATTAAAAAGTTTTTGGACAAACGAAACTAATGCAAACAAGATTAGAAGGGAAGTAACAAATTGGGAAAACATTTTTACAGTTAAAGGTTCTGATAAAGGCCTCATCTCCAAAATATTGACTTTAATTTATAAGAAATCAAACCATTCTCCAATTGATAAATGGTCAAAGGTTATGAACAGACAATTTTCAGATGATGAAATTAAAACTATTTCCACTCATATGAAAGAGTGTTCCAAATCATTATTGATCAGAGAAATGCAAATTAAGACAACTCTGAGATATCACTACACACCTGTCAGATTGGCTAAGATGACAGAAACAAATAATGATGAATGTTGGAGGGGATGTGGGAAAACTGGGACACTGATGCATTGTTCGTGGAGTTGTGAAAGAATCCAACGATTCTGGAGAGCAATCTGGAATTATGCCCAAAAAGTTATCAAAATGTGTACACCCTTTGACCCAGCAGTGCTACTATTGGGCTTATATCCCAAGGAAATACTAAGGAAGGGAAAGGGACCTGTATGTGCCAAAATGTTTGTGGCAGCCTTTTTTTATAGTGGCTAGAAACTGGAAAATGAATGGATGTCCATCAATTGGAGAATGGTTAGGTAAATTATGGTATATGAATGTTATGGAATATTATTGTTCTGTTAGAAATGACCAACAGGAGGAATACAGAGAGGTTTGGAGAGATTTACATCAACTGATGCTGAGTGAAATAAGCAGAACCAGGAGATTATACACTTCAACAACAATACTGTATGAGGATGTATTCTGATGAAAGTGGATATCTTCAACATAGAGAAGAGCTAATCCAATTCTAATTGATCAATGATGGACAGAATCAGCTACATCCAGAAAAGGAACACTGGGAAATGAGTGTAAACTGTGAGCATTTTTTTTGTTTGTTTGTTTTTCTTCCCAGATTATTTTTACCTTCCAAATCCAATTCTTCCTTTGCAACAACAACAACAAAATTAGGTTCTGCACATATATATTGTACCTAGGATATACTATAAGATATTTAATATGTATGGGGATGCCTGCCATCTAGGGGAGGTGGTGAAGGGAAGGAGGGGAAAAATTCGGAACAGAAGGGAGTACTAGGGATAATGTTGTAAAAAAAAATTACCTATGCATATGTACTGTCAAAAAATGTTTTAATTATAAAATTAATTTTAAAAAAGAATATGTCTTTCTTTTTTATTTTTTATTTTTTATTTTTTTACTCTTTTGCATTTTTATTCATTTCATAGCTTCCCAAAGTGGAAACATGAACATATACATCTAGACATACATACATATATTCATATATACATATAAGAAATCCTCACTTGATTCCAGTCTTCTGCTTGAAAATTCTTTTTTTTTTTTTAATTTTATAGTTTTTATTTACCAGATATATGTATGGGTAATTTTACAACATTGGCAATTGCCAAACCTTTTGTTCTAATTTTTCCCCTCCTTACACCCCTCCCCCAGATGGCAAGTTGACCAATACATGTTAAATATGTTAAAGTATAAATTAAATGTATGCTTTTCTTTAAGTAGAAATTGGACCCCAATAATCAGCCCTTTCAGAGAATGGTACATAGCCAATGAGCAGTATTATATAAAGATTCTATTCCAATACTAATATCTTTCAAAGTTGGAAAAACCAAAGCAGGGGAAAGGTTTTAGCCAGACATTTGGTGTTCAGAAAGCATAATTATACCTTTAGGAAATACATAAATCTTTGTTTAAAGAAAGAAAAGGAACATTGAACACTTAGAAAGTTTTATACTTGTTGCAGATGCTATCTACTCAAGAACTGCAAAGTAGAAAGAATTTTACATTTCATTTTGCTGAAGTGATGAAGGCCTTCTGTATCGTTATTCTTTCCTCCTGAGGATTCAATTAGATGACCTTCTCGGGTCATTTACAACTCTCTCATCAATCAATCAACAAGAATTACAAATAGAATACAAGAAACATGCCCTCCTGACCCTGTGGTCTATGAATTTATGAAACAAAAAGTTTGTGATGAAAATGGTGATTGGGATTTGGAAGATGTCTGACAAAAATGCATACAAAGGTTATGAGGATTACTTAAATCAAAAAAATTAAATCTGGGGATACTGCACTAGCCCATAGTGCAGCAAAGGAGACTTGGCCTAGTAGCAAATCAGAAAGATATTACCTAGCTAGAATTCTTATGGAAAATACCAGCCTGCCTTCCCTATTTGCAGCAGAAAAGAGGATTTTGATCTCTCTGTGCTTCCCTTTTTACTTCCAGGAAGTGAGATGAAGCTTTACCTCTAAGGACCTGATTAAGAATCATAAAGAGGAAGATCCTCACTAGTCTGGATTCTGCTGCTGTGCTGTAAAGCTGGGATCTGCCACTCAGAGAATGGATATGAGAAGAGGAAGCCATAAGTTAGTTATAGATTCAAGATTCTCTCTTCCCTTAGAGACGTGATTATCATTTCAGTAATAAGACAAGTAGTGTTGACTTTATGGAATCTCAAGAGTGTCATCAAAGGCTTGAAAATATCAGCCGCTATTTTTATTGATTGGTGATGATACACCTATCAAAAATTACTAATTAATAATGATTATGAATAATTTTTAAAAATACAGTTGGGAGCTACTTAAGAAACTTTTGTAGATTACCAAGAATAGAGGGATGTGAAATTTAAACAATATCCTTGGAGAATGGAGATAAGGAAGAACAGCTGAGGACACCTTGAGTGTTGGGGATTTTTTTGTTTTTGTTTTTGTTTTTAATCTGGCCTGGATTTTCAAGCTCTGTTCTGGAGTTTAACTAAATAGAATCTTTTCTCGTATTCATTTCTTTAGTTTAGTAACTGATTATGACTTCCTGCATAAAGACAACAGTGTTAAAATATTTTATATTCTCATCTGTCCATACAACTTATCAAATTTATAAGTATTCAAAGCTTCCTCTTCCAATCGCTATTTCTCTTCTTTCTCTCTATTTCTCTCTCTTTTTCTCTGTTTCTCACTGTGTTTCTCTCTGTGTTTCTGTCTCTGTCTATCTCTCTCTGTCTCTCTCTGTCTCTCTCTCTGTCTCTGTCTCTGTCTCTCTCTGTCTCTGTCTCTGTCTCTCTGTCTCTCTCTGTCTCTCTGTCTCTCTGTCTCTCTCTCTGTCTGTCTGTCTGTCTGTCTCTCTCTCTCTGTCTCTCTCTCTGTCTCTCTCTCTCTCTCTCTCTCTCTCTCTCTCTCTCTCTCTCTCTCTCTCTCTCTCTGTTACACATACACACACACACACACACACACACACACACACACAAACTATTGAATACCTACAATAAATTAAGGGGATGGATTGTAGTTGCAGAAGGGAAGAATA
The DNA here is from genome assembly GCF_048593235.1 of Sminthopsis crassicaudata. Taxonomy (NCBI): domain Eukaryota; kingdom Metazoa; phylum Chordata; class Mammalia; order Dasyuromorphia; family Dasyuridae; genus Sminthopsis; species Sminthopsis crassicaudata. Next base: position 512,700,765 of record NC_133618.1, read on the forward strand.
GATCCAATCCAACAATAACAAATTTTTAATGAAGAAATCTTCAATGCAAAGATTCTTGAAATTGGAAGCACTATGTACTAATTCCAACTCTGAAACTTAGTAGTTTCATGATCCTGTCTGAGGCAACAAATATGAATATCATTTTTCTTTTTTATAAAATTATTAAAAGAAGGATGTCTGAGATAGCTCATAATAAAAGCATGGTGAAAAGGTATAAAGTGTTGTTTATAATGAGAATACCTAGATTCAAATCCTTCTGTTATTTGTGACCTGTGCGACCATTTCTATAGAAGTCAAGTGGCTTCATCAACAAACCTAACTCTCTAGATTTTTTCAATTTCTCCATAACTGTTTGGCTCATATTGGTCACCCTCTCCACTCCTTCTTCTAGGGCCTTTTTTATGTTTTGTATTCTTACAAGAATGTAGTTATCTGAGGCCAGAAATTGCCTCTATGAGATTTACATTAAAACCTCAGACAAGGCTTTAGTCTATGATCCTCAAAAGTTACAAACATCTTCCCAATTTGGAAATAAAAGAAACTAATACCAAATCAAATGAGAAAATATTTGCAAAGTACTTAGAATAGTGCTTGCCATATACTTAATGCTACATAAAATCCAATTATTACTGTTCTTATTCTTTTGTGGTTGTTAGATAAGTACTCAGATGGGGAAACTGAATTCTTGCCTGTTTTATATAAGGCAGTTGATTTTTGAGGAACTCTCCAGAGAAAATAAAGAAAAAAAAGAGACAGATGGCAACAGGTTAACTATCAGGCAGTGTCTGAAACATCTACAGTTTCTGTCTTCAAAACCATGAGTTTCAACTCCTAAATGATGAATTCTAAATGTATATGCTTGCAGTAGAAACATGAAAGAAAAAAGACAAGAAGAATGGGCAGCCTTTGTTCAAGGCCTTGACTTTTGTCTATTTAATTATGGGTGTTTTAATCCTGTTAAAATGTGTTTGTAAATTTCTTCATGAATACCCATGGATCATCATAACCTGAAGAAGATTGAACTGAGGAGATTGTGAATAAGGTACTGAAAAGGAAAACAAGCCTTCAGTGAATTACAAACCAAGGCAGTTTATTACTAATGGATACTCAAGTTTGAGTCCCTGTAGTCTTTCAGTGAACAAGCACACACAGTGGGGTGGGCTTCTGCAGGAATGCAAACCCAGATTGAGAACCCAAAGCTCAGTTTCTGTCCTTCTATCTGACATAAGAGGCTGGTGGATTTACAGACACTATGAATGAGGGGAATCTTAAAAAGAATGGATGAACCATGATGATTCCAGCAGCTCTCCTGTGTAGTAAAACATATGGCATCTGAACGTGGGGCAAGAATTACAAGAAGAACCAGAGCTGTTCCTGAGAAGGATCCTTCCAGAGTTAAGAAAGAAGAGCCCCTGTAAGACTGTTTTAGTCGGGGTAATTAAATGGGCCATCACATCAAAGGGCCGAGCTAGGAGACTGATGAGATACTTAAATGCTTGTTCTGACCACAGTCTTATTCTCGGTTTGAAAGTTTGCCTCCATGACATTTCACAAGATTAACACCTGCTACAACCATCCAAAAGTGATAGTGCCGCTTGCAATCCTCAGTGTGAGGACCATGCTGTGTGTGAGGGTTGGGGGGGAGGGGCGGGAGGGGGAATAACAGCAAGAAACCAAAAAAAAAAAAATGGGGAATTGTTAAGGGACAGGTCAATTCCCCAAGAGCCTCCCCAGCTGTGGATCATAGCATCTGAAGGAGTTGCTGGGCAACCTTTGCTGACACAGGTGTTGGGGACTGGGAATGAGATAAATTGGAGGCAGAGGGAAGAGGAGGGAGGTGAGACAATGCAAGGGCCTCTCCGTCAGAGATGTCAGGGAACAGCAACTGTCTCAGTCTCCTTGTTTCATCCCTTCACAAGAGGAGATCCATTCTGGCTTGGATCTTCAACAGCCACTGTCGGGTGGTTCCCATATATTCCAACAGAAAGTCACTTCTTAGTGAGGGACATCCTAAGTAGTTTGTGTGTGTTTTTCTTTTCAGTTAACCTCTGAAATTATTCACTTCCAGTTAGGAGATTGAATTAATGGATGAGATGCTACCTTGTTTCTCCTGGAACCATAATTAAAATTTCCCCAAAAATTTAGAAATGTGATGACTACAACTTTCCTGAGATCACAGAGTGATGGAAACGAAACCAGCACATTGGAGTGGAATCACAAAGGTAAGGTTTTTTTTATTCCTATCAGATGTCCCTGCTTTGGTTTGTGTGGAATAGAGAGATAAAGTGTGTGTTTAAGACTTGGGATGGAAATCGTTAAATAGTGCAATTATTGCTGTTATGGATGTATGGGAACCTTTTATGTGGGACAATTATTTGATGCTTTAGCTTAGAAATCCCTTATTCTGTTGGAATTGCTCTGGCAGACTGTTCTCTGATTGCCTGCTTTTAGGAAATCTCCAAGATATGGACACCTGTCTTGGGACTGGCAATCTCCAGCCCTGTAACCCTAGTTTCTTACTTGGTATCTCAGCATTTTCAGAGGACACTGCTGTTTTGAGATCAAGCCTCTAAAGTTCATAATAAAAGCATGGTGAGAAGGTCTAGCTACTTTGAGGAAGATTTGATGGTATTTATTTATTGGATCCCCCAGCAACTCTTCTCTGAAGACCGTAAGCTCTTTAAGGACTCTTCCGTATTGTCTACAAATCTCCAGATTTTAGCATATAGCAGGTCCTGAATAAGTCTAAAGCATTTATTAGGTGCCTACTATGTGACAGACACTATGTTAAGCCAGTAATGTTTGTCTGGACTGGATTAAATTGAAAACAATCCAAACTCTTTTGCTTATGATTCAAATCTCAGTTGAAACTAAGAAAAGGGTAGAAACTTTAACTAAAGAGTTTTTCCCTCTATAGCTGCCAGTGACTAAAGGCATGAAAAAAATAGGGGGAATGACTTTCTAAGGGCTTATCATAAATAGTACATTTGTGAAGTGCTGAAATAGGATTCTTCTAGGTCCCAAGCTATAAATGGGAAAACTAATGGAATAAATTCTAATAGGACACTTAGAACTGACCTAAAGTCAACTGAAATTGTTTCTAGATTACTGTTCTGTTTCCCAGGGGTGATCTTTATTCATTAACAGAATAATAAATGCATAGATTATTGGGCACATGGTCTAGTAGGTAGAGACCTGGGCCTGGGAGCCAGGAATATTGGATTCAAGTCTTACCTTCTCCAAATGTCATACTATGCCCCTTCTTAAGTCACTTAACATCACAGGCCTCCAGGCAATTTTCTAAAATTTTCATTTTCAGAGTAGATGCTGACCAGCATGAACAGAAGGGACTCTCTTCTGTTCCAGGGAGTTCCCTAAGCTAATGAAATCAGAGATCTGATTTTTGTTTTAAAAGAAAATATGCCCATGATTTCATTAATCTTTTATACAACCTAAAGAGAATTCTGATGTTCAAAGAGATTGACATTTAAATTAAGCATCACCTGATAACACAGGGAAACAAATCCCAATCTTAGAGCTTTCTATAGCACTACTGAGCTGAGATGGCATTTTCTGTCTGAAGTCTATTGGGATTGCTTTAGATCACTGAATTATAAAGGGCCACAGATAATGGGAGAACTCTGGGTGAGGTATAAGACCCTGTAGCCCAGAGGGAACTTGCTGACAAAGTCTGGTTTGGCTCCCCATCTCCCTTTGGTGAATCTCACCCTTCCTGAGAAATCAAGGAAGGCATGACCACTTATGTTGTATTTGAAGCAAGGGATACTTACAGTATTTACATTTATATATCAATAGCAGGGTGCTTATAATTAGCACTTGCTGTTGTGGTGATGTAATAGTTCTATAGTTGGCACATGCTCAGTGTGCTGTAGTAATGTTATACTAAAGTGTTTAGGGGATGAGAGGACTTGATATAAATGGACTTTATCTTTGACCAACCACATGGCTCTCCTGCCTTCTTCATACCTCCAGTAAGACCAAGGACTTGGGCTGGTTCTGAGATCCTCTAGAGAGCTCTTCAGAGAGTACATTTTGGCATGCCGTTTTGGTGGCTTTAGACACCCGATGTGGGGGCCAAAATATACTATGCTTTCTAGAGCCCCATATTAGCCACCAAAATGTAGTGTGTTTTCTAGAGCTCCCAGTATGAGGGCTCTAGAAAGCATAGTATATTTTGGCACTCCAATTTGGGGGCTCTAGAAAGCATACTACACTGAACTACTGAAAAGAACCAAGCCTTTCATAGTTGATCATCATATAATCTTGCTTTCATATACAATGCATTCCTGGTTCTCTTTGTTTCACTCAGCATCAGTTCATGTACATCTTTCCAGGCCAGCTTGTTCATCATTTTTTATAAAACAATAATATTCCATTACCTCCATGTACTTCAGTTTGTTCAGTCATTCCCCAATTGATGGGCATCCATTCCTTTTCCAATTCTTTGCTATCACAAAAAGAGCTACTAAAAACATTTTTGCACATGAGTCCTTTTCTCTCCTTTATGATTTCCTTGGGATACAGATCCAGTAATGTCACTCCTGGATCAAAGGGTATGCACAATTTTATAGGAGCATAGTTCCAGATTGCTTTCCAGAATGGTTGGATCATTTCACAACTCCATCAACAATGCATTACTGTCCTGGTTTTCCCACATCCCCATCAACATTTATCATTATCTTTTCCCATCATCTTAGCAGATCTGAAAGGTGTGTAGTGGGGCCTCAGAATTGTTTTAATTTTCATTTCTCTGATCAATAGCGATTTAGAGCACTAGAAATCTTTTCAGTTTCTTCATCTGAAAATTGTCTGTTCTTTCCATTGACCATTTGTCAACTGGGAATGATTTGTATTCTTATGAATTTGACACAAATTATTAATTGACATAAATTCTTATGAATTTATATATTTTATAAATGAGATCTTTGTCAGAAACACTAGCTGTAAAGATTTTTTTCCAGCTTTGTATTTTCCTTTTAATCTTGTTTCTGTTGGTTTTGGTTTTGCAAAAACTTTTAATTTAATGTAATCAAGTTGCCAATTTTGCCTTTCACCATGTTCTCTAATTTTTCTTTGGTCATAAATTCCTCTCTTTTCCAAAGATCTGATAGGTAAATTATCCATTGTTCTCCTAATTTGTTTATGGTATCATTCTTCATGCCCAAATCATGTAAGCATTTTGACTTTATTTTGGTATGGGATGTGAGATGTAGGTCTATGCCAAGTTTCTGACATATTATTTTCCATTTTTCCCAGCATTTTTTGTCAAATAGTGAGTTCTTATTCTATAAGTTGGAGTTTGGGAAGTTATCAAATACTAAATTGCTATAGGTCTTGATTATTTTGTCATGTATATCTAATCTATTTCACTGATCCACCATTCTATTTCTAAGCCAGTAACAAATGGTTTTGATGACTCCTACTTTATAGTATTTTTTAGGTTTGATACTGCTAAGCCACCATTCTTTGTATTTCTTTTCATTAATTCCCTTGATATTCTTGACTTTTTGTTCTTCCAGATAACTAATTAAAAATTGATCCCTATCTCCAAAGAGCTTACAATTCATGAGATGTGATGTGACACATATTCAGGAGTATAGAAGCAAGCTTTAACAGGCTCTGGAAGTCTAGTTGTTAAATTTTCAATAAGAGCATCTGTACATTGAAAATCAAGAAATGTGATAAATTAGGGCTTGTTTTATTATTTTAATGATTGTTTGGACTTAATAAAGAAATGGAAAGAATGTTAATAAAGCAAGTTAAATTTAAAAGGGCATTGTGAAAATATATATGTATGTATATAGAATATGTATATATATTATATATACATATATAATATATATATACATATGTGTATATGTATATATAAATTGCCCTGAGATCTCATTATTAAACATTTACCAGATTATTTCTGCATCCATATATGTATGCTACTCTATGAAAACCATAAGCAGACCAAAATACAGTGCAATAAGAGTGCAAGAGACGTTAGAAAACACTATATGAGAATCAAGATAGAAAGATCATTTCCAACTAAAAGATCAATGAAATCTTTTAGAGAAAATATTTTCCTAATTATTCCCCCAATTTTTCCATATCATAAAACTACTAAAAGAGACTTTAAAGATTATCCAATTCAGTATTGTTCTTAATGAGTCCTTAAAACATAAGGTGAAAGAAAGAAGAAATAATAACTCCTGCTTTTTAGCATTTTGTTATTTTCAACTATGTGAATTAAACAGTAAAAATATTATCTCCATTTAATTGATAAGGAAACTGAGGCTTCCAAAAGTTTAGGGACTTGACCAAGGTCATATAGTTACTATCACAGTCAAGATTTGAATCTAGGTTTCTTGTCTGAGGACTAGAAAGAGTTCCAACCTCAAGTGCTCTTTCTATTCCATAATTCTGCCTCTCGGGGAAAAATCAATAGAAATTTCTTTTGCCCATCCACAAGATTCATGCTGAAGTATAAAGTTACTATGATATATGTTAAAGAATAATTTCTTTTCCAGGAAGCTTATAATCTCAAAACAAAAACAAAAAAGACATATAAAGGTTCAACAGAAATATACCAGGTATCCCAAAAGTCTTAAGGCTATTTTAAAATGCAATTAAAGCAAAAAGAAAAAAAAAAGAAAAAGAAAAAATGCAATTAAAGCTTTAATTTTTTTACTATTAAATTTGGAAACTTTAATATTCTGATTCTAATAGCTTAAAATGGCACCAAGACTTTTAGAACACCCTGTCTAATGGCAATTAATCCAGAAAGGCTACTGACTTAGCTATGATTAAGAGCTGAATTATATGAGATTTTGGGATAAAAAGGAAAAGTTTGCAAAAGAACTTTGAATTTTGAGAAAAAATATGGAACATATAAATTTCTACATCCAAATACCCCAAAAGTGACATCAGCAGAATCAGAATCCAAGAAATTCTAGAAGGGTATTTTTTTTTCAGTGTTCTTCAGCAGTGTCTTTCATTTTTCATACATCTGTATGTATGTTGTAGGTGGGATGCTAGCCACTAGGATGATTTAGAGATAAATGCACTATAATTTTCCTTGGCACCTATTAACCTTCCTCATTGATTTCCAAAATTGCCTTGTGTTTACTTTAAAACATCCATTTAGATCCAGAAACTCCAGAACAGAAGAGTACTCTTACTTGCCTAAGTATTCTAAGCACAGCCCAGTCTGGTAGAACAAAACACATACTTATCAAAAGGAAGTCTTGGACTCACAGCAACTGATGCAATAACTAAAGAAATCTCTTCAAAATGGCAGGAAGTTTAGCGTAGCTTTTTTTTTTTTTTTTTTTTCCTTCATCGCTATCTATCACCACTTCTCAGTGACTGGTACAACCTACATGTCTCCATGGGTATTGGTCCTTCTTTATGTTTCCCAAAGAACCAGGGACCAAAAGTGATGGCAGACTAAAAATCAGAAATGGGGAAAGTGGAAAAAAATACATTTGCTGATAGAAATTTATCCTAGGCATACATCTAAGTCAGACTTAGCAGGCAAAGTAATAGATAATAATAGAGTAATAGATAAAACAAATCAAGGATTTTTCTTTTTATAAATTCAGATACATTTCTGAACACCAAGCAGAAATTTGGAATTTCAGATGTATTCTTAAAATCAAATGTGAATAGACTCTCAAACTTCCAGTGATTGAAAGAAGTCTCTGCCAGGTTACTCCTCACATGCTAGCTCCCACACCCTTATTTACATACCTTTAATCTACTCTATATGGATCTCATATATAATAGTTCACATGTTGACCCCCCCCAATTAGAATATGAGCTTCTTGAAGATAGATGGGGTATGGGTTTATCTGTCTTTGGAGAGCACGTTACAGTAACCCTGGTATTAAACATTGTGCCTGATACACAGTAAGTGCTTACTAAATGCTCCATGGCAGACATAACTGATGGTAAATATCTAAGGATAGCAGATTCTATTAGTTGGGAACAGTACAGTACCAGGTACAAAGCAAGATGCCAAAAAATACCTACAGGTCTGATTTGATCATCATTCATGTCTTTCTGTATAATTTTTTTCTACATCCTACATATACTAAGAGGAAATACAACTGTCATTCTATCCCATACTGCCAAAGACATTCCTTTGCTAAAGGGCAAAAGTGTTCTTCTCACTTGTTATTAGTATCTGCCAGTGATCTCACACAAAGCTTCCATACTGATTGGACTCGGCTCATGGATTTCTCTGACAGATTCATTCCAGACATTCTTGAAACTGGTTAGTTAAGTGAGTCTTCTCTAAGAGGAAGAATCTGGCCCAGACCTTGAAAATTACCCTCCCCTGGTCAAATTATCCTTCCTGGTTACTAGACCTCAGGCTTAAAACTGCCTCATAGCCCTAACTTCTCTTATTTTATCCAAGCAAAGCAGAAAGCCTAGCAGGCTGGCTAAGTCTTACTGTTGCCATGGGAACAGGACAGGTTCATTTTCCTTCTTTCTATACTTCCAAAACATATAATCTCAGGAATCAAATTCAGTTCCAGAGTGAGTGGCAGATGCCAGGTCCTGTTACTTGGTCAAAGCTTCTTGGTCTGTATAGCTCTTAACACTCCTTGATATTAGGAATTTGCTCAGAGCTTCTCCCTTTTACTACCCATGTGACCTCAGGCAAGTCACTCAAATTGTCTGGGCCTCTGTTTCCATATCTGAAACCCAAGGGATTGAACTATATGGCCTCTTTGACTTGGATTTAAATCTGTTTCTTTAATCTTATAGTCCTTTAACTGCCCCTACCTTGAGATAATATTTGGATTAAAGTAGACTCCAGAGTGTGTTGGATGGGTGGTTTCTAAGCTCCCACCCAACCAGCTCTAAAGTTCTATGATTTATGAATCTATTTCTGCTTTGCAGAGTAGAATATACCCATGAAAACACTCACAATCTCCCTGCTCCTAGAAACAGTCCAGGATGAAAAAATAAGATAATTCCCCCAAAAAATATTTGTATACATTCAGGTTAGAAGCTAAATGGTTGATTAATGAAAACTGGCTTGTTTGTAAATCTTTGGGGGCAACATCAAGGGACTGGTGGTGCCAATTCTTTATATATTCTCGGTACCACTAATATAAATTAAAATTCTTTGCTCTAAAATCCTTTGTCTGAGCTTGACTAGCAATTTTTAGATCCATGTAAGATCATACATGGCGGAGACTGAATTTGGATTCACTTTAGCTCTCCAAATCTCCATTTCCTTATCTGTGAATAGTGACCCCTGTACCACTTATCTACCTCATAGGTTGGTTATATGGATTAACCTTATACATAAAGTAAATGTAATTTATTATAAAACACTAAATTGATTTTTTAAAGCACAAATTTAATCATTTCAGAATACACAGCACTACTCAATAAACTTCAGTGGCATTTAAATTTGGCATTTATATGTTTATATGTTTATATAAATATTTATAAATGATATTTATAAATAAATATAAAATTGGCATTTATATTCTAGTTCTCTCCTATCTTTCTGATGTTCTTACACCTTATGCCTCAATCCTACTCTCTGATCCAGTGACACTGACTACTTGGCTGTTCCATAAAAAAGATATTTCATCCCTTGGCTCCAAGCATTTCTCTGACTGAACCACATGCATGATATCCTTCTCCAGCTTTACCTGCTGGACTTCTCTGGCTTCCTTTAAATCCCAATTAAAATCTTTTCTTTTACCAGAAGCTTTCTCCAATTCCTCTTAATTCTAGTGCCTTCTTTCTAATAATTATTTCCTATTTTTCCTACAAATAGCTTTATATATGTGTGTGTTTTCATATTTATGTATGTACATATTGTCTCTCATTGGATTCTAAGCTTCTCAAGGACAGAGATTATAATTTGTCTTTTTATATTCTCAGTACATAATAAAGTACCTGCTACACAGTAAGTGATTAATTAATGCATATTGAGTGACTGGTTTATTCACTAAATAATTAACTTAGGATCTACTATTTACAATACAATACACTTTGCAAAACTAAATTATATAATATTTGGAAGGCATGCAAAAGGAGGCAGGAAATCACAAAATTATTAGGCCTTTTAGAGAATTCTAAAACACATTTATATAACCTAAGATTCACAAAGCTCTTTCCTCACTATGACTCTGAACTACATCTTACTATCTATCAGAGGATAGATCACCACTGGGCAGAGTGGATAGTTTGCTGAGCTTGGAGTTAAGAAGACCAAAGTTGATATCTGGCCTCTGAAACTATTTGTGGACAAGTCACCTAACTTCTGTCTGCTTTTGTTTGCCCAAATATAATGGGGATAATAATAAAATTATTCTGAGTCTTATTACCAAGATTAAATGAGATAATGTTTGTAAGCACTATAGTACCTGCAACATAATAGATGATTATTTTCTTTATATCTTCTTTTCTTCCCATGAGTGTTGAAGGATATGGAATAAGAAGTTAATGGGGAAGGGCAAAACAGGAAATGTTGAAAGATAAGTAATATTTCAGCTTCCAGAAGTGAGATGGGAGAACATTTCATGCATAAAAAACATTATAAACAAAGATATAGAGATTGGAAAGTGAAAGGTATATTCCCTTGATATCTAGTTAAATCATCTCTGATAAGACAAGAAATTATGAAAAGTGAAAGGAAAATCTATCCCCAAATGATTCAGTTTTTCATAAATATTTGCTGACTTGTTCAGGACTGTTCAGTAATTATGTATGTCAACAATTCCTTTTTCTCTAAGGAGTGCCTCAGGTGAATACAACAATCATGGCAAATTAAATATTAACATAAAATGGTAATTCATCCATTTAACAAGTATTTATTTATTGTTAATCATTGGGCTAAATACTAAGATAACAATGAAATGGTCCCTGACCTCAAGGAGCTTATATTCTATTTGGCAGAGGGGGAGAATAAAGAGATAGGTACATAGAAAAAGAAAATATAAAATGCATTTTACAAAAAGAAAATATAAAATGCATTCTTTCTATTGAAGAGCACTAACAATTAAAGAGGATTATAAATGGCTTCCTATAGGAGGTAGATTCTGAGCTGAGCTTTGAAGAAAACTAGAAATTCTACAAGGTAGAAATGAGAAATGAGTATATCCCAGCCTGGGGTGATCAGCCTGTTCAAAGATATAGAGACAGGAAACTGCATAAAACTGCAAACAGTCCAAGTTGACTAGAAAATAGAATACATGATAGAAAATAATAAACCTAGAAAGGTAGGTAGGGGCCAAACTATGGAGGGTTTAAAAGACAAACATAAGCATTGCTTTTATATAGCATTTTATGTTGTTTTTTTTTCAAAGCATCATCACACTTATAATTGCATTATGCATAAATGCAATTTTATCTTCACAGTAACCTGCTTAGTTACAGAGGATGAACATTTTTATCCCCATTTTACAGATAAGGAAACAAGACCTAAATCCCACAAGTGATTTGTCCAAAGCCACATTATCTCAAGCTTTTGATTTCTGATCCATTACTTTTTCCACTAAAAAGAACGAAAACAGGGGCAGCTAGGTGGTGCAGTGCATAGAGCACAGTCCTGAAGTCAGGAAGACCTGAGTTCAAATCTGATCTCAGACATTTAACACTTCCTGGCTGTCTGATCCTGGGCAAGTCACTTAACCCCAACTGCCTCAGCAAAAAGAAAAAAGAAAAAAGAAAAAAAAAGAAAGAAAGAAAAAAAAGAAAGAAAGAAAGAAAACAATAAAATGGGAATTAAATCAACTTTCAAAATCTAGGAGGGAGGGGAATGAGGCATTTTTGTCATCATATTAAAAGCTGAAAGAGACCCTAAAGACCTTATAGGCCAACCCCCTGATTTTAGAATTGAGAAAACTGAGACACAGAGAAATTGTAACATGTCCAAGGTCATACTGAACCAGCATCTGAATTGGCTTCACCTTTCTGAGCCATGGAATATATAAGTAGCAGAGGATTTACACTCAGGTCCTCTGACTCTAAATTCAGTGCTTTTTGCACTACAACTCCAAAAGTTTGTATTGTTTCTGTGGAGCATAGGAAATGCTGAAGCTATTTCTGACTAAATCTGCTGACCTCCCTTTTTTATATATGTTCTAGGGCTGCTCAGAAAAATATTCTTATCAGCCACCTCCTGAGGAAGTGGCAAGTACTGTACTCCCTCTGTAACTGACAAGTCATTTCTCAAGGGTCAGTCAGAACACCTGTTAATCCAGGTTTTAGGTGAGACCAAAAAAGGGCCTCACACACTTCTGATTCATTCTCCTCTGCACTGAAGCCATGAAGTGGGTCCAATTCTTTGCCTGTCTCACCTTCTTTCATTCAGGTAAGAACAGAGTAGAGGTCTAACAGTGAGGAGGCATTAAAGCCTCCCAGTTTCCTCTTCTTCTAGGGAATGTACTGTTGACTAGAACACTCTCTAGGGAAAAGTGAGGTGGGAGCTATCCCTCCCTGTGGTGCTGGTTCAGTATATTCAATTTCCTTTCAGTAGAATTTCCTTAAAGTCTGTATAACTTGTTTGTTATTTTTTTTCCTTTTCAGAAGTAATATCAGATATTCAGTTGGAACAAGACCAACCCCTGACTGTCCATGTTGGAAAAGCTATCACCTTACGGTGCACCTTGAAAGGAGGGGACTTGAAAAGCCTTCAAATGACCTGGTACAAAAAAAAGTTGGATAACTCCCTGATTTTTATATATCAGTTCAGTGACAAATACGGTGATGGTTTCCAAGAAAATTTCTTAGGGGGGATAGATTCTAACAACTTCACACTTAAAATTTTTAAGGCAGCAGTAAAAGACTCAGGGACTTATTACTGTGGTTCAGTCATCCACAGTGTGGCAACTCTACTTCTGAGTCATTCATAAACCCTGGGGATCTTAAGAGTTGGTGATGACTTCAATCAGAGCCTATCTTTGACTGTAATATGCCAGACCCAAGATGTCATCACCTGCTATCTCAATAGAAGCCCAGGAAATGCTTGATATGAGGCTCAGAAAAGAATAGCCTTATCTTCATAATTGGCTTTGTGGGTTGCTGCTTTTTTTTTTCTTTTCTCAAGCCAGGGATGTTCATAATAGAGGAGTCAGTTTAAGACTTTTTTAGAGTTATTGAGGGCCCTCTGCACCTGCATGTCTCAAAGTCCACTGAATAAGGGCTTGAAACAATGGCCTGTAATTTTGCCTGAGAACCCTCCTTCCTGGGGATGACAAAGTGCCTGGGACAAAGAGAACTTCTAATATTCTGACTGCCACCACTTGGTCCAGAGGCAACAGTGTGTACAAACCAGATAAAAGAAAAAGGGCTAGATTCCCATTACTATTCTAATCAAACTTTCCCCAGCTACTGCCATTTCTCAGCTCTTACCTCTGTAACAAAAGATAAATGGTGTCATTTTCTGGAGGCTTAGTTTCAAATAAATAAATGTGTTCCTTAAGAAAGTGAGATGTTGAATAAACTGTTAAAAGTGGATAACTTTCATCCCATCATTTTTGTTAGTTCATCTTTTTGTGCTGCTGCCTAGGTCTCTGTCCTAGTCCCTGCTTTGCTCCCTATCCCATCCATAAAGCTAAGTCATGGGTACTTTTCCTTTGCCAGACTTTTTCCATGGATATCCCTGATTCATATTCCCTCTCTCTTTTTACACCTAGAAAGGAGCTTATTCTTTAGATATCAAATAATAGAATCAGAATATTGGGATTAGAAGATATAAGAAGGACAATCTAATCCAATTTTCCTTCCTATCCCAAAGAACAGTAAAATAATTACATACCCTATCTTGGACTAATCTTGTAAATTCTCAATGTGGTGGGACTTACTAAGAAAGGAGAAGGTAAAGAAATTTTTAAGTTTACAAGTTTTAAGAAGTAAAGACCTTTGGTAGTAAAAGTTTTTTCAGACTACTCCAATTTTGCTACTGACCAGAGGTTAAGAAAAGTGATCTTGCCTCATTTATCCTCATTTAGATATAAGAAAATTTAAACTTGATAAATTATATGGTAAGTTAACACATGAGATGTAATTGTAATTAGTGTGGAACACACAGAGCTTTGGCCCTCAGTGCCAACATGGGGTCAGGTTACTCACGTCCTCTCCAAATGAAGGTTGAGGTTTGATGAGTTTCTTCTTCATGTTGACTCCACTCAAAATCTCCCACTAAGAGCCAAGATAACAGAAGCAAGGATTCATTCAAGCTCTCCCCAAACTCCTCCAAATAGTTTTAAATAATGACTCTAAACAAATTCTAAACAGGTAGAACCCACAAAAAGATAAAGGGAAACAAGTTTCTAACCCAAGACAACTTAGAAGCTTGACAGGGAAAGTCAATTTTACCAAGATGAGAGAGGAGGACAGTTATTGATATAAACTGTGTCCCCTTTAACCTTTGAGGGGGGCCTGAAACTGTCTCCCCTTTAATCTGCAAAAGAAGGGTAATTCGGGGTCTCAAGCTCTCTCCCCTGGGAAAAGCATATCTTTCCCAGACAATGCCCTCCCCAAGTTAAGTGATGTCATTCAGTTGGAGATCTCAGTCTGATAGTCTTGTTGAATAGTTCAAACTCCCAGTTAAGTAATCTCATTCAATTTTAAATCCCTTTTTTGCCACACAGATTTCAGGTTTGCAAATTCTTTCAAACAGGACCTGCATCTCTGACCAGAGGGGAGCTCTCATCCCAATTCTCATACCTCATCATTTGCACCTCATCAGTATAGACCAAACCCAAGAAAACCAAGAGCAGTCCTTAAGGCAGCTGAATCAGTGGTAGCAGTGGTGGTTTCCAGATCTCTCAGCCCACTAATAATAAAGAGACCATAAAATTGGTCAGTAGGAGATTTATAAGTGCTCTGCTGGCACCAGAGGCAGTACTCTGTTGAATTGCCTATACTTGCATCTCGGTTGCAGTCCTGAGTCTTAGTCTCGGTATGAAGAGGACCACTTACACAACAAAGCTAATGGTCACAGGGGAATAGGAACCCTGATCATAGTCCCAGAGTTGAAGAGTGCTTGTGGTCACTCACAAACTACCGCATAGTACAAGAGGGCAGTAAATACACCTTTTCCCTATATCCAAGGTATTTACCACCTTGGAAGAGCCAAAAATGTACAGATTCCCAGAATTACTCCTAAAAAGAGTTGAATTAAAAATCTTAAGTTTCTAATAGTACTCTCTCCACTTGGGAAGCAGAGCTGCACTTTAACAAACAATTAAAGATTTTTAAAAATGGGCTAGGAAAATGAGCAAACAATATGGGGGAAATCTGACTATAAATAGATAAAAACACACTCAGAAGAAGACAATAAAGTCAAAATTCTTGCACCCAGAGTCTCAAAGAAAAATATCAATTGGTCTCAGGCTATGGAAAAGCTCAAAAAAGGATTTTTTAAATCAAGTAAGAGAGGTAGAGAAAACTTAGGAAGAGATATGGGAGTGACATTCATTCCATCTTCATCAGCTTTCTGATGCATGGCCTATCTTCCTGCTCCCCCACTGAGACCAAGACCCATCTGAAGTGCCTCAAGAAAACTAGCCAAGCCCCAGGCAAGGAGACAATAAAGAATTTGGACTTTATTCTTGACTTCTGGAGAATCTCTTGGAGATTACTCTGACTAAAACAAAGGCTGGTCCCAAGACTTCCAGAAAACCAAAACATTACAAAAACCAATGAGAGGGTCTTAATCACAGCAAATCAGTAATTAAGACCCTCAGTCCTGGCTCATTGGAGGAGCAAATTAGTGGGGCACTTTCCAATTCCAGCTCAGAAGGAAAATTCTGTGAAATCAGACTTTTCTTGGAAAGAGCACCCAAGCTACCCACTGCAAACACAAGGGGCCCCTGTGCTTAAAGCTAAGGATCAGAGCTGCACAAGAAGCTTGGGACAGCTCCCCTTTTATTCCAGGAGCAGAGCTCAACCATAAAAGTAGAGAGAGAGAGAGAGAGAGAAAGAGAGAGAGAGAGAGAGAGAGAGAGAGAGAGAGAGAGAGAGAGAGAGAGAGAGAGAGAGAGAGAGAGAGGAAATACCAAAAGGAAAGAAAATGAGCAAGAAACAGGGGGAAAAAAAAAAAAAAAAAACACTGACCATAGAAAGCTACTATGATGATAGGGCAGACCAAAGGACAAAATGTGCACAGAAGAAATCTCAGAGTGATATGAGTTGGTCTCAAGCCTAGAGAGGCTTCTTGGAAATGCTCATCTAAGAGTTTAAAAGGCAAAGAGATGAGCATTGTCTGAAGCTTGATCTCATCAGTTTTGGTTCTAAGAAAAAATAATAATCATTCCGTTGGGTATAGAAATTTATCTTACCCTATAAAGAAGTAGGAGGAGAAAAAGGCAAAAAAGGGAGGAGTAAGATAGGGAAAAGGGTAGAAACTCTAGAGGAAAAAGGTAAGAGAAAGGAGGAAGAAGTAGATAGTGGGTGGAGTGGGTTAAAAGAACCTCTACTAAGTGGAGTGGAGGTATGATAGGAGATAAGATGGTGGGTGGGGTGGGTAAAACAAAACCACTACAAAGAGAAGGGAGAGTCATGATTGGAAATAAAGTAATGGGTGGAATGGGTAAAAAACAGGACTAAGGAGTGGGTGGAAAGAGAGAACAAAAGCATATATAGGGAAGAAAATAGGATGGAGGATAATACAGATCTGGTAATCATAACTGAATGTGAATGGGATGAACTCTCTCATAAAACAGAAATGAAGAGCAGTGGATTAAAAAACAGAGTCCTATAGTATGTTTACAAGAAACACATTTGACACAGAGAGACACCTACAGAGTAAAGATAAAAGATTGGAACAAAATTTATTATGCTTCAGCTAAAGTAAAAAAAAAAAAAAAGAAAGAAAAAAAAAGAAAAGCAGGGGTAGCGATTCTGATTTCAGATATAGCAAAAGTAAAAATAGGTATTAAATGAGATAAGAAAGGAACATACATCTTAATAAAGTAAACAATGAAGTAGTAACCATATGAGATGTGTATGTACCAAATGGTAGAGCAGCCAAATTCCTAGAGAAGATTTTAAGCCAGTTACAGGAAGAAATAGACAACAAGACTATAATACTAGATCTCAATCTTCCCCTCTCCGAATCAGAAAAATCTATCACAAGATAAATAAAACAAGAAAGAAACAAGAAAGAAACTAAGGAAGTTAATGGAATTCTAGAAAAACTAGATATGATAACCCTCTGGAGAAAATTGAATAGGGACAGAAAGGAATATACCTTTTTATCAGCAATACATGGCACCTTCACAAAAACTGACCATGTCTTAGGGCATTAAAAAACCTCACAATCAAATGCAGAAAGGCAGAAATAGTAAATGATCCCTTTTCAGACCACGATGCAATAAAAATTATATTCAATAAAGGGGCAGGGAAAGATAGACTAAAAACCAATTGGAAATTAAATAATCTAATTCTAAAAAATGAGTGGGTAAAACAACAGATTACAGAAACAATAATTTCATCTAAGAGAATGACAATAATGAGACAACATATCAAAAACTTATGAGATGCAGTCAAGTCAGTTCTTAGGGGAAATTTTATATTTCTAAATAGCTATATGAATAAAATAGAGAAAGAAGAAATCATTGAATTGGGCATGCAACTAAAAAAGCTAGAAAAAGAACAAATTTAAAACATCTAATTAAATACCAAATTAAAAATTCTGAAACTCAAAGGAGAGATTAATAAAGTAAAACTAAGAAAACTATTGAACTAATAAATAAATAAAACCAAGAGTTTGTTTTATGAAGAAACCAACAAAATACATAAACTTCTGGTTAATTTGATTAGGAAAAAAAAAACAAAGAAGAAAAAAAGTCACCAGATCAAAAATAAAAAGGGTGAATTTGCCATCAATAACAAAGAAATTAAAGCAATAATTAGGAACTATTTTGCCCAACTGTATGGCAGCAAGTCTGACAATCTAACTGAAATGGATGAATGTTTACAAAAAATATAAATTGCCTATATTAACAGAAAAGGAAATAAATTACTTAAATAGTCCCATTTTAGAAAAAGAAATGGAACAAGCTACTAATGAACTCCCTAAGAAAAAATCTCCAGAGCCAGATGGATTCACAAATGAATTCTTCCAAATATTTAAAGAACAATTATTTTCAATAGTGTGTAAACTATTTGGAAAAATAGACAAAGAGGGAATACGGCCAAATTCCTTCTATGGCACTGATACTTAAACCAGGAAGAGCCAAAACAAAAAAGAAAATTACAGGCCAAACTCCCTTATAAATATTGATGTAATTTTTTTTTTTAATTTTATCAAAGAGATTACAGAAACTTATCAGCATGATAATACACTATGACCAAGTGGGATTTATATCAGGAATGCAGAGCTGATCCAATATAAGGAAAACTATTATCATAATTGACCATATCAATAACAAAACCGACCAAAACATATGAAAATCTCAATAGACGCAGAAAAAGCTTTTGATAAAATACAGCACGCCTTCCTATTAAAAACACTAAAGAGCACAAAGACAAAGGGAACTTTCCTTAAAATAATAAGCAAGATCTATAAAAAATCAACATTAAGCATTATTTGTAATGGAGAGAAGCTGGATGTATTCCCAATATCAGGGTTGAAGCAAGTATACCCATTATCACCATTATTATTCAACATTGTACTAGAAATGTGAGCTTTTGCATTAAGAAAAGAAAAGGAAATTAAAGAATTAGAATAGGTAATGAGGAAATAAAACTATCACTCTGAAAATGATATGATGATATACTTAGAGAATCCTAATCAAAACAATCAACAGCTTTAGTAAATTTGCAGGAAATGAAATAAATCCACACAAAACATCATCATTTCTATATATCAGTGACAAAGGCTAAGAGCAATAGATAGGAAAATAAATTCTATTTAAAATAATTAATAATTGAAGACAAAATAAAATACTTGTGGGTCTATCTGCCAAGATAAACCCTAGAACTATATGAACACAATTACAAAATACTTCTCACACAAAGTCAGATCTAAGCTACTGAAAAAATATCAATTGCTCATGAATAGGCTGAGCTAATAGACTAAAAATGACAATTCTGCCTAAACTGATTTATTTTTTCAGTGCCAGTCAAACTGCCAAAAATTATTTTATCGAACTAGAAAAGATAATAACAAAATTTATATGGAAGATAAAGAATATCAAGGGAATTAATGAAAGAAAAAAAATACAAAGGCTTAGCAGTACCAAATCTAAAATTATACTTTGAAGCAGAAGTCATCAAGACCATTTGTTACTGGCTAAAAAATAGAGTGGTAGATCAATGCAATAGATTAGATCCACACAACACAATAATCAATGATATAGTAATATAGTGTTTGATAAACCCCCAAACCCCAGCTTCTAGAATAAGAACTCAATATTTTACAAAAATTGTTGGGAAAACTGGAAGATAATATGACAGAAACTTGACATAGATCTACATCTCACACCCCATACTAAAATAAAGCCAAAATGTATACATGATATGGGCATAAAGGATGATACCATAAACAAATTAAGAGAATAAGGAATAAATTACTTATTGTATCTTAGGAGAAGGTTGGAATTCATGAGCAAAAAAGAACTAGAGAACATTATGAAAGGCAAAATTGGAAACTCTGATTATGTTAAACTAAAAAGTTTTTACAAAAACAAAATCAACAGAAATAAGATTAAAAGGGAATACAAAGCTAGGAAAAAATATGTGTTTCTAATAAAGGTCTCATTTCTAAAACATATAAAGAACTGTGTCAAATTTCTAAGAATACAAATCATTCCCCAATTGATAAATAGTTAAAGGATATAAACAGTTTTCAGATGACAAAATTAAAGTCATTTATAGTTATACAAAAAAAAAAAATGCTCTAAATCACTATTGATTAGAGAAATGCAAATTAAAACAACTCTGAAGTACCACTTCACACTTCTCAGATTGGCTAAGATGACAGGAAAAGATAATGATAAATATTGGAGGAGATGAGGGAAAATTGGAACGCAATGTATTGTTGGTGGAACTGTGAAATGATCCAACCATTCTGGAGAGCAATCTGGAACTATACCCAAAGGACTATCGAATTGTACATATCCTTTGCCTCAGCAGTGCCATTACTGGGTCTGTATCCCAAGGAAAATCCTAAAGGCAGGGAAAAAAACCACATGTGCAAAAATGTTTGTAGCAGCTCCTTTTGTGGTAGCAAAGAATTGGAAAATGAGTAGATGCCAATCGATTGGGGCTGAACAAGTTGTGGTATATGAAGATAATAGAATATTATTCTATAAAAAATGATGAACAAGCTAATTTTTAAAAGGCCGAAAAGATTTACATGAACTGATGCTGATTGAAACAAGCAGAACCATGAATACATTTTACACAATAATAGCAAGAATGTTCAATGATCAACTATGAAAAACTTGGCTCTTCTCTGTAGTTCAGTGATCCAAAGAAATTTCAATAGACTTTGGACAGAAAATGCTGTCTGCATCCAGAAAAAGAACTAAAGAAACTGAATGTAAATCAACACATGCTATGTTCCTTTTTCTGGTTTTTTTTTATCTCCCATGATTTTTATCTTTTACTCTGATTTTATTCTCCCAGTATTATTCATAAAATAATGTATATAAAAAATAAATAAATTTATTAGGAAAAAAGGAAAATTGGACAAATGGAACAGGAAGAACAAAAACTCATTGAAGAATCTAATACCTTAAAAGTTAGAACTGGGCAAATGGAAGTAAATGACTTGATGAGACATCAAGAAATAATCAAACAAATGAAAAAAAATAGAAGAAAATGTAAAATATCTCATTGTAAAACAACTAACCTGGAAAGAAAATTCAGAAGAGATAATTTAACAACTATTAGACTACCTGAAATTTATAATAAAAAAGCCTCATCATCTTTCAAGAAATTATCAAGGAAAACTGACCAGATTTTTTTTTAGTTACATGCACAGCAGAACATAAGAGAGGATTAAAAACATTAAACAATAAACAAGAGCATATATAATAATAGAAGACATTTGTAACCATAACCATCCATCTTTGCTTCTTTGTAGGTTTTCTTTTGCTTTCTGCTGTGCATTTTTTATTTTATTCTTCTTTTCTCCTTTCTTCGACTTAATATCCCTCAAGTAGGTTACAGTTAAACATGAATATATTTATGTGCTGGTGTGACACATACATACACATCCACACACATATACATACATGTATGTATATAAATATACATATATATAGGCTTCTGACTTTTATTTTTTCCAAATTTCCTCCCTTCTATCAGCTTCCTGCTGGCTTCTCTTAATTCTTTAAGATATCCCACTAAGAGTTAAGATGGCAGAGCAATGGCAGGGATTCATTTGAGCTCTCCCCAAACCCCTCCACATAATTTTAAATAATGACTAAACAAATTCTAAAGAGATAAAACCCACAAAAAGATAGAGTGAAACAATTTTCTAACCCAAGACAACTTAGAAGCTCCACAGAAAAGGTCAGTTCCCCCAAGGTAAGAGAGTAACATAATACAGCACATGCTGTGACAGAAAAGATCAGACCCAAGAAGAGGTCTTGGGGCAAGAGAAAATCTTGGGGCACCTAAATCAGTAGCAGCAGTATAAGTTTTTGGCTCTTCCAAAGTGATATGATCTAAGGAGAAGTGTGTTTACTACTCTCTTATACTATGCACTGGTATATGAGTGACCCAGAGGTAAAAGGAGGAAAGGCAAAAGTAGAATGGGATAAAATAACTGACATAAAAAACCCCTGAAAGAGATTTTATGGAGGAGAAAATGGGAAAGTAGGAAGGGGAGCACATAAGAACTGGCTTGAAGAAGGAATGATATAAACACTCAGCTGGGTATAGAAATCTATCTTTCTATAGGAAAGTAGGAAAGAAAGGGATAAGAGAAGGCAGTGAGAAACTGAAGCATTGAAACATACATATGTGTCTATGTATATATATATATATATATATATATATATATATATAGAGAGAGAGAGAGAGAGAGAGAGAGAGATGTATATACATATACATATAAATAGACATGTATGCACTTTCATATATACATACACACATGTCTACACACACAAACATATACATATATATAAAACAATATTAATATAGCTGACACATAATATAGATTTCTCTTTTGACTGAATCTTTTTTAACTTTGAGTTTATCTAAGGTTAATGATTACTACCTACACTTTTTTTTATAATAAATTCCATTCCTGATCATTTTAATGTGTTCATGCATATCTCTTGTTTTCTATCCCTGCTAACTCTTCTACTTTACTTCTAAAAGCTGCCCTTAAATTCTAGAACCAGAAGGTAAAATAGAAATTGAAAGAATCCACCAATGACCTCCTGAAGGAGATCCCAAAATGAAAACTTCCAGAAATATTATAACCAAATTCCACACCTTCCAGATTAAGGAGAAAATATCTTCAAGCAGTCAAAAAGAAACAGTTCAAATATCATGAAGTCACAATCAAAATAGCACAAGATTTAGCAGCTTCTACATTAAAGAATGAAAGAGTTTGGAATATGATATTTGAGCAAAAGGGCTAGGATTACTATCCAGAATCACCTACCCAAAAAAACTGAACATAATCCTTGAGGGGAAAAAATGGATATTCAATTAAATAGAGGACTTTTAAGAATTTTTGATGAAAGAACCAAAGCTGAATAGAAACTTTGACTTTCAAATACAAGATACACAAGAAACATTAAAGGGTAAACAGGAAAAAGAAGTTATGAGAGATTTGATAAGGCTAAACTGTTTATATTCCTACCTGGGAAAATGATATTTGTAACTCCTAAAAACTTCTCATTATTAGGGCAGTTAGGAGCATATATAGAAAGTAGAAGTGAAAATTGAATGCTATGGTATTGCCTTAAAAATAAAATTTTGGGATGAGAAAGAAGAATTCTAGAGAGGACTAGAGGAAAGGGAGAGACCAAATGGGATAAATTATCTGACATAAAAGAGGCCTGAAAGCAATCTTACAGTAGAGAAGAAACTGGGGGAAATGGAAAGGGAAAAACATCAAAGAGGGAATGATATATACACTCAGCTGAGTATAGAAATCTATCTTAACATACAAAAAGTAGAAAGGGAAGGAATAAAAGAAGGCATCAAGGAGCTAATAGAAAGGAAGGCAGTTTGGGAAAAGTAAAAGTCAGAAGTAAAACATTTTTGAGAATGGATAGGGTAAAAGGAGAGAGAGTAGAATAAACAGAGGAAAATAGGATGGAAGAAAATACATAGTTGGTAATCATGAAAAAAAATTACATGAGTTTCACATTAAAGATTTCATTTCTCAAATATATAGAAAACTAAGTCAAGTTAATAGAAATAAGAGCCATTCATCAATTGATAAATGGTGAATGATATGAACAGGAAGTTTTCACAGTAATTAAAACTATCTATAGTGATATGAAAAAAATGTTCTAAATCACTATTGATGAAAGAAATGAAACTTAACACAATTCTGAGCTACTACTTCACACCTGTTAGATTGACTAGCATGACAGAAATTGAAAATGATAAATATTGCAGAAGATGTTGGAAAATTAAAATAGTAATGTACTACTATTAGCAAAATTGTGTACTGATTCTACAATTCTGGAGAGCAATTTGGAACTATGACCTAAATGCTATAAAACCATACATAGTCCTTGACTAATACAATTACTAGGTATATATATTAAAGAGATTTGTTAAAAAAAAAAAAGGAAGAGGATCTATGTATACAAAATCATATGTTTTATATATATATATATATATATATATATATATATATATATATATATATATATATCTTTTGTGGCAACAAAGAATTTGAAATTGAGGGGATGTTCATCAACTGGGGAATGACTGAACAAGTTACAGCTTATGATTGTGATGGAATACTATTGTGCTTTAAAAAATGATGAGCAAAATGCTCTCAGAAAAACCTGAAAAGACTTCCCTGAACTAAAGCAAAATGAAATGTGCAGAACCAGGAGTACAATGTAATAGCAACAGCAATATTGTATGACGATCTAGTATGGATAACTTAGCTATTCTCAGCAATAGAATGATCCAAGACAATTTTGTAAAGCTTATGATGAAAGATGCTATCCCTCTTCAGAGAAAGAACAAAGAATTGGTCAATACTGAATATAGAGCAAAGATAATTTTCTTTACTTTATTTTTCTTGAAGTTTTTTGTCTGTTTTCTTTCACAGAATGACTTTCATGGAAATGTATTTTGCATGACTATACATGTATAACCTATGCCAAATCAGAAATAAGGAAGAGGATGAATAAAGAGAATTTGGAACTCAAAATTTAAAAAAAAAAGTTTAAGTTGTTTTATATGTAATTGAGAAAAATAAAATATTAAAATAAGGAAAAAGATTAAAAAATGAACTCTCGCCATTATATTTTGTTTGTATGTAGTTGTTTGCATGTTGTTTCATCTTCTCTGAACTCCTCTGGAGCAGGAACTTTTCCCTTTGTATCTCTTGCACAGAGTAAATACTTTATAAATACTTATTGACTGGATAACTACTGGTTGCCTTGTGTGATACACAACCTATTAATTCAGTCTGGCTCTTTAGAAGGATCTAAAATGAATTTCTTAAATGGACAGAAAATGGGAGAGACAAACTTCATACCTATGTAACCTTCTTCAGTGACAGGACCATTGATTAACTGGATTGACAAATTAATAACTTTATATTTTATGATATATTTTATGATACTGTGCGGCTTAATGAAAAGAAAAGAATTGAAAAATCATGCAAGAATAATCTTTCCATCTACTTACAGCAGAGACAGAATCTACCAAGGAGAGAGTTTCTTTAATATGGCACAATATATTATGTACTCTGAGCACATCACATCCTGCTGTGACTGGGGAGAATAGCTGTTGTGCTCTAATCACAATTATACAAATATGAAAATGTATAAAAGGAGAACTCAAGTAGAGATCATTTGGACCAGGAAACTTTCTGGGATTAAGAAGTTAGCATCATGGACTCTTGGGGTTGGAAAAAACTATTAGAGTTAACCAGTACAACCTTTCTCCTCATTTAAGAATCCCTTCCACAATAACCAAGATTAATGATCTTTTGTGTTCAATAACAAAGAATAAACAACTTCATAAGTAAACCCATTCCACTTAGTTAAGCAATGCTGTTAGAAATTCTTTCTTGTATAGAACCAAAATTTCTCCCCCTAAAACTTTCACCTTTAAGTCCTGGCTCTGCCATTTGGAACAACTCTCCTTATTCTTCTACATGTGGGTCCTTCAAATATCACAATCCCTTGAATATTTTTTCCCTCAGGCAAAATAACTCCAGTTTACTTAACAATTCCTAGGGTAAGAATTTACAGTGTAACACAATAAAGAATCTTTTTTATAAACATGCATATTTTAATGCCAGAAAATTCTCTCCATGACAAGAAGGTATTTACTTTTTGATAAGTATGGTAAAGTGAAGGCTCAAAGACTCCAGTGGACACACAGGAGGAACAATTTTCAAAGCTTGCTAAAGATATGCAAATGACTCACTCCATTCTAGAAGACAAGATTTCCAGACCTGTCACTATCCTGGCTTTCCTCCTTAGGACACACTTAAACTGTCAGTAGTTGACATAAAGATTACTACCCAGAGATGGACACATTATTCCAAATGTGTTCTGATGAACACAGAATTCAGCAGAATTGTTACTTCTTTGTGCTCTGGCCACTATGTTTTCTATTAATGAAACCTCAGATTGAAGTAACATTTTAAAGCAATTTAGTCACACTGCCAGATCATATTGTGCTTTGTATCAGCCCCTCACATCTTTTTATTATAGACTAAAGTCAAGACAGGTCTGTACTTGTGCAGTTGAGTGTTTGGATTTTGTTTTGGGGGGGTTTTTTGGAAGCTTAATACAGGACTTTAAATGTATTCTTGTTGAATTTCATCTACTGGGCTTTGACCCAGACTACTGAGATTTTTTTATATCCTTCTTCTGTCATTCGATATATTAACTATTCCTCTCAGCTTTGTGTCAACTACAAAATTGTTATGCTTGCTTCCTATGATTTCATCCAAGTCACTGATTAAAAAGACATAACAGAACAAGGACAAAGATGAAAGCTTATGGCTCTGTCTTTCTTTGGGGATTTCTTTCCAAGTTGACATTGACCACCTTAATCAATAGTCTTTGGGTAAAGTTTTCATCTAGTTGTTAGCTCATCTAGTTCTATCTAATTCTGTCACTAACCCTGGACAAAGTCATTCTCTGGGCTTCAATTTCCTCTTCTGCAAAATGGAAGAATTAAGCTAGAAGATTTTCCTTTCAACTCTAAAGTAAATGATAGTCAGAAGAATAATCACAAACTATCATTCCAAATCTTCTTCAGTCAGCAAAGAAGGCTCATGCTATGGAAGTGGCAAACACTAGAGATCATAATATGAAAAGAAGGAAATAGTATGCACCACCAGAAAGATATTGTTGATATTAGAAAAATAAATTTCTCCCCAAAGTCAGAAAAGATAGGCATCATCTTGTGGTCAGGGACTCTTAAAAAAAAAAGGAAGGATTTTGAAAATAAAATTCTGATTATGCAGTCACCAATAACTCTAATAATGAACAAAGGTAAGAGATAGCTAATGAATCCAATCTTATTAATGTATATTGCAAAAGGCCTATAGAAAGTCTAAGAATCCAGAACCATACCTCATAGAAAAAAAGGAACATAATAAAAAATAAGTATATGGAACATGGATCTATAAAAATATTAAAAGGAAGGTAAAAGTTCCAAATAACTTGTCTTTCTTTTTAAATGGCATAGTAGCAAAAAAAAAAAAAAAAGATTTTTAAAGTTTGGAGCTTTCCAGTTTAGAGTTAAAAATCTTTAAGAATTAGATGGCATAGATTATAACCTTGAGAAGGCAGAACTACTCAACTTTTACTTCTTTACAATTTCTCTTTAAAAAGAATGAAAAGAGGGGGCAGAGCCAAGATGGTGGAGAGTAGTCAGGACTTTGAGCTCTTCCTGGCTTCCGTCAGAATCAACACCAAATCAAGCCTTTGAATGGATTTTGGAGTGACAGAACCCACAAATATTTGGAGTGTAACAAATGTACAGCAGAAAATATCTTTGAAGGGCTTTAGAAAACGTCTGTCTCAATTAGGCAGGGGGGCATACAGCCCAGTACAAGTATAGCACAGGGAAACCCAGAGTGGAGAGGCCTGGCTCAGAGAATATACTGGGAGCTCTTAGACAAAATATAGCAATGTTGGCTACTTTGTACTTATTTAGAAGCCAGTAGATCAGCAGATTAGCTATGAGACCCCCGATATAATTATAGAAGGCAAATAGTGATCTTTGGAACCCCAGCATAACAGGCAGGATGTGGCCAGGCCCATCCACTGTGGCAAGGAAACCTGCAGCACCATTGGCCCCAGGACAGGTTAAAAGGAAACTTTGGATAATCTCCCCTGTGCCCTAAGAGTAGATCTCAGCCTTTTAAAAAATGAGCAGAAAAGCAAAAAGAACTCTAACCATAGATAGCTATTATGGAGACAGGAAAGAGCAGACCTCAAATCCCAAGGACACTAAAGGCAAATTGCTCCAGATGAAGCCTCAAAGGGAGATATGAGTTGGTCTCCAACTCAAAAGACTTTCTCAGAAGAATTCAAAAAGGATCTTTAAAAAAAAGTTAGAAGAAAAATGAGGAAAGGAAACAAAAACTTTGAAGAAGAGTTTGGAAAAGAAAATATAGACGTTCTCTGAAAAAAACAACTCCTTGAAAATTACATTTGATAAAATGGAAAAAGGAAATAACTCCTTGAAAAATAGAAATGTAAAAAGAAAACAGCTCCTTGAAAAATGGAATTGGTGAAATGGAAATATAGAACAGCTCCTTACAAACAGAATTGGTGAAATGGAAAAAAGAGAACAATTCCTTTTAAAAATAGAATTCATGAAATGGGGAAAAAATCCAATGAACAAAACACCTTTAAAATTTAGATTGAGCAAATGCAATGCAAAAAGACTAACTGAAGAAAATAATTCATTAAAAATTAGAATTGGACAAAGGGAATTGAATGACTCAATGAAACATCAAGAATTAGTCAAACAAAATGAAAAAGAAATAGAAAAAAACATTAAATACCTCATTGAAAAAACAACTGACCTTGAAAATAAAATCTATTATGTTTCAGCTGAAGTAAAAAGAGCAGGGGTAGCAATCCTGATTTCAGATCAAGCAAAAGCAAAAATAGATCTAATTTAAAAAGATAAGGAAGGAAACTTTATCTTGCTAAAGAGTACATAGACAATGAAGTAATATCAATACTCCTAAAGGAGAAGTTAAGAGAGCAGCAAGAAGAATTGGATAGTAAAACTATGCTAGTGCAGAATCTCAACCTCCCTCTATCAGAACTAGATAAATAGAATCACAAAATAAACAAAGAAAGAAGTTCAGGAAGTAAATAGAATTTTTAAAAAGTTAAGTATGATAGATCTTTGGAGAAATTTTTTTCTCTGCAAAACACAGAACAAACATAAAAATGGACCATATATTAGGGTATAAAAATCTCAAAATCAAATGCAGAAAGCCAAAATAGTAGATTAATTCTTTTCAGATCATGATGCAATAAAAATTACATGTAATAAAGAACCAGGGGAAAATAAACCAAAAATCAATTGGAAACTAAATAATCTAATCCTAAAGAATGAGTGGATGCAACAACAAACCATAGAAAGCAGTTCTGGGAAATTTTATATCTCTAGTTGCTTACTTGAATAAAATCAAGAAAGAGAAGATTTAATGAATTGGGCATGCAACGAAAAAGGCTAGAAAAAGAACAAATGAAAACCCCCCAATTAAATACCAAATTTGAAATTCTGAAAATAAAAAATGAAATTAATAACATTGAAAGTGAGAAAATTATTGAACTAATAAACAAAACTAAGAGTTGGTTTTATGAAAAAAACCAACAAAATAAATAAACCTTTAGTTAATTTGATTAGGAAAAAAAACCCGAGAAAATCAAGTTGCCAGCATCAAAAATGAAAAGAGTGAACTTATCACTAAGGAAGAGAAAATTAAAACAGTAATTAGTAATTATCTTGCCCAACTGTATGCCAAAAAAATTTGATAATCTAAGTGAAATGGATGTATACTTATACAAATATAGGTTGCCCAGATTAACAGAGTAGGAAATAGATTGCTCAAATAGTACCATTTTAGAAAAAGAAATTGAACAAGCTATTAATGAATTTCCTAAGGAAAAATCTCCAGGGTCAGGTGGATTTAGAAGTGAATTCTATCAAACATTTAAAGAACAATTAATTCCAATACTATACAAACTATTTAGAAAAGTAGGGCAAGAAAGAGTCTTACCAATTTTTTTTTATGACAGATATATGATGTTTATGCCTAAATTATTTAGGGTCAATACAGAGAAAGAAAATTGTAGATCAATTTCCCTAATAAATATTGATACAATTTTTTCTAATTAAAGCTTTTTATTTTCAATATATATATATGAATAATTTTCATCATTCACCTTGCAAAACCTTGTGTTCCAATTTTTTTTTCTCTCCCTTCCCACCACTCCCTTCCCTAAATGGCAAGTAATCTAATATATGTTTAAAATGTGCAATTATTTTATAATATTTGTACAAATATCATTCTGTAGAAGAAAAATCATATCAAGGAAAAAAGAGAAAGAAAACAAAATGCAAGCAAACAAAATAAAAAGACTGAAATACTATGTTGTGATCCATACTTATTTTCCACAGTGAAGATGTGAGTGAACATGGCTCTCTTCATCACAAGACCACTGGAACTGGCTACCTCATTGTTGAAGAGAGCCACATCTATCAAAATTGGTAATCATATAATCTTGCTGTTGCCCTGTATAATGATCTCTTGGTTCTACTCATTTGATTTAGCATCAGTTCATGTAAGTCTCTCCAGGCCTCTGGAAAAGTATCCTGCTGGTGATGCAAAAGTCTTAAATAAAATATTAGTAAAGAGATTACAGCAATTTACCAATAGTATAATACACTACGACCAAGTAGGATTTATATCTGCAATGCAGGGCTTGTTTAATATTGGGGAAAATGTTAGCATAATTACTATATCAATAACCAATCTAACAGAAATCATATGATTTTATCAATAGATACAGAAAAGGCATTTGATAAAACTCAACACCCATTTCTATTAAAAACATTAGAGAGCATAGGAATAAGTGGCATTTTCCTTCAAATGATAAGTACCACCTCTCTAAAACCATCAGCAAACATCATATGTAAGGGGGATAAACTAGAAACATTCCCAATACAATCAGGCATGAAATAAGGTTGTTCATTATCACCATTACTATTCAATATTGTATTACAAATTGTAAAATATGGGCTAGCTTCCTGAAGGGTTTCAGGGTCAGCCAGTCAGGATAAATTAAAGTCCTTGCTCTTTAGGGGGAGAAATGAAGGAGGAAGACAAATTGCCACAAGGTTTGCCAAAGATTTTTCCTGGATCCTGGAGTCCTGAGTTCAGCCTCTCTTCTCCTCTTCCTGATGCCAAGTGACTCTTTGGCCCCTCTCTCTCTGCCCTCCAATCCTTGTCTATGATTATCTTAACACCAAATATTCAGCAAACACCCAACCACTAGAAGAACTATTTACCCAAACATATGCTAATAGAGTCATTGTCTCACATCCAATAGGTAATTAGCCTTACATAATTGGTTGTCTGATTCAGTCATACTTTTTTGAAGTTTTAGCCCTCTACAAGAAATGTTAGCTTTAATAATAAAAAAGAAAAAGAAATTAAAAGAATTAGAGTAGGTAATGAGGAAATAAAAATATTACTTTTTGCAGATGATATGATAGTATACTTAAAGAATTCTAGAACATTAAAACTACTAGAAACAATGAACAAGTTTAGCAAAGTTGAAGGAAAAAAAGTAAATTCACATAAGTCATCAGCATTTCTATATGTTACTAATAAAGTCCAACAGCAAGAAATAGAAAGAGAAATTTCATTTAAAATAACTATAGACTATATCAAATATTTGGGAGATTACTTGCCAAGACAAAGTCAGGAATTATATGAACACAATTACAAAACACAGATCTAAACAAATTGGAAGAATATCAAGTGCTTATGGGTAAACCAGCTAATATAATAAAAATGGCAATTCTACCTAAATTAATCTACTTCTTCATTGACATACCAATCAAATTGCCAAGAAATTACTTTAAAGGGCTAGAAAAAATAATAAAACAATTCATCTGGAAGAACAAAAGGTCAAGAATTCCAAGGGAATCAATGAAAATGCAAATGAAGATGGCTTAGTTGTATCAGACCTAAAATATTATAAAGCAGTGGTAATCAAAACCATTTGGTATTGACTAAGAAATACAGTAATAGATCAGTGGAATAGGTTAGGTTCACAAGATACAATAATCAATGACTATAGTAATCTAGTATGAGATAAATCCAAAGACTCTAGTTTCTGGAATAAGATAGCAAGTAATCTAGGGGAAGGAAGGAAAGGAGAAAGAAAAATTTGGAACACAATGTTTTTCAAAAGTGAATATTGAAAATTATTTTTGCATGTATTTTGAAAATAAAAAGTATTAAAGAAAGACATGATAAGTTGCTAGTAGCTAATAAAAATTAAAAATTTTGCTTTCTTGTTTTAAAAAACAGGAGAAGATAGTTAAAATGGACAATCATGGACAGCAGAAGATGCTTGAGAAGACTTAAAGTGAGAAAAATGTCCCAAATTCCAGAAAAAAATAAAATGTCTAGATTATAGAAACTGTAGTCAAGTAGTTTTGATGAGGTAACAGGGAACCTAATGATGAGGTAAATACCTAATGATGAGGTATATACCTCAATAAAAGTAGGATTAATTGAGGTCTAGTGGCAGGATTGGGGTACAGGGAGTCACATGGAGCTCCCCTACAAACCCTTTGGATTCGGCACAAGGATACAAAGTTAAATCAGGTCTAGTGGCGGTGAGAGTCCCCTGTAAATGAATTTACAGGCCCGAAAACCTAGATTGATAAAAACAAGGTTTATTGCAAGGGTTGGAAGCAAGGTTAAAGTCTGGTTAGTAAAAGGCATTAGATAGAGGAAGATATAGACCGAAAGCGGCGGGACAGAGAGTCTCTGATGCAAAGCATCTTTGCTGGCATCTTTCAACTCTCTGACAAGGGGTGATTCCACCTCGGTTCTTTTATTTGCTTCAAGAAGTCTAGGGCAGTGCCAAATTCTTGGCATGCTTTTCAGATAAGGAAGAAGGTTTGGGGAAACCTAAGCAGATAGTTGGGATTTGAGAAAATCCAAGCCAGCTCAGATCTGGTTGGGGCTGGGTACAAGCCCCAAACTGGCTAAGATACGGATCTTTTCCCCTAGGAATACAAAAGGGTGGTTTTGACCAGATCTTGTAAATCAAAGATCAGTCCCAAAGGAAGTTGGAAATCAGACAAGGAATTTTAAAGGGAACTACACCCGCATGAGTTTTTAGTACAATTCCTAGTCAAATTCTTGAAAGGAACACTAAATAGATGGTTTAAGAGCACTTAGAAAAAAATAATACTATAATTATAGTCAACTATAATAACAAACTCCAAACTATGAGCAACTTGGAAATCAGTGGTCCTAATGGGTCACCCTTAGTTCTTTCTACAATAGGCCAGACTTTCCAATTTCCTTCAAAACTCATTTCAATTGCTGCCTTTTATATGAAATTTCTCTCATAGGGAATCAAATAGAAAAATGCCGAGATGTTAAATCAGATTATCTATTAAGAGTTATCATGGACTTGATCAACAAGTCATTATTAAACTTGTACCATGTGGCTTTAAAAAAAGTCTCTAATCTCAAGGAGCTTATATTTTTATGGGAGAAGAGAACACATATGTATCCTATCTGCACCTATTTCTGTTATTTTTAAATAGAATTATTAAGCTATTATAGGATAAAAGATCAGAAAATTAGAGATATTACATATTTTTTCAGAAATGAAATCTTTCATGATAACCTTCTAGATAAGAAAAAGAACTATGGTCTAGATGTTAAAAGCATATATACTCTGAGGGTTAAAAGAGATCAGTGAATAATCTGGTCCACTCTTGCTTGGTCTGTAGTTATCCCTATGTCCCAAGGAGTTTCCTCAAGGTCACATAAGTAGAAACAAAGCCCCAAAGATGGATGGAGCCTTTAGAGACTTTGTAGGACAGTTTCCTCATTTTATGGAAGAGGAAACTAAAACTCAGAGAGGTGAAGAAGTAATAATGAGATGCGGGATTTGAAGTTGTCTTCCCATTGTACCATGAAACTGTGCTAGGATTCCAGTAGGGGGGAAAACAGTAAGCAGAATGGGGAGGGCATGGGAGAAGTGGGGAGAAGTGTACAATGTTGTAATTAAATTGAATTTTAAGGAAACTAGGTATTGTTAAGAGGCAAAAGTGAAAAGATTATATTCTCAGTCTTTAGGATAGCCAAGGGCATGGAAGTCACAACTCAATGGTTCAGTGTCACCATAGTTTGCTGCTATTGTTCAGTTATTTTCAGTCATGTCTAATTCTTTGTGAACCCTATTAGCAGTTTTCTTATCAAAATTATTAAAGTAGTTTGATATTTCCTTCTCCAAATCATTTTCCAGATGAAGAAACTGAGACAAATTGGTTTAAACAACTTGTCTGGAGTCACACAGTTAGTTAAGTGTTTAAAGCCAAATTTGAACTCATAAGATAAGTTGCCCTGACACGAGGCTTAGCACTCTAACTACGGTGTCTCCTAACTCCTCATCAAAGTTTAAGCTCTACCTTGTCTATCCACACTGGGAGTAGTGTTCAATTCTGAGTATTCCATTTTAGGCAGATATTGATAAGGTCAAACCAAGTCAGAAGGGTTTTAGGGTAACAGATTATATTTTTGATGTCTGAGATCTATCCTAGCTAAATTGTTGGCATGAGAATTAGATATAAATTTGTATGAAATAAAATAATTTTTATGATTATGTTTGATAATTTGGAGTAGAAGGTCAACTATAATAACAGCTACAAACTAAGAGCAACTTGGAAATTAATGGTCCTAGTGGGTCACCCTTAGTTCTCTCTGGAACAGGTCAGACTTTCCAATTTCCTTCAAAACTCATTTCAATTGCTGCATTTTACATGAAATTTCTCCTATAGGGAATCAAATAGAATAATGCCAAAATGTTAAATCAGAAAATATCTATATATAGGCCTTCATGTAATAAAATCCTTTGCTACTAATTGGAAGAATGTCAGGGATTTTTGTTTTATACAGTAGGGAATCAAAGAGGTCTGATAGACTCAAAGATCCCAATTCTTTCTAAGCCTCTGAGTTTATCAGCTTGTGCTGAGTTTTTGAATCTCTGTGTAAATAAGTAAGAAAGAAGGAAGTTTGTTTGCATGTATATACATATATAGCTATACGTATACATATGTACTGTTGTCTTGTATACATATGTGCCTATGCATTATTTGTTAAGTCTATGCATGTAATCAAAGTTTTATTTTCATCTTTCTTAAACAAAGCTCCAATAACCCAACTCAACCCTAATAGCTCAGAGACATACAAAAAGGATACATGCACCTGGGGGTTGAATATATCAAATCTGAGTGATTTTATATTAGATATGGGCAAAGACTTTGGCATTCTTCCAACTTATATCAAGAAGCTTTATTAAAGAATAATTATTACTCTAAGAGGGCATCAGCAAAATTAATAATAATAATAACTAACAGTTATATAATTCTTACTTTGTACCAGGCATTATATACATGCTTTATAATAATTATTTAATTTGATCCTCACAATGCTGGGAGATATGTGCTATTTTTATCATACCCCTTTTACAGATGAGGAAACTGAGGTAAACAGAATTCACAAAGGGTCACAAAGCTAGTAAGTATCTGAGGCCAGATTTAAACTGAGGTCTTTGTGACTTCAAGTGCAGATATCTACCACCCACTGTATCACCTAATTTTCTCTATATTCCCCCCTCTGGGCATCTTGGTCTAGGTTGAGCTAATGAAATTCAGAAAAGATATGATAAAAGTTAGCAAGCCTCTATAGATCTTCCATAATGTCTCTACGTTTACTGTCAATAATGTCAGCATTTCTGCTATAACTAAACTCTAGAGCAGGAAAATAAATGGCATTTCCTCTTTGGAATCAATGGAACATTCATAAGTCACAAAGCTACAGTGAAAGAGAGAGAGTACATCCATTTGGGAGATCAATGCCTGAAACCTATTGCATTTAAAAGACACAACCCCAGCTGGGAGAATGCTGAAACAAATGATTGCATGAGCTAGACATTAAAAGGAGAATGTGTTCAATCAGGCCAAAATAAGCCCTTTGGTCACAGATACAGCAGCAAAGGTCAGAGAATTTGTCCGTTTCCACATAGCACATCTGGCATTCTGGGCATGCTACAACCACTAATGAGTTATTTTGCCAAATATCCCCCATTGAGTTCCATTCTTTCATATAAATGAGAAAATAAGCAAGAAGAAACACTGTGGTTTTTAATTGAAATTCTCGCTCCAACAGGGGAACACTGGAACTCAGCATGCCGGACTTGTGATCTGATCATTTATTTTCCTGCTCTAGACATCGGTTAATGCAGAACTTGTGATCCTGAGCTCAGACTTGAGTGAGGAGTTGAATGAGGAAGATTCCTCAGTGTGAGAAGAGATCCTTGAACCAATAGTTCTTAACAGCAATATTTGTCTTTCTGGCCCTCTATCTGAGAATCTTTTGTATTTTCTTTCAATAACAACAAAACAACAGCAATGACGACAATAATGAAGATGATGTTATATTTATGCAGTACTTCAAAGCCTATGATGCTATATGCATATATTACCTATATATACATAAATGTACATTTACACAAGTAAATGTACATATACACATATGTAAATTTGTTTGTGAATATACATAAATATTTATTTATTTATTTATTTGTTTATTTATTTATTTAATTATTTAATTACTTATATATACATATAAATTGAACCTAATGATAATCTAGTGAAATGATCATTTGCAGATAATATTGTTACCATTTTGCATATTGGAAAACTGAGATTCAGCAAGGTTAAGTGATTTGGCCATGAGTCACATAGCTAGTACATCTCAGAAGCAAGGTTGAATCCAAATCTCCATGACTTCCAATAGTAGCCTGATATCACACTTCTTCAAAAAGTCAACTCTTTAGCAAAGCTTTCATCATAAAAGGGGGTTAGGAGGAAGGGAAGAAAAAGGAAAGGTCCAACCCTACAATATAAGGGGAAAAAACCTAATGCATAAGAAGAGAGTGGTTTTGACTATTTATGGGTTTAGTGGTGAATGCTTTGTGTTTTTTACTTTTCAGGTGGTTAACTAAAACGGGTCTAGAATTCATTATCCTGAGTCCCCATGTGGGAACCAAGAGCCCTTTTAGCTTTTCTTCTGTAGAGACCTAAATAAGAATTAAATTCTGATGTGTCCAGTGGAAATCCTGGATGGGAAAACGAAACAAAGAGACAGTCCCTCCCCTCCTGCCAATTTAATGTTGACTTGAGTTTGTATAAACCCAAAGATCCTCTGGGTTATGACTTATTGAGCTAAGCTTCCTTGTACTTTTAGAAGAAAAAAAAGTCTCCCCTATGTTTTTAAAAGATGACTGAAGAAGTAACATTTTGTATATTACCTCTGGTTTACTTATAAAATGAGAATAATAATAATAACTTATTTATATGAAAGCAGAGAAGTAGATATGATCATTACTGAGGTCATATACAGTTCTAAGAGTGATGTTGAATAAAATCATAGAGGTTCATGCAAAGAAAAACAAAGTAGAGCCATAAGAGTCTTTTAAAAGTTCTCTTTGCCTAAAACATCTACTTTTCTCTTCAGCCCTTGTTTCTCAAACCCTTAGAATTTAAGATTCTATCCCAGTGAATACAGTTTTTTCAGAGGACTGCCTAGTTACTAAATTTCATGATCTTCTTTTAGGTCTCCATCTCCTCCATCTTCTCAGTAGAATTTGACACTGTTGTCTGTGCCTCTCTTAACAATCAGTCCTTTCTCCTTTGATTTCCATGATAGCTTTCTCCTGTTTTTGTTTCTCCCATGTGAATTATTTTTCTCAGTCTGCTTCTCCTATTTGTAGATTATCTCCTGCCCAGTGTGTGAACGTATCCTAAGTCTGTCAAGGGGCAGCTAGATGGCACAATGGCATCAGCAAGACTTCTCTTCATGACTTCAGATCTTATCTCAGACACTTAGGAGCTGTGTGACCCTGGGCAAATCACTTCATCCTGTTTGCCTCTATTTCCTCATCTGTAAAATAAGTTGAAGAAGGAGATGGAAAATTACTTCAGTATCTCTGACAGAAAACCCCAAACAGGGTCACAAAGCATAAGATACAACTAAAATGACTGAATAATAACAATATTCAAAGTCTCATATTTATGCCTTTTTTCTTTCTCTCTCTCCAATCATTCTCTTGGTGATTTCATCTCTTCTTATGGGTTGAACAATATCATCTTTTCCATACGTGAGTTTCAAATCTAAACATCTATACCTTATCTCTCCTCCAAACTTTAGACCCACATCTCTAACTGTCTTCTCTACTGCTCCATCTCATCATCTAACTGAACACATAAGGAGGCAGCATGAATGATAACAGTAAAAGAACCACTGTATGGGGATGCAGTCCTGCTACTTCCTAGTTGTGAACCTTTCTGGGTCTTAGTCACCTCATCTGTAAAATAACGGGATTGTATTCAATGATTTCTATGGTCTCTTACAACTCTAAACCCATTTCCAAAATGGAGCTCAACATCTCTTCCTATAGTACCTGCATAAAGCCCCAAAAGCAGCTTTTAGAATTGGCCCCACGAGAGATGGTTTAAATAGCTTATCTGTAAACAGCTGAGTACGAATATTTAAGAAATTCACTTTATAGCACTTGTAAAAACACTTACTGCATAAATACTTCACTCTGCCCTGCAATTTAAGAAAGTTTTGTTGTTGCTGACATAATCAAAAGGCATAATCCCACATGAGAGGCCCCCAAAATGTAATTAGCATAATATGTGTATGTGGTTTCTTAATTGTGGGTGAGAATAAGGGAGAGAACCTAGGACTCAAAAATTTTTTAAACAAATGTAAAAAAAATTGTTTTGAATGTAACTGGGGGAAATATTAAATAAATAAAGTAAGTAAAAAATACATGTATATATCTGTAAAGCTTTTATTTACCTGAAAACATCCCTAAAAGATATTACATCCTATGAGATGAGAAATCTTCCCAAGACCATCTGACTCAGTCTATCTGTCAAGAGACCATCCCATAAAAAGGACAATGACCAATTAAAAAACCAAAATATAAAAACATAGCTCCACTAAGGAACAGAGATACAAACCCCCAAAAAAAAAATTAGAAGAGAAATACATAATTAAATCTGGACTGTCATTATGTATTGCCAGGAAACAGTGTGAGATAGTAAAAGCTGAAACTGAAGTCAAAAGACTCGGTTTTAAAAGATGTCTTCTTACACCTGGGAAACTTTAGGTAACTTGTTTAATCTCTCTGTGCTTTAATTCCTCATCTGGTTAGAGAGAGACAGAGAGAGACACAGACAGAGAGACAGATTCAGAAAAAGACATTCAGGCAGAGACAAACACAGTGAGAGACAGAAAAAGAGATACAAAGAGAGAGATAGAGAGAAAAAGAAAAGAGGGAGGGAGGGAGGAAGGGAGGAAAGAAGGCAGAAAGAAAGAGATAGACTAAATAGCTTGTCTAGTTCCAAATTTTTTGGTGTGAAATTTATACACCCAGAAAGCATGTCACCTAAGAAACTAAACTTGCAAATATCAGGATTCTAGAATTGCTATATATTAGCCATATTAAGGTTATCAAATGAAGAATACAGTTCTATGTTAATCACTGAATAAAAGCTAAATGATGGATACCTACATAAGTATGTGAGTGCATATCTCAGAGGTAAGAAGGAATGATCATCCACTCAACTTAGCAGAGCTAGACATATGATTTGTCTGTCTCCCAGATTCAATGAACTAGATTCTCACTACCAGCAAAACTCTGCGTCACAAAGTCAGATGATTATGTAAAGCATTTTGCAAAGTTTAAAAGTGAAAAAGAAATGTCAATTATCACTTTCCCCCTCTTGTAATTTTCTTATTTCCACTGAGGGTACCACTATTCTCGTAGTCACCCAGGTTCATAACATTAGAATCATCCTTGACTCTTAGAATCATCCTTGAATCTTTCCTCTCTCATCTATCATCAAATAAGTTTTTATATCCTATTGATCCTATCTCTACCATGCCTCTCACATCCATCCTTTTTTTTTTAACTATTCACCCTGTCAAACCCATCTTCATCCCTCTCATTGGTTCTCATTATGACTATTTTAAGAGCTTCCTAAAAAGTATCTCTGTTTCCTAGTCTCTCTCCTCTAACTACCCTCCATATAACTGCCAAAATAATCTCCCTAAAAACATAGGTCTGGCCATGTTATTCCTCTGCTTAAAGACCATAAGTTCCCTATAGCTTCTTAAATGAAATACAAACTCAACCTAGCTTCGAAGTTTTATATAATCTGCATCCAATCTATCTTTATAGTCTTATTTCACATTATTCTCTGTATTCAACCAAATTTGTACCACATATATGACATTCCAATTTCCATCTCTGAGTATTTTTACAAGATGCCCCACATACCTGAAATACTTTTCCCTCTGAGAACCTTTCTCTTTTATAATCCTTATCTTCTTTCAATTTGCAGTTCAAGGGGAAATTCTCATGTAGAGTTTTTACAGATATGCTCAACTGGCAATGTTTTCATCCTCTTCAAATTAAGTAGTATTTATTTATTTTCATATATATTATATACAACCTTCACCCCCAACCCCATAGAATGTAAGCTCCAGGAGGGAAGAGACTAGTTTATTTTTATCCATGTACTGCCAATACCTAAGACTGTTTCTTGTACACTACAGGCACAAATGTTTGTTGAAATCAATCAAATCTTTGATATTTGATATACATCTTGAGCCTCATCTACATATGCTGAGTGTCTTAGCTCCAATGCCACCTCCTCCTTGAAGCTTTCCCTCATCTGATTTGGTATTCTCTCTAACTTATTTAAATTTTTTTACTTATGTATATTTATCTTATATTATTACTGTGCTAAACTGTGAGATCAATTAAGTCATTGATTCTTTCCTATCTAGACTTTGCATCTACTCCAATCTCTAGAGAAAGGTTCCACTTGAATGAGTGAAGGAATGAATACATGGTTGTTCTGATGATAGTACTAATGAAATCTTTTTAAATTAAATTTTTTTCAATTCCAAATTATCTCCCTCTGATTTCCTCTCAGCCATCATTTGTGAAAGCAAGAAAAATAAAACCCATTACAAATGTATACTCAAACAAAATAAATTTCAATATTATTTGTTTCTTAAAAAGTGCTCTGGTCTGTACTCTGAGTTCACTATCTCTCTATCTGAAGATGAATAGCGTGTGTCATCATGAATCCTCTGGAACTGTGGTTGTTCAGCTTCTAAGTTCTTCAAAGTTGGTTGGATTTATAATATTATTGAAATTTTGTGAGCTGATTCTGCTCACTTTGCATCAGCTCATACAAGTTTTTCCAGGCTTCCCTGAAACCATAATTTCTTATGACCCAATAGTATTCCATCACATTCAAATACCATATCTTGGTCAACTATTACCCAATTCACTCACCCAGTTTCCAGTTTTTAACTACCATGAAAAAAGTCCTATAAATATTGTGCAAATGGGAACCTTTTTATTTTTTCATTAATCTCTTTGGGGTATAGACGTATTAGTGCTATTACTAACTTAAAAGGTATGCACACTCTTGGGGGCATAGTTCAAAATTGCTTAATAGAATAGCTGTGTTTTAATGTGTCTGTTTTCTCATTGCCGTTCTAGCACTTGTTATTTTCGAATGTGAAATGGTAGCTTAGAGTTGTTTTAATTTACATTTCATTATTTATGATTTAGAACATTTTTTCATACAGCTATTGAATCTTGGATTTCTTCCTCCAATAGCTACTTATTTATATCTTTTGACCATTTATCAAGTGGGCAATGGCTCTTTTTCTTATAAATTCAATTCAGTTTCCTACACAACTTATAAATAAGACCTTTCTCAAGAGAAATTTCCAGAAAAGAATTTCTTCCTTGTCTTCGAATTTTGTTAGCATTGTTTTATTGGTTCAGCTTTTTAAATTTTTTGTGTACTCAAAAAAAGTATGCATTTTACCTCATGTGAAACTATCTATATTTTCATTACTCATGAATTCTTTCCCTACCCATAAAGCTAACAGGTAATTTCTTCCTTACTTCTTTAATTTGTTTATGATATCAATCTTTATATCTAAATCATATACCCATTTGGAGCTTGTCATGGTATACAGTGTGAAAAGAATTATGTCTATTTCTACCATATTACTTTCAAGTTTTTCCAATTTTTTTTTGTCAAATGGTGAGTTCTTGCCCCAAGAACTAGGTTCTTAGGATTTATGAAACACTAAGTTGCTGTATTTATTTACTTCCCTATATTTTGTACT
The DNA here is from genome assembly GCF_048593235.1 of Sminthopsis crassicaudata. NCBI lineage: Eukaryota > Metazoa > Chordata > Mammalia > Dasyuromorphia > Dasyuridae > Sminthopsis > Sminthopsis crassicaudata. Next base: position 512,742,454 of record NC_133618.1, read on the forward strand.
TAATCTGTTCTAATGATTAACCTCTCTATTTTTTGCCCACTACCAAATTATTTTGATGATTATGGCTTTGTAGAATAACTTGACATGTATTACTTCTATTCCTTTTCCTAGTTTTATAAAGTAATCCTTTCATAGTTTGATTGGTATGGTACTGAATAAGTAAATTAACTTAGGAAACAATGCTCTATTCCTCAGCCCCAGTAACAAGTTGAATCATTAATAACTTACCAAAAGCAAACTAACTTCATTCTCTTTCCATTGATACAGTGGGGAACAACATGAAATGGAGAAAGTATGATGTTTTCTGATCCTTCATTTATTTATATTCAAATGATGAAATCCAATAGAAGTATGAAGAAAATAAAAGGGTTTTTAAACATCTCCTGTGAAGCTTCTGTATCCAACTTCTCCAAAAGCAAGTTCTGGGTCTCTTCCACTTGGGGGGAAAGGAAATACATTAGGCAAGGACTTCATATAAATTCTTAAGAACTGTACTGCATTATTATTACCATGCATGCTTAGCTTTGTGCTAGCTCAGAGTGAGAGGGGGGCAGTCCCCTGTTACATACAGATAAAAGAACAAAAATCAACTATATTTACAAGTGAGCTACTTGAGGCAGACAGGTGCTACCAGGTATTACTGTGTGGCTGGTACACATAAAAAGAATTATATTTTAGATCAGACAGAAACCTCCAGAGAAGAAGCATATCTGTCAAGGCAAGCCTATTGTTGTGTCTATGATCTTCTATTTTCTCTTCTAATTAGAAGCAAACTAAGTCAAACAGTAAAAGTTACAAAAAACACCCATAATTTTTTATCTAATAATTTCATTGTGGGGAAAATATTCTGAAATTGGTATCAACAATAAAACAAAGATATAAAAGAAAAAGCTACAATTCAAAGATTTAAATAGCAGTATTATTTGTGATTGAAAAAAAATCCACTAGCATATAATCTAAATGTTCAACAGTAATAGAACTGTTAAATAAATCATAATTTACTAGCATAATGGAATGCTGTGGTATAGTTAAAATTGACATGCATTAGAATTTTTCCTCATCTGTGAAGATCTTTATGGAATAATACAAAATGAAAAAAAAGCAAAAACAGAACAGAATACACATTAATTACCACCATCAAAAGAGCAAAGTGAATGGGAATGAACAAATAAAAAATCCTCATAGAGACTTATATAATGTAATCAAAAGGTTAAAATATTTCATGCATTAAAATATTATTTTAAATAAAAATTTATTAAAAATAGAAAACAAGAAATTTTTATTAATTTTGCTTATGTTCAACATTAAATCAAGTAGATTTATATCAATTAAGTCACTATACAAAGTAGTCATAGCAGTACTTTCGTAGTAGTAAAGAACTGAAAACAAAGTTGATGATCATCGATTGGGGAAAGGCTAAACAAATTGTGATGTATTAATGGATCAGAATGTTATTTTGCCATAGGAAATACTGTTAACAAAGTGCCCAACATATAGTAGGTACTTAATAAATGTTTATTGATTGATTGAATATGAATAATTCAGAAAAGCATGATAAGATTTATAAGGAACCAGTGCAGAGTGGAGTAAAATCAAGAAAATAAAGCAATCATTTCAACAATGTAAATTGAAATACCAAGGAAATGAAACTGAACACTGAGTAATTACTGATGATCAAGCTTGACCTCAAAGAAGAGATTTTTAAAAATTCACTTTCCTCCATTCTTTGCAGAGGTGGCATAAAGTGAGTATACAACATTGCAATTACTGTCAGACTTGGTTGATATGTCGGGCAGTTTTGCTGAACTGCTTTATTATCTTTCTTTTTTTATTCTTTGTTACAAAGAATGACTCACTGGGGAGGAAGGGGAGGAAATATATTCAGAAATAAGGAAGAAATAAATACAAAGAATATCAATAAAAATTTGAAAAATAAAACAAAGTTAATCCCATTCTTATAATCATGAAAAAGCTATAACTGTAGGCAGATATAATTGGAAAACAGGGGGAGAGAGCTAGTTTCATCTGTAGAAGGGTAGATGACCATGGTGTTATGACTAAGCAATAAATGATGTCCGAAGAGTTATCCCTTAGGTAGGTTAATGAAGGGCAGTTAAGAGGTGTAGATAGAGCACTGGGCTTGGAATCAGGAAGACTCACCTTACTTTAGACATTTATTAACTGTATGACCCAGTATGTCATGTAATCTTGGTTGTCTCAGTTCCTCATATATAAAAAGAGCTGAAGAAAGAAATGGTAAATCACTCAGTATCTTCTCCAAGAAAATCCAAGATCACAAAGATTCAAATAAAACTAAACCACAAACATTGATGAAAATTATTGTCCCCAAGGTTCTGTAATGATTTATATTCAGGAGACAGGTTTTCTTAAAGTTTTTTTCTGCATCCCTAGGTTTCTAGAATCTTAGCCTTGATGTTGTTGCTATGGAGATGAAAATTCAATCAGACATTATCACAGAGTTCACCAATTGGTAACAACTTTGAAACTTCATTTTTTTTAACTGTTTTTGGAGGCATCTGGGAGAAAAAGTCCAGCATCTAGAACAAATAGACATCCTAGTTTCCCACTACATGGAAGATGGCTAGGGAAAATCAAGATTGGTATTCATTGGGATTTGGATATGGTTTTCCTCTCCTTTCAGATCATAATTCAAAGATTTCCAGTTGCAGGTGATAGAAATTAAAACTAAAGAGAAATCTTTCTCCTATACACTAAATTAGGAATTGATGAAGCATAATGGTATGACTATAGAGAAGTGAAAGAAGGCTTTGCTCTTCCCATTGCTTGCCTATTAAAGACATATTGTTCAATATATGTCTCCATTAACCTGGTATATAGTTCCTTCTCACTTTGGAACAAGGCTAAGTTAAGGAAAATAAGCTAATTCTTCCTTGGAAGCTGGCTCACAGGGGGCTAGTTTCTTTTTCTCCAGACAAACTGGAACTCATTCACTGTTCTTTCATTGCCATCATTTTATTCCCCTCTTCATCTTTGTTTGTGTTATTAAAATTAGTGAGAGGTTTGAGTCTCAGTAGAGTGACAGGAGACATATGCTTTCTTCAGTGGGGTTGAGGTATGAATGAAGGAAAAGTAGTTACTGATTTCAGCTGAAAGCTCCAAAATCAATGCAGTCCTGATGATAACTGTAATAGCATACCCCTCAGTAAATATGTTTCCATAAATAGAAAAGCCTATAGACAGAAAATGAAATATCCATATGCAAATGTTTACTGTCAACAGGAAACCAAGAAATTTATGTAGAAATTAGACTTACTACAAAAAAAATAAACATGCATGTCTGCAATGCATACAGAAGTTTGTATATTTATTACAGTACAACAAAAGGAGAAGGAAAATCACAAATCTTCACCTAAAGGGATATGGTATGAAAAGATAATGTTATTGTAGTATTTTTTTATGTATTTTGTTGGGGCAAAACCCCAACTAAAGGGGAAAAGCAAAAAGAGGTCAAAAGTAATATTCTTTCCCCTTAGGAACTGCTAGACCATGAAGATATGATGGTCTCCTTATCTACAAGGATCCCAAACTTTATAAGCTTAGAGCAGACTATATAATGCTTGTTTTAACTCCCAAGGATACATGAGAAATTCAGTTTGGAATACAAACATCAAATTATGTCAGCTGGAGTGGGACTTCATCTTTGACACAGAGTCTCCTGCATGCTCTAAATCCAGTGTTTCTAGAAAATATGGCAACTTGTTAACCCTTAACAATATATTCATATATACCTACACATTTATATGCATTTGTGTGTATTATACACAAATACAAACATAACTACAAATCTACATATTCTTGATCTACTGAAGATAAACCTTTGAGGGAAAAGGGAAACCCAGGAAGAAGGTTGCATGTCTGTTCATTATTTGCTCACCAAACCTTCAAAAAGAAATATTCTTTAAATTCCTTGACTCCCTTACATTGTCCCAATAGTGGAAGCTGGGACTGTTATCCCTTAAAAAGAAACACTTTTTCCCCATCCCCCTCTCCTTCAAAAGGAAAATTAAAAGGAGGACAGTATTAAAAATTAGAAAGCTCTAAGTTAAAATATGGCTTTTTGAAAAAGCAGCACATTAATTAGAAAGTGTCTTAGCTTAGCTTCCTCAGATTCAGTAACACAGTAAATTCAATTGTTCCACCCCCACCTCTATTCACAGCAATAAAATTATAATGGATTGTAAGGATTCATGGCTATCAGTTTCCTTTGAATGCATTTCCTCTTCTAGGAGGGACTGGACTGGACAGAGGAGTGAGAAGACCAGGCTGAAGTAATGATCAAGAGCCAGTCAATATAGCCAGAGCCAAGGAACCAGCAGATTCAGAGTTAACTAAACTTATCTCGTAACAACAGTAGCAGACATGGGTCAGGAAAACAGGAATCATTTATTCATTCATTCAACAAATATTTAATGAGTTTCTATAATGAATGTGCAAGGCACTATAGGTAATAAAAATAATGAATTGCTGGTGCTGCACTTCCTTCTTTGTCTCTTCAAGCAGTAAATGTTGGCCAATCACAAAATAGACATAAGATGTTGTCAAGACTAAAATCCATCCGTTCGATAAGCGTGTATTAAGTGCTTATTATGTGCCAAACACTCTGCTAGTCATTAGGAATACAAATACTAAAATGAAAAAGCCCCTGACCTCAAGGACCTTACTTTCTGCTGAAAAAGAGATGTGTTCACAATTTAGTGAAGTGAGGTTTAAAAAAAACAACAACAAGTAGCTAGAATTGTAGTCAAGGAGCTTTGGGTCAAATCAGATTTTTACTATTTTCTACCACTGATCTTGTCTAAATGCTGGCCAATCACAGAACAATCATAGGATGTTGTCAAGACTGAAATCCATCAGTGGATAAGCGTGTATTAAGTATTTATGTGCCAGACACTCTACTAGGAATACAAACACAAAAATGAAAAAGTCCCTGACCTCAAGGACCTTACTTTCTGCTGAAAAGGAGAGATATAATGTGTTCACAAACAATTTAGTGAAGTGAAGTTAACAACAACAACAACAACAACTAGCCAGAATTGTAGTAAAGGAACTTGGGACAAATCAGACTTTTACTATTTACTACCACTAATCTTATCAAAGTCATTTAACTTTTCTGAGCCTCAGTTTCCTCCCACATAAAATGAGAGACAGGAGAGCCATACCTCGTTTTACTAAGAGGGACATCAGAGGCCAAACTTTTAATCTCGCCCATAAGGAAATTATGGTTAGAAGTTTAAGTCTTGTTCACATTCGAATAGGCAGTAAACATTAGAGTCAGCTACTGGATAGTGGGCCAGGCCTGGAAATGGAAGACTCATTTTCATTAATTCAAATCTAACCTGACACTAGTTAATATGACCCTGAGCAAGTCACTTTGCCCTGTTTGGCGCTGTTTACTCATCTGTAAAATGACCTGGAGAAGGAAATGGCAAATAACTCTAGTACCTTGCCAAGAAAATCCCAATGGAATCACAAATAGGCCAACATTGCTAAAAATGACTGAAGAACAATAAATCACTAAAGGAAGAATATGAACCCAGATTCTTCTAATGTAGATAATCTGTTTATTCTATCATATCTCACTGCCTCTCCCTTTAAATTTGGTTTTTTTTTCAGGCATAATCCTACCAAGCAAATATGTGATTATACACAAAATGCATGCAAGGTAATTTCAAATGATATAAGGTAGAAAAGGGTTGGCCAATAATTGGAAAAATCTGGTATTGAGGATTCTAGATGAAGTGTGAAGGGAGCTGGGGGTTCCAAGAGGAAGGAAGCTACATGGGGCTATCTGGGGATAAAATACGGTCCAGAAAGCAAATCTCTGGTAGCCATCTCTTTCATTATGACAAAGAAAAAGGGCTTTGTCCTCCTCCCTGAACAGTATTCTACAGCACTGTAACAACTACCCTCTATTGCCTTCCTAACCTTCTCCAGTTTGTTTGTCCTCATCTCTGCTTACATGTTGTTTATCTTCATATTTCATTTCCTTCACACTATTTTATTTATCTGTTTTCTATTTGAAGAGCTGATCCTATTATATCCTTCTGGCAAAGAATTGGATAACACAGTGGGACGTGAAGCTTTTTTTTTTCACATTTTTACTGTCTTCTTTTGTTTACTTGAAATTCTCAATTATACTCAAATCCCTCTTTCTATTTTTTTGGTGTTTATTTGTTTTCAGTCAGTCATCAGCATTTATTGAGTGCCCACCATGGGTAGAGGACTGTATCAGGCACTTAGCTTCTACTAAAAATAATGCCGGATAAATTAATGTCTTCCATTACACTCTGTGCTATAGTTGTGTGATTTCAGTGCTGCAGAAGGTTAGGGATTTGACAACTCAATAAGTCCATTGCTCATAAGCAGCTCCCTTCTGTGTGAATAAATTGTCGTGAAACCAGCAGTCACATCCATAAATGTGGAGGGAGAGAGAGATCCATTAGGAGCAGTTAAGAGTTAAATGGCAAACTTCTCCTGAACTTTAACCTGGCCTTGGCTAAAGAACTGTCAGAGGAATATATACATAGAGCTGGAAGTTGAGTCTCAGTTTGGCCACTTATTAGCTATGAGACCTTAAGCAACAAAATGCAATAAAAATGATATCAATTTAATTCAAAATTATCTAAGGATGATCTACTATGTGCTTATAATTCCTACCTCTAAGAAGCTTATAAGCTAATTAATTGTAAGCTAATCTGTACTCATATACACACATACCCATGTACAAAGAGTGCAATTCAGTAAAAAAAAAAAATTATGATTAAATTGTAAAAATAGTCATACGTATGGTTCAATACAACAGGAATTTAGAGAAGAGAGAAATCAGCATTTCCTGGAGTAACTAAAAAGAATTCATTGAGAAGGGGACCACTTAAGATAACGTGGAATAGCATATATTTCAAGTATTTCACCACAGAGGAACTATTGGTCCATGACAGTAGGAAACTACATCAGGGCAGTGATTACAAATGCACAGGATGTCAAAATTCAGAGGAGCCTTCAAGATTATCTAGTCTAATTCTTCCCTTTTCTTAGGAGGACACAGGCCCTAAGAGAGAAAAAGGCTTGGAGAAACAGAATTCAGCATGATGCAATCTAGTAGTTATAGTCTTCCTAGAGATTTATTAATCCTAAGTATTTCTATTTAGTCATTTAGTATAATCTATTTGTGGATATATTAGATAACTCTATGAAAAATCTATGTCTATACTTTTTTTTTTGTTTTGTACCCTGCACTTTCCCCTAAGTTAAAGAGAATTGTTTCTGAGCTCCCCAAATCACTGGAGGAAGTGCTAGGGTTCTCTTTTTGTCCTCAGCTTCTACTACTAGACCTTTATTTATAACTCCACATCCTTTCTAGTGCTCCTAAATTCATTCACTTTTTTTCCTCTTTTCCTACCTTATTGATTTTTGTTCAAACAAGGATCTAAAACCATCTGTTCCCCACACCCCCAGTAGGGCCAGAGAGGCAATTTTGTTTTCAGAAAATAATCAAAACTGAGTTGGGAAGAACTTAAGAGGCCACCCATTCCAAACCTTGCTTTTACCTCCCAAAAGGAATTATCTCAAAAAATTAGGTATAGTCCATATGCTAAGAACAATTCAACAAAAATAAGTGTGTCCTCTGTGTAAGGAACTATGCTATAAAAATAGCATTATACATAAGAAAACCTAATAAATGTGTTGCTTTTCCTCCACTACAATGTAGGGCAAGGAGAAAAAATTTTGTCTTTCTTTTTGCAGTTCCTAGCATAGAATAAATGCTTAATAAATGCCTCTTCATTGACATTAGATCTTAAAGTGGAGGTTGATCTCTTGTCAGAGAAATTGGAAAGGGGATTGCTGTTTCCAATAATGTAAGAGTTGGACTAGAACAATTCAATTAACAATCATTAATCTAATATGACCTCTGAGATTCTTTCCAATGGTAGGATTGCATGTTTGTACTTACATATAATGAGGTAGAGAGAAAGAGGCATTTTGGCCATAGTTGAAAGTGATCTGCATTCATCTTTGACAAGATAATTGGCTCTCTCCTTCTAGCCTCTGCTCCCTCACTTCCCATGCTTCATTATTCACTAGTCTATTTTAAAAAATTTTTTTAGTGAGATGAAGAAAAATAAGGGAAAGTGGGATGGAGAGAAAATTAGATATATGTCCATTTTAAAAATTAACTAAATAAGCAAATAAATCACAAGAATTTGACATTTCTATTTAAAGATTAAATAAATTCAGATTGTGAAACAAAGCTAATATAAATATTTCTGTATTTTTACATCTTTGAAAACAGAGTATAAGCAAATATAGCAAAATCCAGGAAATTCTGGCTCATACTCTATAGAATGCAAACTCCTTGAAAGCAGAAACTATTTTTCCATTTTTTAAATCTTTTTCCCTAATACCTATAACATATTCTAGACATTTATATCTGTTTCTACCATGTTTAACATATATTGGACTACTTCCCATCTAGGTGAGGGGATGAAGGAAGGGGGGGGGGGGGAATCGGAACCCAAGGTTTTGCAAGGGCTAATTGTCCACACATATATTCTGAAAAATAAAAAGTTTTTTTTTTATTATTATTTTTTAAGTTGTTTTCTTTTTTTTTTTTATTCATTTTTCCAAATTATCCCCTCCCTCCCTCCACTCCCTCCCCCCGATGGCAGGTAATCCCATACATTTTACATGTGTTACAATATAGCCTAGATACAATATATGTGTGTAAATACCATTTTCTTGTTGCACATTAAGTATTAGCTTCCGAAGGTGTAAGTAACCTGGGTAGATAGACAGTAGTGCTAACAATTTACATTTGCTTCCCAGTGTTCCTTCTCTGGGTGAAGTTATTTCTGTCCATCATTGATCAACTGGAAGTGAGTTGGATCTTCTTTATGTTGAAGATTTCCACTTCCATCAGAATACATCCTCATACAGTATTGTTGTTGAAGTGTACAGTGATCTTCTGGTTCTGCTCATTTCACTCAGCAACAGTTGATGTAAGTCTCTCCAAGCCTCTCTGTATTCCTCCTGCTGGTCATTTCTTACAGAGCAAAAATAAAAAGTTTTAATAAAGGGGGGGAAAGAAATGTAAGAGGATTTTTGTTGTTGTTAAGTTCTGTTGTTTATATTTGGTTGTTTTGGGTTTTTTGAGATTCTCCTAGACTGGAAATGCAACAATAACTTGTGAACTCCATCCTTCTGATGATTGGGACAGTTGATCTGACCCTCTCTATTTCCAAAATGGACCAATTTACTCCTTATTAGACATTCTGGTGTTATTCTGCTCCAGAAGGCTCATCAATTGGTATAAGACAGTATCCATACTTGAGTAGCGTTAGCCTTACTGCAGCTGAGAATTCACAGGCTCAATCTATCCACCATCCTATTTCTCCCATAGAATGGATTAGTCAGTCAACTCAGTCAACTACCATCTATTAAATGTCTTCTAAGTGCTGAACATTTTATTGCCACATACCATACTATCACACCTGTCCACCCAAACACTTATTGAATTAAAATTCAGTCCAAATTAAACAATATAGAGTTTCATTGTACTAAGATAAATCATCTTCTCCAATTTTGGTTAAAAGGCAAAATAAAATTATTTAAATACAATGATTATGTCAACTAGAAAATTGAGAATATTTGAGATTAACAATAATTCTCCTGTTCATCATTAGTCTTGACAAGGTAATCAACCAAGCATCCAGCAGAAATGTCTGACATGAAAATGATTAATTCTAATTAAAGCATCAGAGAAACATGGTTATTATTTAACATATAAAAAGAAAAATTAAAAACCTATTGTTGACTCAATTCTCTTCTTAGACTCACTATACCTAACCCTGGTTACTCTGCATGAAAAAACAAGTACTTTGTTCTTTGTTGACTGACAAGGAACTTCTCCTGGGATTGTATCATCTGCTGATCATGGTTGGTTTCATCTAACAAAAGGATGTCAACTGAACATGTGATGCCTTATTAGAGAAGGAAACTGCCTGACTGGTTCAAATCAGAGTCATTCTTACAGGGAAGCCATGCAGTGGAACTGTCCCTTCATTTACCTCATGCTTTTTGAAGGTAAGAACTAGAGCTTCAGAACAAAAAGAACCTTAATAATCAGAGGCACAAAAACAGCGGTTTTCTGAGGTCTGGGTGCTTAAGTTCTTGCTATGGAGAGTAAGACACAGATTCCTAATGGTTGTTCAGTGACTCCAGTCCCAGCTGGCTGGAGCTCCCCCACTGATCTATCTTTCCCTTTCAGGAGCCATGCCAAAGATTGTGTTAGAACAGCAAGCAAAGACTGTGACTTTGCTGGTTGGAGAGATCACCACCCTCAAGTGCATCATGACAGGAGGACGCATGAAAAACCATTACATGTACTGGTACAGAAAGAATCAGGACAACACTCTGACACTTATATATATATAGAAAATGACCTCTATGATTCTGGTTTCCAAGAGAAATTTCAGAGTGAGATTGATAATTACAACAATAAGTTCACACTTCAAATTATCAAGGCAACAGTGAGAGAAGAAGGAATTTATTACTGTGCAGCCAGACACCACAGTGCTTCAGCTCCATTCCTGAGTAATTCAGAAACTAAGTCAGTGAACTCCAAGTAGAGCCTTACTTATAAGTAAAAGTTATTAAGTTAGTATAAGTAAGAGTCACTTACCTATCTCAGAGCTAAATGAGATTTCCCTCCTCAGGATCATAGGATTATAGAGCTAGAGCTGAGAGGGACTTCAGAGGGTATCAAGTCTGATCCTTCCCTTTTGCAGATGAGAATGCTCAGGTCCTGTTCTTTAGCTTGCCCAAGATTATAAACCAATCTCAGATGTGGAATTGGACACCAGATCTTCTGAATCCACAATCAATGTAGTGTCAACTCCTCAATGCTGCGTCCTATTCAGTAGTCATGATTTAAACAATGTACTCTGGAGATATCTCACCCCAAAGAAAGTGGGGTCCAGTATAGGGCAAGTAAAAGATGTGGGGAGAGGTAGAAACTCCAGTTTAACCTTTATATTATTTTCCCCAAATCCACTCATAAGCTCCATAAAACCCTTATAAAAGTTTTTGCTACACATGGTCAAGTGAGGCTACAGACAGAAGCTAATTATTCTTTTTTTTTTTTTTTTAAAGCTTGTCATTAACTTAACTGCAGAAAAGTGAAGAAGAGATAATTCCCTTCTTCCGTTTGCATCTAGTAGTATAAGAGGAGTTACTTTAAATTTCTTGATGTTATGTGGACATCAATAAATCACACAGACCAAATTACAGCTATCCCTTTCATTCACTATGTGACTAGCCTCTCTACTTTTCCAACTATACCTGTCTTTGATAATATTCATGGTTCTGAGTATCCTTTGCAGTTCTAGGTGGTGATATACTTGATCATAATAATTATGCATTTCTCCATTGTCATCTAAATGAACTATATTTTTTATTATTTGGAAATTGATCTTCTATGCTTCTGAAGAATATAAGATCATTGGAAAACTATGTGTTAAAAAAGAAAAAGAAAAATGAGATTTTGTTTCAAAGAGAAGTTTAGCACTTCACAATTTTCCCAAAACAATACAGTTCTATTCAATTCTGGGATAAATCCATTATCCATCTGAAAAATGTACTGCTTGATCACTATGAATATCCTAGATTGAACAATAGACATTCATCTACTTGGTTTTTCCCTATGGATGTTTAATAATTATGAAGGTCATTTAGGAAGTTCTGTGTTGTTTCAGGACTTAGTGCAATATATAAAGTGTCAACTAAAAACAATAGTTTTAAGGAGGACCTCAGGAATGAGATATATGAGGAATTCTTTGATCTAAACACTGTGGGTGACACCCTCTACAAAGATGGCAATTACCTTTGGCTAGCAGATCTCTTTATTGTATCTTGCTTAATATTTATAGTCAAAGTGGTTTTGGACAAATTTATATTTTTATTATAAATCAAGAAGTTTTGTATAATTTCAATATAGGCAGAGCATTGACACTGTCAGAAAAGCACCTTAAAGGCAGCATTTTGTCCTCTAAATAACTATTGATTAGAGAAATGTAAATTAAAACAACTCTGTAATACCATCTCATACTTATCAACTTGGTTAATATGACACAAAAGAGAAATGATGAATGCTGGAGAAGATATCAGAAAATTGGGACATTGATGCATGGTTAATGGAGTTGTGAACTGATCCAATCATTCTAAAGAACAATTTGAAATTATGCCCAAAGAGTAATCAAATTGCATATACCCTTCAACCCAACAATACTACTAAGTCTATATCCTAGAGACCATAAAAAGGGGGAAAAAGACTTCTATGTATAAAAATATTTTTAGCAGTTCTTTTTGTGGTGGCAAAAAATTGGAAATTGAGGAGATGCCAATCAATTGGGGAATGGCTAAACAAGTTATGGAATATGAATGTAATAGATTACTATTCTGGTACAAAAAATGATGAGTAGGCAGATTTCAGAAAACTCTGAAAAGAATTATATGCACTGGTACAAAGTGAAGTGAACAGAACCAAAATGTTTTACATAATATCAGTAACATAAGGCAATGTCCAACTACAATAGACTTAGTAGCTCTTTTCAGCAACAAAATAATCAAAGTCCAAAAAATTCATAGAAAATGTTCTCCATAGCCATAGAAGGAACTGATGGAGTCTAAATGCAGCTCAAAGAATTTATTTTATTTTATTTTTAATTATTTTCTCCTTTCGTTCTGTTTCTTCTTTCATATCACAATTAATATAGAAATATGTTTTGCATAATTATACATATATAACTTATATCAAATTACTTTCTTAGGGAGGGAAGAGGAAATGGAGAAAGAAAATTTGTAACTCAAAATTAAGATATAAAAAATGAATGTTAAAAATTGTTTTTACACATAATTGGAAAATTAAAATACTATTTTAAAGAGAAAAACCACAGCATTTTTTTACTAGATCATTTTTGTAGCCAATAAATATATACATATATATATATTTGTACCATTTATTCATTTTTCTGACTATAAGGATATAGTATCTTCCTCTAGATAGAACATCATTTTAAAATATATTCCTGTTCTTTTCTCATATATTCATCAATTACAGTATAAGGATAGATATTGACACTGTAATTTTCCTTTGTCTAGTGATCTTCTGGTTGAGAATATTTATTCTACTAAAGTAGGCACCTTTTCTAAAACTCAGAAAATTTCCAGGAATTTAAAGAAGTTAAATAATTTTCCCAGAACCATTAAGCCAGTATATGTCAGAGACAGGACTTGAATCCAGGCTTCAAGCCAGGTTTCTCTCCACTATGCAACACTGTCTCTCTATCATTTATCTTTATTAATGTATATAATATTGCCTTAATTGGTTTATTGATTTAGCTCAGTTGCTCGTTTCTTTTTTCATGATTTTTCTAATTGCTTATTGAATATACTGGGGACTATAATATTAAAATCCAAATGTGGCTCCAATGTCATTAATTGTGAGGAAGGTGTGGAATGGGGGAGAGAGGATAGGTTTTTTTTGTTTGTTTGTTTGTTTTTAGAATTTTTTTCCACAGTATATATGCATGAGTAATTTTTTTTATAATATTATCCCTTTTATTCATTTTTCCAAATTATCGCCCCCTCCCTCTACTCCCTCCCCCCGATGACAGGCAATCCCATACATTTTACATGTGTTACAATAAAACCTAGATACAATATATGTGTGTAAATACCATTTTCTTGTTGCACATTAATTATTAGATTGAGAGGATAGTTTTTATAGTAATCTTTACAGATGATTTCCTATCTTTGTCTGGTTTGCCTTCCTTCTAAGTCCATAAGTAAGTATTTTAGAGATGATCTGACTTACAGAAAGTGGTGTTTAATGAGACAATATTGTATAGAATATTCTACTGTCCTTCTACTCCATAAGATTTTGCAAATGAGCTTATATTTTAAATTGGTGTTGCCCTTTGCTGCCACATTTCTCCATCTGGAAAGAATTCAAGCATTTTCTGGTTAAAATTGATTCTAGGCATTTTGGATTTCCTCATTAGAAACTGATTTATTGAGCTTCTTTAGGAAATGGAGACAGGCTGCATTAATTTTTTCCCTTTTATCCATTTCCCATTTATCATTAATAGTATTGCTTGTTTAATAGCTAGGATAAAGTTCCCTCAGTTGCCTGGTATATCTTCTCATTTTCATTTTTTCTTCTAATTTCATATTCATTCTTAATCCTTGCTCAAAGAAACTCATAGTCTGATTGAGAGAGAATCAGTCCAGAAATATCTCAAATCAATAACTAGTCATTTTCTATCTTTTAACATATAATGACATTCACTTTAATCACAAAATCACAGAGTTGGAAGAGATCTCAGTGGCCCTCTCATCCAACCTATAAATATCCAAATGTCTTCACTGCAGAATACACAATAAGGGGTCATCCAGGCCCTGCTTAATAGCTTCCAATAAGAAGTCACTCATTACTCACTACTTCTTCTCCTTTTGGATATCTACTTCATTTTAAATAACTTTAATTACTGGGAAGATTTTTTTTCTTATCTTAAGTCTAAATTTGCCTCTTTGAAAAACTCACCAATTGCTCCTGATTCTTTCCTTTTAAGCCATATACAGCAATCTCTATTACAAGTTTCAAATACTTTAAGACAATTCTCATGTCCTTCTTGAGTTTTCTGTAGACTAATTATTACTGGTGCCTTAAGTTGATCCTTTTATGGCATGAAAAAAATTTTTTACTGTTGTAATTATCATTATCTGGACACTTTCTAACTTATTAATATACTTCCTAAATTGTATTGCTCAGAACTGAACAAAATGCTCTAGTTGTGTTCTAGCCAAGGCAGAGTACAGCAGAATTATCACTTTCTTATTCTTAGAAACAATGTTTCCCTTTTTTATTCTTTTTATTATGAGCTAGAAAATCACTGACAAACATGGGCTTTACATATACATTAAAGAAGATCAGAAAAATCTGTGTTTTTCAATGCAGACAAAGATTTCATTAATCAGATTGTTAAATTATACAGATATATGTATCTCATATTAAATGTTTACTAACATTTAGTATTTACTAAAACTTTCATATCTTTTTCAGAAAAACTAGGATAAAAAAAATTTATCATCTAAGTGATTTTCACCTAAGTGTAGGACTTTGCATTTGTCCCTATTAAATTCCATATGTTTAGATTCAACATAATGGTTTATCTTGACAAGATCTTTTTGATTCATCCTCAGTTGCTTTCATTCACTTCCAAGTTCTACATACATTGATTCTAAAATCAAAATTTATTGGTGAGTTACTTTGTTTAACTTCATCAGTCTCTTCAGATAACTATTTTTTCATCTCTTTAGAATTATCCCCCTTTTTGTCTTCAGAATTTTATTCTTGGAAACTTTTTGATCCTTCCTGGGATGACTTTTTCTCTAGAGTTTTAGATCCCTTCTGGATCAGATCTGGATTTACTTTATACCCTATGAAATCTGCTCTCCCCAAATCTAAGTGAATGTAGATCATGGCTTTTTTTCTTTTTTCCTATTATAAAAATTAGAAATAAATGCTTGCTTCTTCTCAGTGTCATCATTCTCATCACAGAAATTAGTTTCATCTTATTAGTGAGAATTAAATCCAGAATAGAACTTTCCCTAATTCATTTATCTACCTTTTAAGAAGAAAAATATTAATTAAGGTATGTTAAGAAAGTATTAATTGTTCTATTTTTGGCTACAAGAGTACTCTAGATGAAATCTGAGTAACAGAAGTCCCCCCCACACATGCTATTAAATTATGCTTTTGTGCCAATCATTTTGTTTCTAGAACTCCTCATCTATTTACTCTTTCCATTTTTCCATCTACTTGATCTCTAATATACTCCAAAGACAAAACTACTTCTATGTTCCTCCTTCATTTTTCCCTCTATCCCTACTACCTCCTGTATTTACTGACACAAATATCCCTTCCTAACATATAATGCTAACCCAATCCATCCTCTTTTACCTCTTCTTATTTTTAAAAGAGTTGTTGTTACTTCAATTGTTTCAGTCATGTCCAACTCTTCATAATCAAATTTGGGATTTTCTTAGCAAAGATACTGGAAGTTTGCCATTTCCTTCTCCATATCATTTTACAGATGAGGAAACTAGTAAATGGGTAAATGGGGTTAAGTGACTTGTTCTGAATCACATAACTCATGTCTCAGGCCAGATTTGAAGACAGGATCTCTGACTCCAAGCCTAACACTCTATCCACTGTAGCTTCTCTTCATAAGGTATACTTACTAATATCATGTTCCAACCATGAGTTATATTCCACTAAGTCTCAAGGGCAGCTCTGAAGTCAAATTTATCTTTGCATTAGCAACTTGGGTTTTTTGCCTTGTGTATAGATATTTGAGCCAGTGCTTCTTAATATTAATCTTTTTCTTGGATTGTATTTTCTCATGCCTCAATTGATATCATTTTTTATCATAATAACTTTCCATACTATCAAATTTGGTATGTAGGTAGTTTTCTCACTTCATCATCCTTTTGAATGAGCCCTTCTGATTAGATTTTTATTTTAGTAATTCTATTTTTTTAGGAAGTTGTTTTCTTTTTCCATTTCACCAAATCTATTTTTTTAAATTAAGTTTATAATTATAACATTTTTTGACAGTACATATGCATAGGTAAATTTTTTTACAACATTATCCCTTGTAATCCCTTCTGTTCCGAATTTTTCCCCTCCTTCTCTTCACCACCTCCCCTAGATGGCAGGCATCACCATACATATTAAATATCTTATAGGATATTCTAGGTACAATATATATGTGCAGAACCAAATTTTGTTGTTGTTGTTATTGCAAAGGAAGAATTGGACTCGGAAAGTAAAAATAATCTGGGAAGAAAAACAAAAAAAAAATGCTCACAATTTACACTCATTTCCCAGTGTTCCTTCTCTGGGTGTAGTTGTTTCTGTCCATCATTGATCAATTGGAATTGGATTAGCTCTTCTCTATGTTGAAGATATCCACTTCCATCAGAATACATCCTCATACAGTATCATTGTTGAAGTGTATAATGATCTCCTAGATCTGCTCCTTTCACTCAGCATCAGTTGATGTAAGTCTCTCCAAGCCTCTCTGTATTCCTCCTGCTGGTCATTTCTTACAGAACAATAATATTCCATAACATTCATATACCATAATTTACCCAACCATTCTCCAATTGATGGACATCCATTCATTTTCCAGTTTCTAGCCACTATTAAAAGGGCTGCCACAAACATTTTGGCACATACAAGTCCCTTTCCCTTCTTTAGTCACCAAATCTATTTTTAAGGAATGGTTTTCTTCAGACAATTTCTGGTTTTCCTTTTGCAAGTTTTCATTTCCTTTCCCCATTTTTCTTATAAATCTCTTTTAAGATCCTTTTTGAATTCTTCCAAGACAGCCTTTTGAATAGGAGACCAACTCCTATCACTCTTTGAGGCTTCATCTGGAGATGGGTCCTCAGGGCTTGAGGTCTGTTCTTACTTGTCTCCATAATAGCTATCTATGGTCAGAGCTTTTTTTTTCTTTTTTTTTTGCTAATTTTTTAAAAGTTGAGGACTGCTTTGACAAAGAGAAGATTGTCCCAAGCTTCCTTTACAGGCAACAGGAGCTTTACACTGGGCTGGGGCTGGGGCTTTCAGCTTCTTTCTCAAGCTGGGTTGAGGTGGCCAAATGCCATTTGTTATACTTGGTTTCAGGGGCTCACTATTTGCCTTCCATAGTAATGTTGGACGTCTCACAGCCTAATCTACTCAGGGCAGAGCAATCAAGGTGACTGTATTTTGGCTGAGAGCCTCCCATTGGATTCCCCCAAGTTCACAAAGGTATGGGTCTCTCTGTGCTGGGCTTTGCTGAGCTGCATCCTCCCCACCCCTACTGATTGAGACAGATCTTTCCTGAAGTTCTTCCAAAATATCTTCAGCTGGAAATTTGTTACAGCCCAAATATTTGTGGATTCTAGCACTCCAAAATCCATTCAGAGGCTTGATGATCTGGTATCAATTCTGAGGGAAGCCAGGAAGAACTCAGGCAAAGACTTGTCTACTCTCAGCTATCTTGGCTCTACCCCTGATTAGATTTTTAAGACACCAAGAAATTTTTACCATCTTTTGTGATTTGCACTCCATCTCTAACTAGGAGCATGTTATCCATATATCTTGCTTTCAGTTAGCAACAGTGAAGAAACTACTATCTGTTTTGTGTCAGTTTCTAATCCAAAAGATTGTAATCTTTGACAAAATTTTTCTAAGATACCTTCTGACAATGTCATGTTTGCCTATGTATGTCACCAGAAATAGGTAGTAGTCAGTGATTCTAACAGTTCTTTAAAGGTTCTGGGTTTTGTCTTGGATGCATGCCCCAACTAGACAATAGACCTCTCAGATTGCTATCAGATAGACAAACAATTGTTTCAAAATTATCAGGGATTTGTCAAACACCATTTGCCTTCTCTACTTTTTTCTGATTTTCTGATTAGGTGATCTTTCTCTTAACAGCTTCTGTGGTTTTACTTTATAATTCATTGGAGAACAAGCAGCTTCTTGTTCTTGAAAACATACGATTCCCTCATCTTTAGGAATAGTCATGATTTTTTTAGCTCCAAATGTATAGTTGCCCTTTTCCTACCTCTGTAAAATATTCTTCCTCATAAAGTAAAATTTCTCCCCTGCTATTTCAGATCCTTTTGTTTTCCCCTATTGAAATCTCGCTTCTAGGTTGTTGGGGTTTTTTAGGAACATTCCATTGTACCTAATAACCTGGAACATTTAAAAGTTTCTTTCAAGTATCTTCTCATTGCCCTTAAAACAAGCATAATAGTCACTTAGCTTTAGTAAAAATACTAATATCATACACTCAAAGAAAATCACTGAAAAAATTTTACCTATTCTCCATACTTATTGAGTCCTACTCTTCTTTTTCAATCTGTTTTTGGATATCTAGACATCATCTACTCACTAGAAATTTTTAACATCTCCTATCTACTTCCTAATAATTTGAAAGTCATACCTCCTTTTCTTTCAATCTTTTACTAGTCTTTTGTTTGTTTTGCCAATTTAATATGAGAACTTGCTTTTTTAAACCTTTTCTTATTTAACTTTCATTGCCAACTGTCTTCAATATTTCCTTTTCTTTAAATTCTGCAGGTTTTTATATTCAATCCTTTTATTCCCTCCTATCAAATCTTTTTTTTCAGTTTAAATCCTTTTTTTCTGCAGCTCAAGTTGTTCAAATTTTCCTCAAGTTCTCCAAAATATATCTTCACAAAATTCAAGCTCTTGCCTCTCTCACAAGTCCAAATGTCTCCAAATAACTTTTACAACTTCCTCCTTCTTATTATTCATATAAAATCTATATCTCTCCTCCTGGTTTCTCCCATAACCTTATTTCAGAGAATCGGTAAGTAAGCTTTTGTGGCAGATCTACTATTTTCTGACCTGCTTCTAAGAGAAAATGTCATGATATATAGGTACAAAAACTGCTATGTCTTTTGCAAATCCCTATACTCTTTCATGTTTCATTGGTGACTCATATTTTTCATAATTTTTTCATTGTTATTCCCACCTTTGCATTGAAATAATCAAATCACAAAATATACATTGATTTAATTTGAAGATTCTTTTATGTTTGTCATACTCTATCTAATATTAGAAGTTAGTGTGTAAAACCGGAGAAGTTAGTGTATAAATCAAAATAATTTTCATGGCTCACTATTAACAAATTTTCATCATGATCATTTCAATATAAGAGAATCAAGTGCCCCAAGAAATTGTTTCTTGCTTTCATATAAAATAAAACCAACTCTTCTAAAACTTTTATCTGTCTCTCCATTAGGATCTATAAGTCATTCCTCCATTTAATCTCAACTAACTGCAGTGCAGATTGTACCTAATAATTCTCTGGAATTCTTCTGGAACAAGAGGTTAAATAATATATATATACATATATGCATATATGTATATATATGTATATATATATATATATATACTCATATAATAGCCATATCACTTTCATAGATATTGAATGCATAGAGTATGAGTAATAAACAATGCCAACTTAAATTTGCACAAAGATGCTTTTCATAGGTAACATCAAATTTTATGGGGTGGAATCTATAACTAAACTGGAATAATGAAAGAGAATGCCTTCTGCAAAAGAAAGAAACATAATAAAAGGAAAGGTCAAAAAATATCAATAAATATAAGAATAGAATTACACTGGAGAGTATTTGAGTAAATATAAAAACTAAAGTGAAATAGATGATATATCGATCACCTGAATAGAGAGACAATATGGCTTTCCAATACAAATTTTAAAATGTTCTCAAAGACAAATCACAATAGTGATTGAGGAACTTCCAACTACCTGAATATATGGTAGAAGTTTCATTATACTAAAAGCAGAATATCCAATAAATTCCTTGGGGGTTTTTTTTGACAATTTATCTCAAAAAGTACAGAAAGCAGTGAAGGGAATTTACTCTAAAAAGTTTCTTTGAATTTAGCTTGGGCTAGTCATATACAAATAGTAAGAAACCTTGGAAAGGTCACTTATATTACTGGAGTTTGTGCCTACAAAGAGAAATGTTAGATATAATCATCGATACGTTGAACCATTGTTTCTGTGAGTCCTTGGACTAGCACTTAGGACAGCAACTTTTAACTAGAGCCCAAAATTCTTACTACCAGAGCTTAAAACCTATAAATTTGAAAAAGTGATCCTTTTTTCTCTCTGGCTCTTTCCCTCCCTTTGGTTTCTGATTCCTACCCCTTGAGCTACAAAGGTGCCAAACTGATGGAATGACATCTGGTAAAGCTTTTATATATTTAAATGGACCACACACATATTTTAAAATTGCTGATAGTGATTGAGGTAAAGTTGAGAGTAGCTAGCTAGTTTGCCACTGAGATAGAGGACAGTTCAAGGACATTAAAAACTGAGCAGCTCTGCATCACTATTAAAACATTGCACAGGGACACTATTCCCAGAAATATTTAGGGAAAAGGAAGAATTGTTACTGAAGTTGGAAGATTTAATTAAGTAGACTCACTTTTGTGCCAATAGACATAAAAAATGTACTTTCCTTGGTATGCAGTAGGAAGTCACTAAAGACTTTTTAAATAAAGAAACAACATGGGCAGATGTCAGATTATTTTAACTGTAATATGCAAAATGGATTGGGAGCTGAGGAGGCTCCTAGAAGAAAGGGGATCCCTAAAGAGAATATTGTAATAATCTAGACAAGTAGTAATAAGAGCCTGTACCAGAGAGGTAGCAATGAGAATGTAGAGGAAGAGATGAATGTGTGTGATATTGTAGAAATGAGATCATATGCCTAAGTAAGTGACTGGTTATGAAAAGAGAAGGTCACATTAACATCAAGATTGTGAAAGTGAAAAAATGGGTGAATGGTGGGGAGTGGAGGAGAGATAATATATTGAATCTGACACATTGAGTTTGAAGCAATGGAAGAACCATCTCACTAATCTCTTAAAACAAATAAAGATACAATTTTAGAACTCTGAAGAGAAGACAGACTTTATGATAGAAAGTAGACCAAATCATCCAACCCATTCTGGAGAGCAATTTGGAACTATGCCCAAAGAGCTACAAAACTGTGCATATCCCTTGACCCAGTGGTGCCATTACTGGATCTGTATCCCAAGGAAATCATAAAAGAGGGGAAAGAACCCACATGTGCAAAAATCTTTGCAGCAACTCTTTTTTGTGGTAGTAAAGAACTGGAAAATGAATAGATATCTATCAATTGGGGAATGGTTGAATAAGTTGTGGTATATGAAGGTAATGAAATATTATTGTTCTATTTTTTTAAATGATAAGCTGATTTTAGAAAGACCTGGAAAGATTTACACAAACTGAAGTTGAATGTTGTTCAAGTAGAATCAGAAATAAATTGTACATAAGAGCAGCAAGAATATGCAATGATCAACTATGAAAGACTTGGTTTTTCTTAGTGGTTCAGGGTCCAAAGCAATTCCAATAGACTTTGGGTAGAAAATGCCATCTGCATCCAGAAAAAGAACTAAGGAGACTAATATAAACCAACACATGCTATGTTAACTTATTTTTTCTGTTGTTTTTTTTCCTCTCCCATGGTTTTTCCCTTTTGATCTGATTTTTCTCTCCCAATATTATTCACAAAGAAATGTACATTAAAAATTAATTAACTGGGGAAAATTTTAAGTTTTAAAAACAAACAAACAAAAAGAAAAAAATAGACTAAATTTGGAAATCTCTCCCTGTTGGTTTCACTGGATTCCTTCAAGATTCAGGTCTAATCTTACTATCTACAGAAGACCTTTCTTAGCCATACCTCCTAGTAAAGGGATAGTTTTGTAAATCTAATATATGAACAAATTTCAAAGACTAACTAGAGAAAGAACTTTGTGACCCTAAGTACCAAGAATAAAGGACACATGAGCCCATGACCAGTGAGTTGAAAGTGGGGAAAAGCCTTTTAGAGACTTGAGGCCAAAAAGAAAGCAGTATTGGCAGAGCCATGGAATAATTAGGCTGATGAAGAGCTCTCAAACTCAGAGTTCAAAATAAGGAAAGCAGGTTCTTAAAAGGAAGAATATCTAGCTGCAGCCCTGATTAAATATGTGTGTGTATATATATAAGTTCTAGATTTCTTCTAGATGTCTTCTCATAGAACAAAGTTGGAGTGGTAGGGAGCCAGATTCCAAAAGCAAAGCTTACGGCATCAAAACACCAGAAGGAGGCACCAGTGAGCCAAATCCTAAGGTTTATGGGAAAGTGAAAATATCCAAACAAATGGCTATAGTAGAACCAAAGTGCCACATGAGAGTATGTGTTGATTTTAGGAAAGGAAATCCCATCATATTCTTGAAGACAAAATAAAGATAGTCTCAATGATTATCGCAAATTACATGGATTTATAACTGGATGAACCACTATAACCCCAGAGTATTCATTAATGAATCCATGACAGTCTAGTCCCTCCTTAACTTGACATTTATTTCAGTGATGTGGTCGTGAATATTGTTCAGTTCTGTCAATTCAAAAAAGGATCACTGAATTTAAGACCAACAAAATTAAATTGAATAAGGATAAATGAAAAATTCTGTATCTGGGCTCAAAAATTCAACAATGTAAGAGAATAATAAAGGATACAGGGTTGGAAAGTAACCCTACGTGAAAAAGACATAAAGCTTAATGCATTCCTATTGGGATGTAGGAGCCAAAAAAGACAATATGATTTTAGGCTGCATCAACAAAAAATGTCCATAACAATCAATAAATCAATAAGAATTTGTTAGTCTTGTCCTGTGCTAAGCATTGCTGGGTATTAAGAATACAAAAACAAAACATCTCTTGTCCTCAAAGAGGTTACATTTTATAGTAGGGGATAACATGAACAAACGTACAAATAGATAAAAACTATATAAATGTCCCCCAAGAAATGTGCAAAGTAATTGAGTGGGGCTCAGGAGGTACTAGCCAAGAAAAGAATCATTAAGGAGACAGCATCTGAACTGAGTTTTTAAGGCAGCTAACCCAATGGAGTTTTTAAGCAGAAGTGAGGAGAAAATGTATTCTAGGCATAGGGGACAGTCAGCACAAAAGCAGGTAACTAAAGATAGAGTGTTGCATGTGAGTAATAGTAAATAGAACAATTTGGCAGGAATGGATTGAATGAAGACGAAAGGATAAAGTATAATAGGCTGGAAAAGTCATATTGTTAAAGGCTTTAAATGTCAAACAGAAGAATTTATGTTTGATTTTTTAAGAAATAGGGAGCCCTGCAGTTTATTGAGCAGGTCATGATCTGCTCAATAAACATAGTCAGACTTGTGCTTTATGAGAAGCATTTCAGCAAGAGGGGAAGATGGATTGAGGAGAAGAGTGCCTTAAAACTAGGAGCTCAATACAGAGATTAATATCATTATTTTTCAGGGGCAGGATAATGAAGGCCTAAGCTAAAGTGATGGCTAGAAGAATGGAGAGGAAGGGGAGATAGAACTGACATTCCTTGTTAAAATCTGACTAAGATTAATTAATTAGTGGAAGTTACCACAACTGTGACTTGAATTTAACATGTTAAAATTTTCTAATTATTAGAACTGTCTGTCAGTGAAGTAAGCATGAAGTATAGTGTGAAATGAATAATGGTCTGAAAATAGATAAGTAGAGGCCCAATGACCATGTATGAAAGAATTGTAGATAGGTTGATAATATATATATGTACATTCATACATATATACATGAGTATAATATGTATTATATAGAGTCTAGCTTCTTAAACTATGATTTGCAACCCCATATGGAGTCTCATAACTGAATGTGAATTATGAAATTATGATTTATTATCAGTAAATGTTTGATTTCTATGTCTATTTTATATACCATAAAAATTTCTTGGGCAAAAAAGGTATCATGAGTAGAAAAAGTTTTTAAAATCCTAATATACAGTATATATAGAGAGAATATCATATAGAGTATGAAACTGATGAGGTGCGAATGATGAGGTGCAAGAATATAGAGAAAGAAATTCCCTAACAGCAATGGGATCCCCTTGGTCGGTGGAAAGCTTTGCAAAAGAATTCACAAATCCCAATAAATACAAGCACAAGGTTTGTGGCAGAGAATGGGATTTATTTGCACTAAGAAGCCAGCTTGCTAGGAAGACAGACTTCTTAGTGGGTAAGGAATATAGCAAAGGTGGGTTACACTGAGAAGAAATTATCTTCAACAGTGGGCAAGGTCCTGTTAGGACATCTGTGAAGATTCGGGAGTTCAGAGTCACTTTTATTTAGCTTTCTGAGGCTTTTTCGGGATTTTCCCAGGCCCTGAGCTGGGAACAACTGCTCCCAGGAACTAATCTCCAATTCAATAGAGGTTGGTGATTATGTCCCTGGCCAAGATCTCCAATTGAATGAAACCACTTAACTTGTGAAGGGTGTTGTCTGGGAAAGGTGTGCCTTTCCTAAGGGAGAGCTTGAGACCCCCAAATCACCTTTCCTTCACAGATTAAAGGGGACACAGTTTCAGGGCCCCCTCAAAGGTTAAAGGGGACACAACTTACATCAAAACTCTGTGTGTATATGTGAACACACATAATACTTCTTCAATAGTTTAGAAGTTGACTTCTAACTCCTATGATCATGTAATTCTAACACAAAGAGGACAATAACTTCACTACCTTCAGGGAAAATGACAAAGATTGCCAAATCCAACAAACCCTTTCGGTATTGAATGAAATTTGCTTAGACCACAGTTGTCATTGCAAGGAATTTTCTAACCTCAAATAAAATAGAATACCAGCATTTGGGTGTAGAGTGTGAAACAGAAAAGCAAAGTCAGTTTGAAAAATCAATTTGAATGCCAAAAGGCTTCTCTAGTTAGCTTATTAGCTGTAGTCAACTGAGATCTCCATCACAAAAGAGCTGGGATTTTAAATGAAAGATCCAATAGGTCTATTCTCACAATATATAGCTAGAGAGAGCAGCACAGTAGAGAAAGGAGACCTGAAAGAACTCCAGCTCTACAGAGAACACCAGAAGACATCACTGGTCCTGCAGCAACATTACAATAGTGAATTTCCCTTGCCTTACATTTTCTCTATATTGTATTCCCCGCTAACAGTGGTGAATCTTTGGGAAAGAGGTGGCCCTGTATGCATAGGGAGAATCTTAATTGTCACTTATTTTGCTATATTGTAAATTATATTTTACATTGAATTTTTATGTCCTCTGCTTAGTTGGCTTTTTTAAAAAGTTATGTTGTTAGAGTTTGGTTTTGAGTGGTGTTGACCTATAACATGCTTCAGACACAAGGTCACTTTCTGATAACCAATATGTGAGAAAAGTCTAATATCTTAAATTAGTATTCATCTCCAAGAATCTTCTAAAATCCTTTGGAATATTTGATTAGTTATTTTCAAGTTTGAAAAAATAATATACCAAAGGACAAAATTTCCTAAGGTCAATTTCTAATTAACTTTGGCCATTTCAGAAGCCATATGAAGCTTTAAATATTTTTATGTGGGATGCAGTTCTCTTTAACTCCTAGATATAGGTGGAGCTTTATACTGTCACATGCAATGCAGTCAAATGAAAGTCTGCCTAGCTTCCTGACCCTTCTCCAGAGACGTTTCTCTCCCTAAGCTTGAGTAGAGTAGTTATGGCCCCACCATCTCTCACCTCACTTCCTTTTCATTATATTCCCAAATAATTTGCTTTCTACTCAGATCACTAGCATGAGATTTGATAGGGAGCTCCTCTTCCTTCTGGTGCTGTTCAAAGATAATTTTCTTTCTGAATTTTCTTGGATATTTTGGAGGTGACCCTATTATAGGTTCATGAGCCCATGAAATCCTTATTTCTGAATTTCACAGGGATAGGCACAGAGGTTCAATTCCAGGAGCCAAGGGGTGATATAAGAAGAGTAGAAGAAACTCTGCAGATCTCCTGCAAGGTAAATTGTTTCAAAATAAGTAGAGCTTGGATATTTTGGTACTGTGATACTCTTCAGGAAGCACCCACATTTATCTCTTATTTTTGCTCTGGCTCAGAAGTATGTTACTCTGAAACAGTGAAAGGGAGATTCATCACCTTTATAAATAATACCATCAACTCTGTGTAGTTACAAATGAATGGCCCCAGTTAGCAGGTTTCTTAAATAGTTTCTGCTATTCTAAATGCCCTAATGACTATTGATAAATTCCTCCTCATAACACTGAGTGGCCATAGCAAGGTCAAGACTTTTTTCTTGCAATCTTTATCCATATTGCCTCTTTCTTTGTGACTCTTCAGCTAGAAAGAATCTCAGAGATCTCCTATTCTAGCCCCTTTAATTTGCAGGTAGGAACAATGAGGCTTACAAAGTGAGCTTGTGACTTGCTCAAAGTCACATGAACAAGTGCCTTCTATGATCATCTCACTCACTGATCATCAATTCACTGATACAGGGCTTCTGAATTGTTGCTGTTGTGGGTTTTTATGGATCTAGATGTTGGCAGCTGAATTTACCAGATGAATCATCCAATATAATTTGGGTTGATCAAGTATCTCCTCCAAAAAATATGAGAGAAGTCCTGGGTTTGAATTCTAACACTAAACTGCCTGTATGACCTTGGCTGATTAATCTAACTTTTATGCCTCAGTTTCCTCATTTGAAAAGTGATCTGACTGGACTATAATTTCTCATTTCCCTTCCAGCTCTAAATTCTATGATTCTGACTCCCTATTTCTAAAAATAAATCCATATCCACCATACTATAACAAATGTTGGGACAAATAGTGGGCCTTTATCATACAGAGAACATAAGCATTAAAATGTAGGTGCAGTAATGATTCCCAAATAGAGAAATACTTAACAGATAAAGAGAGAACATGAGCATGTAAATTTGGGGGCACAGTATATAAGATATTTTTCATCAGCCCATATTTCCTTTGAAAGTCAATCTACTCTGAGGCTTCACTACCATGTTTGGTGAATGCATCACTTGGATCGAGTTCAGGAAGGACCTAATCATTCTCCACTTCACTCTCTACCTCTCAAAGGTCCCAACTTCTCACCAGCCTCATCAACCACCTTGCTGCTGTGCTCCTAACCATTTCCTCATTCAATTCTGGAAGCATGATCACACCAACTTTGCTGTGATCCCTGAAATATAATTATTCTAAAGAGAGTGCAATGCACAACAAAATGCTAAGTGTATTAAAAGGTCACTAAGTGTGTTATGGGGAAGGTCAGTGGTTTAGTGCCCAGACTGTTGGGCCTGGAGTCATGAAAAACTGAGTTTAATGTTGGTCTCAGACCAGCAGGACCCCTACAAGCTGGGCAAATCACTTAACTTTTTTGCCTCAGTTTCCTCATCTGTAAAATTATCTGGAAAAGATCCACTCTAGTATCTTTGCCCCCAAAAAAGGGTCAAAAAGAGTTTTGCATGACTAACAAATAATAGCAGGTATTATGTACAAGTTTAAAGAAGGGACAGAGTTAATTATCCATCAGAGCAGAGTGATGGAGGAGGAGGGGGAAGAGTATAGTTTGCTAAACCATGAACTAGAGAAATGAAGAGTGTTTCAGCAAGGAGATAACATTTTCATTAGACTTCCTTAAAATATAGGTAGGATGTCAATATGTTGGGGACTGGAACATATTTGAAAGTATAGACTACAAAAAGTAATCTGTGAAAAAAGGCTCAGAAGTATAAACATGAGGGTTAATTACAGAACATGGGAAATTAACTATCATGACATAATATATAATGCTCAGGATGGCATGAGATAAAGCTGAAAAAGGAAAGTAATGCTGACTTTTGGAAGAACTTGAATACCACTCAGCAAATAGCAGTAATCCACTGAGGGTTTGAGACAGCAGAGTGACATAATTAAATCACAGGATCATAGATTTAAATCTGAAGGAGAGAGAGAAAAAAGAGAGGGAAAGAGAGAATTGAGAATATTGATTTCAAAGACATGTGAAAGGATGAATTATAGGGGAGAAACAGTGGAATTAATAAATCATTTTGGAATCATAAAAATACCTAGGGATTCATAATCCAATTCCCTCATTTTACAGACTAGAAAACTAAGTAATTACAAGTATAAAACAACTTTTCTAGAGTCACACAAATAGAAAGAAGAAACCTTAGTTTCAAACTCAGTACTCCTGATTCCAAATTCATCCTTCTTCCTACTCTACCATATTTGGAATTATTGAACTAGTAGACCTAAGAGAGTCCATTCATAAAAGAATCTAAGCTCATAAATGACTCCAAGCTCAGTATTCTTTCTATTTTATGCCATAGTATATTCTTTGGAAATGTTCTATGCTCTGAAAGGTCTTATAATCTAGTTAGGAGAAAGGACACTTAAAAGGATAAATAATAAGAATAATTAGCATTTGCTAAGGTCAAATGAATAAATGATTTCAGATTATCTCTAGGTGCCCAAGATTCTAAAGGACATCTGATCATTCTGGCTTGCCCTTTTTATGGGCATGTCATATAAAAGGTGATGTAATGGGTACAAAGAGACAAAGTCAGTTTTGAGGCTTGGCTCTGGCACTAATTGAAGTACCTAGGTGAGAGAAAATAAACTGTGATCTTGGGCAATTCATATAACTTTTCTATGAGACCCAGTGGTGAAAGGAGGTTACTTCTCTCATAAAATAATTTACATAAAGCACTTCCTGGCCTGTAATGTCATTTTATATTCTTTTATTTTAGGAGGGTTGGGGAGGAGAGTGGAATAATCCCTGACAGTAGACTTTGCTAGGTACTATGAAAAAGGAACAAAATGTAATCTGCTGGAAATCGAAGTTTCTGCCCCTGTCTCCTCACCCATTTTCCTGACAAAATCTATAAGATCATGAGTCTTCATTCCCAATTACTAATATTTAGTCATCATTCACATATATACAGTATTATGCCTGTTGAAAGTCATGGCAACCCTGTAAAGGAGGGAGTGAGAATGTCATTTTCCACATTGTGCAAATGAAGGAATTTCAGTTCACAGAAATTAATTAACTTGCTCCAGATCACAGATAGTAAATGAGAGGCCTGAGATTCCAACTCAGGAGTGCTCATTCCAAACCCGGTATTCTTTCCTCTATACTATACTGACCTCCTAAAACCATGACTACTTTCTGACTATCTATGTAAATTGAGTGGTTCAGTTTTCTGTTCAGTCCCCAGGATGATTTCACTCCAAAAGCATTAGAAGAGAAACAGGATCTTCACATACATGTGTAACTGTCTTCTATCCTCCTCCCTGAATTATCCTTTAGACAAGATAGGGCATGAGTTCAAGTTGAAATGATTGTGCACTCACCTCACTGTATTTTTCAATGTTTTTCTTTGGATACAACTGGAGAAATTTGAGAGAATATTAATGGAGCTAAAGAATGTTTAATGATCTCTATCATTATTTCTGGTTTCAACTTCAAAGAATTCACGAAACATTGATACCATCAAGCCTGGAATAGGTACGAAAATGTTTCCTATATCAGTGCTGATGGAAATAAAAAACAATACTCAAAGTTCATAAGAGAGATATTTAACAATTCATTGAGAAAATTCAAATAGACTGCCGAGTTTGGGATTAAATAGACTGAATCAAGTAGGAAAAGTCCCCAGGTATTATGATTGAACTCCCAAATACACCCTCAGGTTGGTGGGATACTCTCTAAACTACAACCATATCAGAAATGCTAATTTATTTCTGAAAGAATTTTTAATCATAAAATAGGTGACAAGGTGAATGTTCAAAATAATAAAAGCCTTTACTAGACATCAATACGCAGAATTTCACCAGGGTCTTACTCTATGAATAATCCGAGGCAACAAAAAGTACAAAAGTAAGACAAGTTAACGTTTTCTACTGACTAATAACACTTCCTATTTCTTAAATATCTCCTACAATGCCCCTTCTTCACATGCCATAATGGTTATGGAATATAGACACAGCTATCAGTAACTTTCACCACTTCATTGCTGAATAAACCAAAAACTTTCAGCTTCACCACAACCATTGCCATGGTTTTTGTAGAGTTCCCCCACTATCTGCAACCCTCTATAGTATTAACCACCTCTCTTTAATATCAGGGTGTACTCTAGGTCCAAACAAAGACCTCATTTCCTGGTCAAGGAGAGGGAGAAGATCCTGTAGAAAGAAGTGAGAACCTAGGCCCTCCACAATCCACCCTCTCAGTAGATGGTCTCTATGGAACAATTTGAGCCAGGTATCAATTCTTTCATCCCATCCCCTTTTTTTCACATTTTAAAAATTCTTTGCATCTTTATGTGTCTTCTTTTACTTTACTCCCTTATTAAAGGATGAAGTCATTTGCCTGGCCAAAAGAAAATGGTATGATCATAATTCTATTCCCTCCAGTTTTCCCCAGGTACTTGATCCATCATTATCTCTGTCTCTCTCTGCTTTTCTGTCTCACTCTGTCTCCCTTCCTTCCTCCTTCCCTCCTTCCTTCTTTCTGTCTCTTCTCTCTGTGTAAGTCTGTGTGTGTGTGTGTGTGTGTGTGTGTGTGTGTGTGTGTCTTTTTGGCTATGTATGTCTCTATCCCCTCCTTTCCTCTCTTTATCCTTTCTTTCTCTTCCTCCCTTTTTTCCTCCCTCTCCCTCTCTATCCCTCTGCTCTTTCTCTCTCTCCCTTCTCTTTCTTACTCATTTTGAATTTCTTCCTATCTTATAACTTTTTCCCTACTGCAAATATAATCAGAACTCCCTTCCTAAATAAAAATGTCAATCATCAATCTCTCAAGTTACTGTCCTATATCCTTCCTTTTTTCACTAAACTTCTAAAAAGAATAGTATACTCACTTACTGTTGAGTCTTTTATAATCTGTCTTTTGATCCCACCACCCTTTTGAAATTTCTTTCTCTAGTCATTTATGACCTTCTAATTGATAAATTCAATATTTTCTCAATTCTCATCCTCATCATACATTCCACAGTATTTATACTATTGATAATTCTTTTACTGTATTGTCTTCATTTTTAACTTCTACTATACTTCTGTCTCCTAACTCTCTTTCTACTCATTGATCTCTCTCTCTTCCTCTTCCTAAGTAGTTCATCTTCCTTCCTCCCAAAAAAATTTGTGTATCCCGCATGTCTTTGTCCTTGGCTTCTTTCTCTCTAGTTATGCATTCTCTCTTTTATTGAGATCATCTGTCCTCATAAGTTCAATTATCATCACCACAATGTGTCTCAAATATATTGACACCACCAGTTTCAACCTAAACTCAGTCCCATTAGTATATCCTGATAGCATCTTATATTTAACATGTTCAAAACTGAACTTTTCTTTTCTTCATAATCTTCTAAAGGCTCAAATTTAAACATATCACTTCCAACTCAAAACCCTTCAGTAGCTTCTTAATAAGTATTGGAAAAAAATACAAATTCCTTTTTAATACCTATTGGATAAAATACAAACTCCTAAATGTAACACTTATGGCCAGTCACAACCAAATTTATCTTGCCTTTACATTCTTATTTCACATTTTCCACCCCACTCCAATTTCATTTAAACATTACACATTTTAGCAAAAATGCATTAGTAGCCATTGTTTGAATTATTTTTTTCTCTTCTTGCCTCTATTCATGCATTTTATCATGCCCTGGAATGAGCTTTCCACTCAGCTCTACATGTTGAAACATTTATCTCCCTTCAAAGTTCAGTTTGGGTACCCCTTCTGGGTATTTACAAATCACTTCACATACATTATTTCTCTTTAATTTTTATAACAATATCGCTATGAAGAGGGCATTTCATTTTAGGCAATCTACATTTTACAGATGAAAAACTTGGGTTCAGAGAGGTTAGGTAAATTACTTTCTCATAGTCACATAACTACTTTCAGAGGTAGAATTGAAGTTCTTTCTCTGGAATTCAAATCCAACACTCTTTCTACTAGTTTAACCCTTAAAGACTTAGATTCATTCTGGTTGGCTACTGAAAGCAGAATTAAGAATGATGGGTGGAACATGGAAAGAGTTATATTTTGGCATAAAAGAAAAAAATCTCTAACAAAATCTGTCTAAAAGGAAAAAGGATTGTATCCATTTGTAGAAAATTCTTCATCCCTAGAGGTATTCAAGTAAAGTATGGATCACTTCTTGTTGAGGTTATTTTAGAAGGAATTTCTTCTTGAGCATATATTGGACTTGATAAACTATAAGGTCCCCTCCAAATCAAAGATCCTATTAGTATGTAACTGGATAATTCTGACTAATAATCAACCTCCTGTTAGGAAGTCAAACTGAAAATTGTACAAAATTCAGTCCATCTCTTGTTATCTATATCCCAAGGGAAATAAAGTGATTTGCTCATAGTATAGCATCCAATTACTTAAAAATTTATTTCTAAGTCTACTTTCCTTTAAATGTGGGAATTGCACAGGCAGAGCTAGAAGGTAAAAGCACCAAACTGGATTTTTCTATGTGATCACAATTTGAAGGAAGAATGTGGCTATACTCATTTGGGAAATAATGAGACTATACTGCCCTGCTGGCAGCCACATAACCTAAATGAAGCTGAGACTAATAGATTAGTCTTTTCTTTGTTCAATAGGTAAATGTTACCAGTGTTGAGAATACAGATTTTTTGTCCTCTCTACAGCATGCATTCCTGATGTCCTCAGGGTTAGGAAGAAGAACTAAACTCATAGTTAATTATTTAATTCCATCAGATTGTAATAATATCTACAAATCTCATAGACTAGTTGAGTTGTGAAGTCTTAGATATCATCTTATCCAGCAATTTAATTCAAAAAAATTATTAGATGCTGGGGGAAGATAAAAAAGAAAAGTTTAGGTAAGACATGTCCCCTGCCCTCATGGACCTTATATACTTATAGGAGCATATACTGTTACTTCAAGGATCTATGACTTCATCAGTATGGGCATTTCTCCCACCAGCACAAATTACAATTCCTAACCAACTTATTCTTTATGAGTTGTTTTGGCCAAAAGAAGTTGCCAACTGAAGGCCAGTCATCTGGCTATAAGCTTCTCCAAACTGAATTAGTTTGATCTTTGAACTGTTCTATCACCTGCCCTATGTTCAGAGAAGTCTAGTACCTCTGGTGCAAAGGCTGCCCTTTTCAGAGATGCTTTCCACTGTGGGGGCCCACCTGATCCACCTCTCACCTGGGGCTTCAAGAAGTTATAGCATGCAAAGTGGCCACACCCTGGCAAACCATTTCAGCAGACAGGCTAAATCAAACTGAGGGTAACCAAGAGTCTCAAACCTGAGCTAGAGGGGTGTCTACCCTAAGCACGTGAAGACTTCTCCTGGGAGATGGGCACTTGAAAACAATCTCTTCCAATGGCCATGAAGGCAGCTGAAGCAAGTGCTGTGGAGTGCTCAGAGCTTGATTGGATCTAGAAAATGCCAAGGTCATCCTCTGCATCTTGAGCCTTCACTGTCCTGTCACTAGACTGTGATGATTCTGGAAGTGAGAATGAGGCCCGATGACTTCCTGCAACTCTACTTCACTTAAATAAAATTTATGTATGAATCAAAAGATATCACTCTTACCATTTGACCATTTCTACCTCTCTCAAAATCCTGGGGTGACAGGCAAGTGATGAAGCAGCAGAGACAAACATGCTAGAAGCTGTAGTCACAACTCTGTGCACTGGCAGCCCAGAACATGGGGCCAGATTGTCACTGGCAGCAGCAGTAGGATTCAGAAGCCCCTTGGGTGTCTGAGTAATTTAACTCCTCATGTCCTGGTGTGAGGAAGAGGCCAGAAAAGGCGCCCTAAAAAGGTCCCAACCTGACCTGCCATGGCAGATAGGGATCCTCCCCTGTGAGCAAAATACACACAAAAATACACATGCACACACACACACACACACACACACACACACACACACACACACACACACAAAATGTATAAAACTTCTGAAGCTGATTCCAATCATCTCAATACATGGGATGTGCACATACTTATAGACCACACAACGTCCAGTAGATGTGAAAGATGAACACTTCTTGTTATCAGAGAACTCAGCAGGAATTACATCCAAATAACAACTCTGAATAAAACAAGATTGGCGAACGAAGGCCAGTCTGAGTAAAGCCTGATAAATCAGACTCAGATATACATTTTTATGAATTGCCCACAAAGAATAGAAAGGCTGTGAAGCTGGGGTATGTTTTACAGTCAAAACTAATCTAGTCAACAAGCTTATATACATACCAAAAGGACTAAATGACAGGCTCACAACAATACAATTGCCACTTGCAGAAAAATGGCACAATTACCACCATTAGGGCCAATGCTCCCATTATGATAAACTCTGATGAGATCAAAGAAAAATTTTATGAAGACCTGGAGACCTTTATTATCAATATTCCAAAAGAGGACAAGCTTATATTTCTGGGTGACTTTAACATCAGATTACCAGATGTGGCAGGAAGTCCTTGGCAGAAATGCAGTTGGAGCAGCAACAACAATGGTCACTTACTACTGCATGACCTTCTCACCACCAAGGTCTTCCATTTACCTAAACCTTGTGGATGCATCCTTGCAGCAAACACTGGCATTTAATAGACTATGTGATTGTAAGGAGAAGAGAAAGACAGGATGTGAGAGTGAAGAAGGCAATATGTGGTATAGAGTGCTGGACTGATTATAGACTCATTCTCTCCAAGCTAAATATTGTCATTCAACAAAAGCGGTAGCCCCAAGACAAAAAGACTACCAGAAAAATTAATATCAACAGATTAGAGTGCTTTTCTCAGTGGGAATAGTTTGTTGTTAAATTGGAGGAAAGTTGAGACAATGCACAGTTGGCAACAATGGAGCAAATCAGAGATGTGTTATACAACACATCTGGGCCAGAACACTGGTAAACATCAAGACTGATTTGATGAAATGATGAGAAATTTAGAAGCTGCTAAATGAAAAAGGCAAACTCCATAGGATGCACCAGCAGGCTTGTTCATCCATTTCTAATAAGGCAACATTTAATTCCATCAAAAGTAAAATATAAACAACTCTTAGAGAAATACAGCATTTTTGGTTCAGTTTTTTTTTAAAAAGGCAGATGAAAGTTAATTTTGGGCTGATAGTAACAATCTAAAACATTTTTATGATATCCTGAAAGCTACTAATGGGACATAGACATAATAATGCATCTCAACTACACAGTGCTGATGGAGAATTCACACAGAATAAGTACTCACATGGTGGTCAGAAAAAGCAATATAAGGACACTCTCAAAGTTTCTCTTAAGAACTTTGAAATTGATTGCATACAAGGGAGACACCCAATATAGCATGCCCTCATCAGAGAAGGCACTATACTTTGTGAGCAAAATAGAACTGCAGCAGGTCAGAAGAAAGGTGAGATCTGCAAATTTAAAGAATTCACTCCAGATTTTCACATGGACTATTTGTGTCTTATAGAGGTCAGAACTTTGGAGAAGTATACTTGAAAGAACTATACTTGAAACAAGGTGTTAAATCAGTGGAATTGATGAGATGGTTATTTAGTTTACATATACTTAGTACTTAGCATGGTGATGTAATAGTTCTACAATTGATGTATTTGTAATAGGGTATTTAAACTGAGGACAAAGTCAGTTACAGACCTTCTATCTTTGGCACTCCTGCCTCCTGCACTATGGGGGAGACTGGTTCAGACTGGGAGACTGAAGGAGATAATAAAGACTTTGGACTCTATTCTTGTCCATCCTCCTAGTGACTATCCAGCTGAGATCAAGGCTGGTCCCAAGGCCCTCCAGAAAGCTACCCCAAACATTACATTGTAACTTTACTCTGACATAGTAATGTCATTTTGGTCCTCTTTGAGAATAAAGGTCCCTATAGTTGAAATTATTCTACTTTCTGCTTGAGTGATATTGCCTTCAAAAACCCAGGGTCACAGACATGGTACTGATACCTAAACCAGATAGGTTGAAAACAGAGAAAGAAAATTATAGGCCAATCTCCCTAATGAATATTGATGCAAAAATCTTAAATAAAACATTAAGAAAAAGATTACAGAAAATCATCCCTAGAATAATACACAATGACCAAGTAGAATTTATACCAGGAATGCAGGGCTGGTTCAATATTAGGAAAACTATTGGCATAATTGACTATATCAATAACTAAATTAA
This sequence comes from Sminthopsis crassicaudata, assembly GCF_048593235.1. Classification (NCBI taxonomy): domain Eukaryota; kingdom Metazoa; phylum Chordata; class Mammalia; order Dasyuromorphia; family Dasyuridae; genus Sminthopsis; species Sminthopsis crassicaudata. The sequence goes on from NC_133618.1 coordinate 512,779,192, forward strand.
CAAAAAACATATGATCATCTCAATAGATGCAGAAAAAGCATTTGATAAAATCCAACATCCATTCCTATTAAAAACACTTGAGAGTATTGGAATAAATGGACTTGTCCTTAAAACAGTCAGTAACATCTATTTAAAACCATCAGTAAGCATCATATGTAATAGAGATAAACTAGAACCATTCCCAATAAGATTAGGAGTGAAACAAAGTTGCCCACTATCAGCATTACTATTCAATATTGTATTAGAAATGCTAGCTTTGGCAATAATAGATGTAAAAGAAATTAAAGGAATTAAAGTAGGTAATGAGAAAACCAAATTATCACTCTTTGCAGATGATATGATGGTATTCTTAGAGAAGCCCAGAGATTCTACTGAAAGGCTATTAGAAATAATCCACAACTTTAGCAAAGTTTCAGGATACAAAATAAATTCACATAAATCATCAGCATTCTTATATATCACTGACATAATCCAACAGCAAGAGATATGAAGAGAAATTCCATTTAAAGTAACTGCTGATAGTATAAAATGTTTGGGTATCTATCTGCCAAGGGAAAGTTAGGAACTATATGAGCGAAACTACAAAACACTTTCCACACAAATAAAGTCAGATCTAACCAATTGGAAAAATATTAAGTGCTCTTGGATAGGATGAGTGAATATAATAAAGATGAAAATACTACCTAAACTAATCTATTTATTTAGTGCTATGCCAATCAGACTCCCAAAAAACTATTTTAATTACCTAGAAAAAATAACAACAAAATTCATCTGGAAGAACAAAAGGTCAAGACTTTCTAGGGAACTAATGAAAAAAAAAAAAGTCAAATGAAGGTGACCTAGCTGTACCAGATCTCAAACTATATTATAAAGCAGTGGTCACTAAAACCATTTGGTTTTGGCTAAGAAATAGATTAGCTGATCAAAGGAATAGGTTAGGTTCACAGAACAAAATAGTCACTAACTATCATAATCTAGTGTTTGGCAAACCCAAAGACCCCAGCTTTGGGGATAAAAATTCACTGTTTAACAAAAATTACTGGGAAAATTGGAAATTAATATGGCAGAAACTAGGCATGGACCCATACTTAACACTGTACACCAAGATAAGGTCAAAATGGGTTCATGATCTAGGCATAAAAAATGAGATTATAAATAAATTATAAGAACATAGGATAGTTTACCTCTCAGAGGTAAACTGTGGAGAAGGAGGAATTTGTGAAAAAGAAGAGCTAGGGTTCATTATTGATCACAAAAAAGTAAATTTTGAATATATCAAATTAAAAAGGTTTTGTATAAACAAAACTAATACAGAAAAGATTAGATGGGAAGCAATAAACTTAGAAAACATTTTTATAGTCAAAGGCCTTCTAATAAAGGCCTCATTTCCAAAATATATAGAAAATTGACTTTAATTTATAAGAAATCAAGCCATTCTCCAATTGATAAATAGTCAAAGGATATGAACAGACAATTTTTGGATAAAGAAATGGAAATTATTTCTAGCCACATGAAAATATGCTCCAAATCATTATTAATCAGAAAAATGCAAATTAAGACAACTCTGAGATATCACTACCCACATCTCAGATTGGCTAGGATGACAGGAAAAGATAATGCTGAATGTTAGAGAGGATGTGGGAAAACTAGGACACTGATACATTGTAGGTGGAATTGTGAGTGCATCCAACCATTCTGGAGAGCAATTTGGAACTATGCTCAAAAAGTTATCAAACTGTATATATCTTTTGATCCAGCAGGGTTACTACTGGGTTTATATCCCAAAAAGATCTTAAAGGAGGGAAAGGGACCTGTATGTGCAAGAATGTTTGTGGCAAACCTCTTTGTAGTGACTAGAAACTGGAAATTGAATGGCTACCCCTCAATTGGAGAATGGCTGAATGAGTTGTGATATATGAATGTTATGGAATATTATTGTTCTGTAAGAAATGACCAGCAGGATGATTTCAGAAAGGCCTGGAGAGATTTACATGAACTGTTGCTGAGTGAAATGAGCAAGACCAGGAGATCATTATATACTTCAACAACAATACTGTATGATGATCAATTCTGATGGACGTGGCTCTCTTCAACAATGAGATGATCCAAATCAGTTCCAATTTTTCAGTAATGAAGAGAACCAGCTATACCCAGTGAAAGAACTATGAGAAATGAATGTGAACCACAACATAGTGTTTCCACTCCTTCTGTTTTTGTCTGCTTGCATTTTTTATTTTCTTCTCAGGTTATTTTTACCTTTTTCTAAGTCCGATTTTTCTTGTGCAGCAAGAAAATTGTATGGATATGTATACATATATTGTGTTTAACATATACTTTGACATATTTAACATGTATTGATCTACCTGCCATCCAGGGGAGGGGTGGAGAGAAGGAGGGGAAAAGTTGGAACAGAAGGTTTTGCAACGATCAATGCTGAAAAATTATCCATGCATATATCTTGTAAATAAAAAGCTATTATAAAAAAAAAAACCCAGGGTCAGTTCCACACTAAAGACAATAACACAATTAAAAATTGCTTACTAACCCCAGTGTGTGACTTCTAAATCAGTTCTTAACATGGGATTGTGGACTTATTTTTTCATACTTTTATAATCATATGTTAATGTAATTATTTTTGTAATCCTATATATTTTTATATACTTAGAAACATTCTAAGAAAGTTGGAGGTAGAAAATAATATGTGAATGACAGCACAACTAACATGTAGAAATGTAAAGAGTAAGATATGATAATGCTGGAACAGTAAGCTAAAATCACTATCTGATTTTAGCTTTAAGGGCTTTAAATATCAACCAAAGATACTGGATTTCATAATAGAGGCATTATGGAGCTTCTAGAGTTTGCTCCTGGGAAACAAGAGTCATGTTCATTAAATCATTTCATCATGTCTGATTCTCCATGACTCCTTTTGGGGTTTTCTTGGCAAAGAGACTGGAGTAATTTGCCATTTCCTTCTCCATTTAAGAAACTGAGGCAAACAGAGTTAAGTGACTTGCCAGGATCACAAAGCTAATATGTATCTGAGGCCTATTTTGAAAGCAGGAAAATGAGTTTTGCTGACTCTAGACCCAGTACTCTCATCTATTGTGACACTGATTTGCCCTTTTCTCACACTCCCATTCTTTGTATTTTCCCACACTTCAGGGCCCAGAGGAACTTCCAGAGGCCAAGATGGTAGAGCAGTGAATCACTGTAACCTTACCACATTCACCTCTGAGGAAACCACAAAATTTTGCCCAAGACAAGCCCTAGAACAATGGAATCAGCAAGAGATAGGATAAAACAATCTTTTAGCTCAAGAAACTTGGAGGATAAGCAGCAGAGTTATCCCTCCTCTCCTACTGGAGAAAAGCGGGGAAAGCACTCCAAAACTGGAAGCTCCCCAGTGAGCTGGTAGCAAGTACCATCTCAGCAAATCAGCAGGAGATCTTGAGCTCCAAGGTGGTGGAGCAGGCAAATATCAAAACCAGGACTTTGCAAGTGACTTTGCAAAACTAGGGGAGTAGGAGGATTCTAATTCCAGTAATCATCACATGCTCTGGTGTAGCTCTGAACAATGAGGCATCCTCCAGTGGCCAGACTACCACATACTTCAGTGTAACTCTGGGGAAACACAGAAACATCTCACTTAATCTCAGCATATGCTGGATACCACCACTGGGATCTCAGCTCAGTACAAGACCGTTACAGCCTACAGTCTCCAACCACACTTCACCCCACCCCATTAGCCTGCACCAGATTTGTGGGTCCCCCATGGGCCTCAGAAAAACATGAGTGAAGCACCAGGTAAATACCCAGAACCTATAGTCACTAGCACAAGAAGTCTGCGATAGTACTCATTCCTTCTAAGGGGGCAGAACTTCAATTTAAAAGACAAGAAAAAGACCAAAAGAAGAGAAAGAGAGAGTATGAAAGAAAAAGAGACAGAGACAGAGAGAGAAGCACAACATAAAAGAATCTATCCATAGAAAGTTATTGTAGGGACAGGAAAAACCAAGACACAAACTCAGAAAAAGACAACAATGTCAAAACACCTATGGGTAAAACTCCAAAGATAAACAGGAAGTGATCTCAAGCCCAAGAAGAACCCCTGGAAGAGTTCAAAAAGGAATTTTAAAATCATATAAAGGGGATAGGTAGATGGTTCAGTGGATAGAGCATGAAACTTGAAGTTAAAAGAACCTGAGTTCAAATCTGATCATAGATACTTAACACTTCCTAGCTATGTGACCTTCTGCAAATCACTTAAGCCCTGATTGCCTCAGCCAAAAAAAAAAAAAAAATCACATAAGAGGAGTAAAAAAAGATTGAGAAAAGAAATGAAAAGAATTCAAGAGAATTATAAAATTTAGTTCCACAGTTTGAAAAACTGTTTAGAATGGAAAAGGAAATACAAAAATTCATTGAAGATAACAATTCCTTAAATAATAGAGTGGAATGGAAAAAAAAAACTACAAAATCTAATAAAGGAAAACAACACCTTACAAGTTAGAACTGGACACATCAAGAATCACTCAAGCAATTTCAAAATAATGAAAAAATGAAATAAAATATTAAATAACTTATGGGAAAAAACAACTGCCCTGCAAAATAAATCCAGGAGAGTCAGTGTCAAAATCATTAGACTATCTAGTATAATTGAAGCCATAATCAAAAGAAGGCTCTAGAGATATCTTCCAAGAAATTATTAAGGAAAATAGCCTTGATATCCTGGAACCAGAGGGCAAAATAGGCATTGAAAGAATCCACCAAACACCTCAGGAAAGAGATCTTAAAATAAAAACTCCAAGGAATATTATAGCCAAATTTCAGATCAGATCAAGAAAAAAATACTATAAGTGGACAGAAGGGGCATCACAATCAGGATTACAGAAGACCTGATTGCTGAAACATTAAAGGACCAAAGGTCATGGAACTACTATTCCAGAAGGCAAAAAAGCTAAGACTATAATCAAGAACTACAACCTACCAAGCAAAATTAAGCTTATTACATTGGGTGGGGAGGAGAAGGGAATGATCATTCAATGAAATCAGATTTCAAGCTTTCATAAGGAGAATATAAGAACTAACCCAAAAATTTAACCTCTAATATCAAGACCCAAAAATAGCATAATCAGGTAAAAATGGAAAGGAAAATACAAGGGATTCAATAGAGCTAAAGTGTTTACATTCACACACATGAAAATAATACTTGTAATTCTTAATAATTGTATTATTAATAGTATAGCTAGAAGAGATACACATAGAGAGCGCAAGTAAAAGATGAATTTGAGGGAATGGCAAAAAAAAATAAACAATGAGAAAGAGGCATTACACTGGGTGCAGAAGGAAAAAATAAGAATGGCAAGACTTATTTTACATAAAGAGGTGTGAAAGACCTATTACAGTGAAGGAAAGATAGAAGGATAAGGAATAAGCAGCATTTGAACCTTATTCTCATCTATATTGGCTCAAAAACAAAATAATATGCACAGTCAGTTGACCATAGAAATCTATCTTATCCACAGAGAAGTAGGAGAGAAAATTAAGTAAAGGGAAGAGGAGGAGAACTATTAGAAGGTAAGGCAGATCAGAGAATATGGGAGACAAAAGTAAAGCACTGATAAGGAGAAAAGGGTAAAAGAAAAAAGAGGAGGAAGAATAGAATGGAAAGAAATATACAGGTAGCATTCATAACTGTGAAGGTGATTTGAATGAATTCTCCCATAAAACAGAAATGGATAGCAGAGTAGATAAAAATACGGAATCCTACAATATGTTCTTTTCAAGAAACATGTGAAGCAGAGAGACACAAACAGAGTAAAGGAACTGGAGCAGAATCTATTGTGTTTCAACTGAAGTTTAAAAAAAGCAGGGGTAGCAATACTGATTTCATATAAAGCAAAAACAAAAGGTAGACCTAATTAAATGAAATGAGAAGTGAAACATAATTTTGCAAAAAGGTAACATAGACAATGAAGCAATATCAGTGCTAAATACATATCCAGATTCTTAAACAAAAAAATTTAGTGACTTACAGGAAAAAATAGATAGCAAAACTATACTAGTGGGGGATTTCAACCATTCCCTCTCACAACTCAATAAATCCAACCAAAATAATAAACAAGAAAGAAATTAAGGATGTAAATAAAATATAGGAAATTTAGATGTGACAGAGTTTTAGCCAAAACTTAATGAGCACAAAAAAGAATAAACCTTTTCCCCATTAGCAAATGACACCCCCACAAAAAATACACAATGTAATCAGACATACAAACCTCAAAATCAAAAGTAAAAAGGCAGAAATATTAAATGTATTCTTTTCAGATCATAATGCAAGAATCACATTCAACAAATGGCAGTGGAAAGAGAGATTGAAAGTACATTGGAAACTAAGTAATCTAATTCTAAAGAAAAAGTGAGTCAAAGACTAGATCATAGTAACAATCAATAATTTCATTAAAGAGAATGGCAACAATGAGACGACATAACAAAATTTATAGGATGCAGTACTTAGAGTAAAATTTATTTCTCTAAATCCTTGTGCCATCAAATTGGAAAAAGAATGGATCAATGAATTTGGGCATGCAACTAAAAAAACTTGAAAGAGAATGAATTTTAATTCATTTTGAGTACAAAATTGAAAATCCTGAAAATCAAAGACAAGAATAATAAGACTGAATGTAAAAACAATTATTGAACTAATAAATAAAACTCGGAATTTGTTTTATGGGGGAAAAAACAATAAGATAGATTAGCAATGGTTAATTTTTTAAAGGAAAGAAGAAAACCAAATAGCCAGTATCAAAATTTAAAAGAGTGAAGTCACCATCAATGAAGAAGAAATTAAAACAAGTATGAGGACATATTATATCCAATTATATGTCAATAAATCTAATAAGCTGAGTAAAACTGATAAAGTGAGTAAAAATATATAAATTACCTAGATTAACAGATCAGAAAAAAGAAAGTCTAAAAAAGCCCATCTTAGAAAAAGAAATCAAACAAGTCATGAACGAACTCCCTAGGAAAAAATTTCCAGAGTCAGATGGATTCATGAGTGAATTCTGCCAGACTTTAAAGAACAATTTATTTCCAATACCATATAAATTATTTGGAAAAATAGGCAAAAAGGAGCCCTACCAAACTCCTTTTTTGACACAAATACAGTACTATAATATCTAAATGAGGGAGAGCTAAAACGGAGAAAGAAAAGTATAGACCAATTAACTTAATTAATATTAATGCAAAAAAATTGAACAAAATACTAAATAGGTGATTATAGCAATATATCAGAAGCATTATACAGTGTGACTATATGGATTTTATACCATGAATGCAGGGTTGGTTTAATATTAGGAAAATCATTGGCCATTTCAACAAGAAAGTAGCAGAAATCATGTTATTATTTCAGGACATGCTGAAAAAGCTTCTGAAAAAATAAGCACTCATTCTTATTAAAAACACTAGAGAGCATAAGAATAAAGGGATCATTCCTTAAAATGATAAGCGACATCTATCTAAAACCATCAACAAATGCTGTCTCTAATGAATATAAGGTAAAAACCTTCCCAATAATAAGAGGAGTGAATCAGGAATGTACATTATCACCACTATTATTCAATATAGCACTAGAAATGTTAGCTATAGCAATAGGAGAAAAAAAAGAAATCAAAAGAATTAGAATAAACAACAAGGAAACAAAACTATCACTCTTTGCAAATGATATGATGGTACACTTAGAGAACACTAGAGCATCAATTAAAAAACACTTGAAATAATTAGCAGCTTTACCAAAGTTGCAGGACATAGGATAAATCCACATAAATTATCAACATTTCTTTACATAACTAACAAAGCCTAGAAGTAAGTAATAGAGAAATTCCATTTAAAATAACTGTAAACAATATAAATCACTTAGGAGCCTACCTCCCAAGACAAACCCAGGAACCGTATAACACAATTACAAAATACACTTCACATTTCAATATTTAATTTTATTTCAAATAAAGTCAATTGTAAGCTATTGGAAAAATATCCATTGCTCATACATAGGCCAAGTCAATACAATAAAAATGACAATTCTGCCTAAAGTATTTCACTTCTTCAGTGATAAACCAATAAAATTATCAAAAACCATCTGATGGAAAACAACAAAATCCACCAGAAAGAATATCAAGAATATCAAGGGAATTAATGAAAAAATACAAAGGTCTAGCAATACCAGATCTCAAACTATAATATAGGCTGTAGTCATGAAAACTATCTGGTACTGACTATGAAATTGAGTGATGAATAAGTACAATGGACTTGTTACACAAGAAACAGTAGTCAATGACAAATGTAGCCTAGTTATTTAATAAACTCAAAGACCCCATTCGGAGGATAAAAACTCACTATTTGACAAAAACTTCTGGGAAACTGGAAAACAATAGGACACAAACCAGGTATATAACAACATCTCACAAAGTATACCAAGATAAGATCAAAATGGGTGTATCATTTAGACATAAAGAATGACAGCATAAATAAATTACTCAAACTTATGGAAAGGGAAAAAAATTCACGATCAAACAAGAAATAGGGAATATTAAAAATGCAAAATAAATAATTTTGATTATATTAAATCAAAAGCTTCTGAACAAACAAAACCAAGGCATCAAGATTAAAAAGAAAGCAAAAAACTAGGAAATATTTACAGCAAGTGTCTCTGATTTACAGCAAGTGTCCTCATTTCTCAAAAATATCAAGAACTAGGTCAAATTTATAAGAATCTATGCCTTCTGCAAATGATGTTGATCAATGGTCAAAGGATATGAACAGGCTGTTTTCAGATGAAGAAATTAAAACTATCTATAGGCATATAAAAAACTTCTCTAAATCACTTTTGATTAGAGAAATGCAAATTAAAACAACTCTGAGATGCCACCTCACACGCATCAGATTGACTAAAATGATAAAAAAGGAAATGATAAATGTTGGAGAGGTTGTGGGAAAATTGGGACACTAATGCACTATTGATAGAGTTGTTAACTGATCCAAGTGTTCTGGAGGAAACTTTGGAACTAAGTTATAGGATTATAATTATAAATTATACCTACTCTTTGGCCCAACAATTGGTCTATATCCCAAAGAGATCATAAAAAAGAGGGGAAAAGACCTACATGTGCAAAAATATTTATAGCAGCTCTTTTTAGGATGGCAAAATAATTGAAATTGAATGTCCATCAATTGAGGAATGGCTAAACAAGCTTTGGTATATGAACACAATGAAATACTATTGTGCAATAAGAAATGAACAGATTCCAGAAAAACCTGGAAAGACTTGTACAAACTGATGCAAAGTAAAATGAGCAGAAACAAGAAAACATAGTATACAGTATTAGCTATATTGTATGATGATTATGATTGACTCAGTTCTTCTCAACAACACAATAATCCAAGACAAATACAAAGAACTCACAAAGGAAATGCTATCCATAACCAGATAAAGAACTGATGGAGTTGGAATGCAGATTGAAGCATCTTTTTTTCACTTTATTCTTTTTCATGTTTTTAATCTATTTCTTCTTTCATAACTGTGACTAATATGGAAATAATTTTTACACGATAGCACATGTATAAACTATATCAAAGTGTCTACTATCTTTGGAAGAGGGGAGGGGAACAAGCAAAGGAAGGAGGAAAATTTGGAACCCAAAAATCTTGCAAAAATGAATGCTAAAAATTTTCCAGACATGATTTTTGAAATGCAAAAAAACAAAAAAATTAAAAGTAAGCATAATAATGTCATATTTCAAAAGTAAATTAAGTCTTATAAAGCAGTTTCCTCATAAACCTAGGAACTTAACACAATTACAGATGAAAGAATTTGCCATTCAACACAATTCTAGTAAAAGAAAGAGCATGGAATCCAAGCCATCTCTTTTGACAGCGAGTTCATTGCTCAATCCACAGTATGATATAGTGATTATAGGCCATACTCTCAAGTTAGTTATTTTTTTTAGAACTTGGCAGCCCTTTCCATGGAATCCGAGTTTTCTATGTTCTGAGTGGCCCAGCTAAGGAGAGAACTGGAAAACTAAATAGAGAGTTCAAAACATAGTTTAATAGTTGTACTTATATGTACATATATATATATATATATGTCATATAAGTTGTGTCCTAGGATACATGTATCTGACTATGATGCTGAGTTCAAAATAAATGTTGTCATCTTTAAGATATAAATATAGCTACAATAATTGCATATTTATACTATATATATTCTAAATATGTACAGATACAAAACATATATGAACATATAATCTATATCTGTACATACCTAGAAAATATATTGTATATACACATATACACACAGAGATATAGCCTTTCTTTAAGAGATGCCATTTGGAATTCCCTTTTATATATGGAGCTCTGGATTACCACCTGATTTGTTAGGATCTTGAGGTTTTACTGAATGCAAAGGATAATAATCATAGTAACTGGCATCTATATAGTGCTTTACATTTGAGCCTCACAACAACCCTGTGAAGTTGCTATGGATACTATTATCCTCATTTTACAGAAAAGAAAAGTGAGATTAGTAGAAGCTAAATAAATTGTCTATTTATTTAATTGTCTGTGGTGTTAGAAAATGTCAACAGTGGTATTTGGTCTTCTGACATGTCTTAACTTCTGTCTCTTTCAATTCCACCATATTGTTGTCTGTCATGACATTTCTAAAAACCAAGAGATTTTCTCAGAATCTTTTTACTGGGATATACTTCAAAATATTAAGAATGTCCTTACTGCCCAAATCTTCCAGATTTTTTCCTGTTTTTCAAAATACAATAAAAAATTGTGTAAATACAAGACACTTGCATAATTTTTTGTTCCCCAACAATTTATAAAACATTTTAGGTTTGCAAAGCACTTTTCCATTACCCAGCTTCTTAAACTCTGGGCTGCGACCCCATATGGGGCTTCATAACTGAATATGGAGGTTATGAAATTGTGATTATCAGTAAATGTTTGATTTGTATGCCTACTTTATATTTCTATATACTAGGATCACAAAAAAATATGGCAAAAAAGGGTTACAAGTGGAAAAAGTTTTTTAAAAGTCTGTACAGATATGTGATGTAGTAAAATATTGTCTCCATTTTACAGACAAGAGCAATGAAATTCAGCATGATTGTGTGTGGATGCATGACTAGTAAGTATCAGAACCAACAACTAACCTCAATAAAAAGATTGAATTTTAGAGCCTATAGAGGCTTCTTCAATCTATATGATGCTACCCAAATAATGTCAAGACATAGTAATGCAGATATTCTCTAGGAATCATCAGTACCGATGACTACCTTATTTAGTGGTTGGAGATACGACTTCTTCTTAAATCTTACTCTGATCCTTTATAATGGCATGGAGGTGACAAAGATCTTTTTAGGCTATTATAGACAAGTGCAAGCTTTTCCAGGTCTTTCCAAATTAGAAAAGCTTCAGGTATCAACCCAGGAAAGATTTCATACCTGTAGCTGGAGATCAGTCTAGCTATTTTTTAGAGAGGTTCATCATCAAAGAATGAGCCATTTTATAATCTTAGTAACCCATGAAGACCATCTGTCTACAAAGGTGCCAAAGAAATACAATCTGCATTGTTGAAGTAAGTTCCCATATGGATAAATAATAATAATAGCTCACAGTTCTACAGAGCTGACACATTCTGGATGAAATCAGTGGTCCTAGAGGAACTGAGGAAGTAGGGCTGCCTTGTGCTCAGAATTCTAATTGCTCTTTTACTAGAAATAAGGTATGCTGAATTCAGTCCTGACTACCCCCATACTCTTGGAAATAAATGAAGCTAATGGACAAAGAAAAGATGGAAGATGTCCCTGTAGTCAGAGCATGAGGTCAGGTAGAGAAGTAAGGTAAGGGAATAGAGGTAAGGTAGAGAAGAGAGAAAACTTCTGAGTTTGGAGGTGAGTTCCTTTCACCCACTGCTAGCAGCAGTTCACAGAATGAAACATCCTTTCTACATCAGGACTTCTTAACCTTTTTAGTATCATGAATCCCTTTAATAGATAGGTCAAGCATATGGAGCCTTTATCACAATAAGTTTTAAAATATATAAAATAAAATACTTAAGATTACAAAGAAAGACAATCATAATGACATAGAATTGTCAAAATATATACAAAAACAAATTCATGGATCCCACTTCAAGAATCCCTGGATACAGAAAAGAAATTAATATCTAAAGAAGTCATGCCCTATAAAGGAAGAGACAGAAGCATGTTCTAGATAAAAGAATTCAGCTTAGCAGTTTTTGAAAAAGTTGCTTTTTTTAAAACCTTGCTGACTCTATCTAGAAGAAACCTCTCTTTTTCCAAGGGCATATCCTTTGGATAGAGGATGTGGCAGTCACATAAAAAGAAACTCTATGAAATATATTCATGGCCAATAAAGTGGAATCTGGGATTCAACATCCGTCCCAAACCCTAGCTTCTCCTTGACTTTCCTCTCCAGGATTCTACTTCTACATCCCCTCCTTTCCAACTTTATCCTGAGACTCTGAAGCTCAAAGTTGAAGGCTTTTTTTCCTCTCTGTATTAAAAAAGGATATGCAAATAGAGCAATTCTGCTTCCTGTTGAGCCTCTGCCAAGGTCTTTGCCTGGAAGTTGTAGGAGGGGAAAAAGAAGCCATAGTTCTCAGCTGTTCATATTCCCAATCTCAAGAATGACTTCAGCTCATCAATATGCTCTTTGAAGTAGGGTTCATCTTTATTCTGACTCTTTTCTGAGGTAATTATTTTGAATAGATTGACAGAGAAATACTTATTTAAAAACTCACTGTATGAAGATAGAAATGAGACAGCCTCTGTCTTCAAAAAGCTCTTATTATAATTGTTGTCATTTTTCAGTTGTGTTCAACTCTTACTGACCCCATTTGGTATTTTCTTGGTGAAGATACTGGAGCATCTACTCCAAACCATTTTATAAATAAAGAATTGAGCCAAATAGGATTAAGTGACTTAACTCAGAGTCACACAGTTAAGAATTGTCTAAAGCCAAATTTTAATTCATGGAAAAAAATCCTCCTGATCTGAGGCCTGGAACTCTATTCACTCGCCACCTAGCCACATTTAAGTTTTTAGAGATGTGTCAAACTCACCCCTGTTGGGTCCCACAGAGCAGACAAAACTTCCCAAGTGTGACCTAAGCCAGATTAAGGCAGAATCAGGAAATGTTTAACAAAACAAATAAAAATGCAGTGTAGGTAATGTTAACTGGTGGTTTTCTAAGTCAATATGCAGCTGCAGAGATCTGTTTCTATTTGAGTTTGATATCACTTCTTTAGAACATTCCAGGGAAATGCTGGATTATAGCAGGTTTAAATTACTCTAATTCTTTTTTTGTGTTTTTTTTTTCAACTTTTAGCCGTCCAGACAGAAGTCCAGTAGTTGGAATATGGGAACAGGCTAAAAATTGAGGGGGAGTCTCTAAAAGCACTCCTGTGTAGCTTTGGGGTTCAACATCATGGATTATTGAATGGACTGCTATCTAAGAGTCTCCTATGTCTTCCCTAATGGGAATACTAAATTACTCACCTATTGAAGCAGAGATATACTGTCTTCAGGAACAATATAAATACTTTCCTACATTTGCAAATCAGTGACCTGAAAATAAAAGACAACACAAATTTTACTTGTTTACTGTTCAGAATCAGAGATTAAACTAAAACTGTTATCTTTTCCAAAATGAAAAAAACTTAGCTCAACACAGATCCACAACATCTTATAACTAAGTTTACTGAACTTAAAGAAGCAGTGAAATGTGATGGAAAGAGCATCATGGCAGTAAGAATCCAAAGACCAGGAACTGAGTTCTAGTTTCAACATTATCTGTACAATCCTGAGCAAATCAGTGAGCCTCAGTTTCCTTCTCTGTCAAATAGGGGTAATAATATTTGCATTAGCTAATCCACTGAGTTACTGTGAACATGAAGCATTCATTAACTGTGAGCTATTATTGTTTTATTAAAATATTAATGTTATATATTTTATTACGTTTAACATTTATTGAATTACTTACTATCTAGGGGACGGGTGAGGAGAAGGGGAGTGAAATTGGAACACAGGATTTTGCAAGAGTTAATGTTGAAAAATTATCCATGCATATCTTTTGAAAATTAAAAATCTTTAATAAAAATTGTTTTAAAAATAAAATATTAATGGTATCAATATGATAGACTATCCCTCAGTCATGGAATTCTCTACTTCACTTCTACCTCTTAGAATTCTTAGCTCCCTCCAAGGCTCAATTCAAATACCTCTTCTGATCCTTCATCTACCTAGTTGTCAGTCTTCCTCTCAAAATTACTTTCAATTTATTTTAATTCATGTTATAATTACAAAAAAGTCATTAAACAATTTACAAACAAAAAATTATAAATTTGTATTGTATTTACTAGTTCCCCAGTAGACTGAAAGATCCTTGAAGGCAAGAAGTGTTTCGGTATTTGTATCTATCCCCAGCACCTAGAACAGTGGCTTTTATATAGTAGGCACTTCATAAATGCTTGTTGGATTGAATAGAATTGAATTGAGCTGAATCAAAATAAACTAAAAGTATTAAGTATAATTCTGTGGCCTGTATGCCAATTTGCTAGGCAATAAATTTCCTTCCCATTCCCTCAGGTTCTCTGGCTTACTTCTATATGCCCAAGCTCTAATTCCATGTCCACTCCCCACTGCCCATTCAAAATTGACAACTCTTTCTTTATCCTTGACAATGTCCATGTGCCAAACACTTAGTCTGTTTTCTATTGATTCTCCAGGGGCAATGTTCCTCCAACACTATTCACTGCTATAAGGGGCTCATAGATGAAATATCAAAAAGGGTGGAGCAAGGGATTAGCTAAAAGATGTTACCAATGGGACTGTTACTTTGCATCCAATCACTCATTTGGTTTCTTGTCAGGTCTCTCTTGTTAAATATCTGAAGACTTTTCCTTTGGACCTCTCCTTTCTTATTGACATTATCTCTTTCTAAAAGAAACTTCTGAGTTTTTGCTATGCTCTTTACACAGAAGACTTTCTAGTCTATCTTTCCACTTTCCATTCTGTGGTTCCATCAATCTGACTTCCTCCAATTACCAGCATCCTGGACTCTGGACTGTGAACTATTTTCCTCTTAATATTGTGGTGACGCAAACCAGCCCTTTCCACTTCCTATTTGAGTCAGCTATCACTCCACCTTTCTATTCATATCTCCCTAAGTCTGGGACATCACACTATCATGCAGAAGTCTGCAGAAGGATTTAGTATGGGATTTCAGCTGGCTTTCATTGTCATCCTGAGTCTTTACAAAAGTAAGGCTATCTGAAGGACTTGGCTCAGACCTGGAAGATTCCTAAGTGTCCTGCTTCTGGGGTAAATGGGTGGAAGAAAAATGTTTACAGGGACAGCAAAGCTACTATCAATTCAACACTACAGAATTACTAGTAAAGAGAAAGCGAATCTCCTTTATGTTTTTATTTATAATACTTTGTCCTTCAAATATTTTATAAGGGTCTTAATATGTTCCAGGTACAAGGCATACAAATGTGAAGAATGTAACAACCCCTACTCACAGAAAGTTTATGCTCTAATGGGAGAGACAAGACATCAATACATAAGTCGCACAAATGAAAATGTCTGCAAAACAGTTAAACACAAGGTAGCTTGGAAAGGAGAACACTAGCAGCTGGAAATGTCAAGAAAGTTTTCATCTAGAATATAGTACGTGAGCTGCATCTTAAAGAGGGAGACTCTAGGAGGTGGAGGAAAGAAAGGAAAGTATCCCAGGCAAATAAGACAGGTCGTGAAAAGGAAGGGGGGAAAGTAATGCTATGTAGGAGAAACAGAGAGGTGGTTGGATCCCAAAGTGCCATGGAGATAATACCATCCATTAAAGCTGGAAGGAATGGTAAAGGTCTAGTTGTGTAGGATTTTAAAAGTTAAATGAGAGAATTTACCAACCATTCTACATGCAAAAGGAAACCCCTAAATAGATTGAGTCATGGTTAGATTTGTGCTTAGAGAAAATTATTTTGGCTGCTCAACTTGAAATTGAAATCACATGTCCTTGGTGAGACAAAAAAAAAAAGTCTGATTCAACATTTATGTTTGGGCACAAATTAAGTTGTAGCAAAGTGGAAGTGAGATAAGAATAACTGGACAATTTTTACATCTCTCCTATAATGTATCAAAAATCAGAATTTATATAACCAGGATGTTCTGGTACCACCAGGCAGAGAGAAAGACAATGGAGTATATAATTATCCTTTGTGTTAGGTGACAGAAGAGCAGTACACTTCTCAGACACAATGCAAAGGAAGACCTACATTTTTCTAGATACCTCCAGAAAACTACTCTACTTAAAATAAAAAACCGAAGCAAGAAGACTCAGCTGTGTACTACTGTGGAGTACCACAACAAGGGAAAGAAAGCTGATTCCAGGCCCAAAACCCTGCATGGATTTGAGCAAATGACTCAATAACCTACCACTTATCACCAATATCTTAAATGAAGGTTGTCTCTGTCTCCAACAGAAATCATTTATGTAAGTTTCTTGAGGGTAGGGACTGCATTCATGACCCCATGTTAGTCTTTATATTCCAAATGGAATTAAGTCTTTGAAGGTTCTTATTTTGAGTTGTAGTTTTGTAATTGCCATGTAGATCTTGTCATCTGATTTCATTTTTTGTGTTGCCTCACTCTTACCAATTCTATACCAATTCTATAGGTGAAAAAAGTATAGAAATATTTCTAAATGTTACAAATTTTACTATTTACCTGATTATACCATCATTACTACTCTTTGCCCTCTTTCATGATCACTTTTTTCCCATTTTCCATAAAAACGCTTCTGTGAATTTATTTTCTCCAACTCTTCGGGGTGTCAGATACTGTAGAACCTCTGATTCCCCTTTTTCTGAGACAGAATGTATGGAATCACTAATCACAGATTACACCCATTATAAGGTACCCAATTTAATTGCCTTCAGTTTAGTCCCACAAAAAAAACATCGATTCATCTACAAGAAAGCTGTTGTGGGATTTAATCCATAATGTTTCAAGTCTGCTTCTCCACCATTACTTTCAAACATTTCCTTATATACTTTGAAAGAAATCTATTAATGAACTTTCTCTCATTATTTTTGTTCTTTATGTTGAACCCATACATGTCATTATCTTTTTAGATGTTTTTGTTATTTTTTCTAAATAACTTATTTTGTTATCTGTCCCTTCATTGGACCCTATGTTTACTGATTTTTCTTGTGTTTCTTCATCTGATGTATTTGCAAGCAATTTGTTCAACTCTGGTTTTCTTTTTAGGAATGATTTGAACATTACTGTTTTATTGTATGTCCATATTTTTTCACTGAATAGGCTCAAATTAGCAAAGTATGTCATCTTGGGTTATATATTGAACTCCTTTCTTCTTAGAATACTTTGTTCCTTTTCTTCTTTTAGTTTTTGGTAGGTAGGTAGGTAGAAAATTTGAATTTCCTTTCATTCATTTTCAAAGCCATTTTTCCTGCTTACTTATAGAATCTGTTCTTTGTCATTAGAATTGTTCATCTGAAATATTGACATATTGTAGTTTGGAACATTGTCTGTTTTTGTTTGTTTTCCTTCAGACAATTATGAATTGTTTTCTTATATTATTGTTTGAATTATGATTTGGAGGATTTTGACTCATTGTGTCCTTCTTCAAGATCTATAGTTCTTAAATTGTCTCTACACATACTATCCCTGTGATCAATGTGTTTCAATTCTACAGAGATCGTGTTTTCTCTTAATATTATTATTTTCCACTTTTCTTCTTCCAGTTTGTGCTTCACATCTGTATATTTGCATTCCTAATCAGTCCTTCTCTCTTTTATCTGTTTGGTGAATTTTCCACCAAAACCTGGATGCAAATTTTTCTGTTCTGATTTTTTATCTCAGCTGTATAGGATATAGATTCTGCATTCACAATTCTTATTTTTCTTTTCTAAATTTGAAGAGACACTCTTCTGTGGCTCTATTCCCTCTTGGGAATATACAGGTTCTTCTGCCTCATTGTGTGTTGATTCATTTTCCTTTGTCTTGCAAAATTTATTCATAGATACCTGAATTCATTTAGTGAATCTGGAAATCACATTCCCTTCTGTTTTTAATATCTTCCCTGTTGGCTTATCCCCTTATAGTCAAGGTCTTTATTTGAGTTTTCTCCTGCCCATATCTTAGGTAATTGTAATGTTTTTATTATATGTTCCTCTCTCTCACTTTCTGACTCCTTCTTCTATAAAGGTAGTTACTTTAGAGTCTAGACTTCAAAGCTGTCTCAATTTCCTTCCTCACTGGGAATTAACATTTCATTGACCAACTTCTCTAGCCCAAGTGACTTGCAAGAGGATAAAAGTGACTCCAGCTTGATGTTGGAGCAATTCCTTCTAGCTTTCTAAAGCTCTATTCTCAGTTCTGTGTCTAAGCACTATTGTAACACAAAATTCACCCACATTGCTGTTCTAGTCAGAGCAAGCTTCTGCCTTTTGGTTTTCTTTGGTTTGGGGAGTAGGAAGAATGGTTTCTGTTGCAAATCTGTGGATCAGTTGTTACAGCCCTGACAGAGCATAGTGGCTGCTAGGCAAGGGATCACTGAGCAAAAATGTTAGGGGTTAGGGATGAGCCCTTCTGCTCTGGTGTGGATTCACTGGGGTTTTTCCACATTAGAGTTCTTGGTGCCTTAGATGGGAGAGACAACTGAGATTGCTTTATCTCATTCATAGTTCTTATTCTTGAAAGGCCTGAGAGGTTGTAAGAATCAGATAAAGTATCTTGTCCTCCATTTTATTGGTCACATGATCCAATTTTCCCTTTTCCTTTTAAAATTATTTAGGGTGATTTAGGGTGGCTTTCTGGGAGGCTAGGTAGGAGTAATACCTGGCACATAATAGGCATTTAATAAATAAATGTTTCTTGACTAGTTGACAAGGAGGAAAGTATTATTTGTAAAACACAAAATGTACCAATAAAAATGTATTTTGAAAAAATAAGTACTGTAGCCTAGGTGATAGAGAGAAGTTGCTGTTGCCTCTTCAGATTTAATAACCTTAATATTCATTGTAGAAGTTTAGTAGGCTCTTAAGAAATGTCTGGTAACTTGATGAATTAGAAAAGCAAAAAGGAAATCTTTTTCCCCCAGGGCTTTGTCCTCTATGTGAAGATTTTGGCTGCCAATGATCTAGGTATTATTTTATTTAGGTAAATATGTGGCTTCTTTGACTTCAAGGTCCCATTTCTACAGTCTTCAACGGGAGAGGAAGAAATTCTTTGGCCTACAGTATATAGTCCTTTTTGTTTTCCCTTAATCCACCTCTCTACCTTCCTTCCCCAGAGAATCAGCACCTTTCTACCGATCCCTATCACTCAGAAATAAAAAGACCCTGCTTAATTCTGAATCCACTTGGCAAGATCAGAGTTAGTCATAGACTTAGAGCCAAAACTTAGAGACCATCGAGTCCAAACTCCTCATTTCACAGATAAAGAAAATGAACCAAAGAGAGTTCTCCTTGAATGGTCTCAGAGCTAATAAATATTGCTTTGAAGGAGGATTTGGGTTCCTCACTTCAAGGACATCACTCTATCTGTCATACCAAGTCATGTTCTAAAGAAAGCAATAGAAAGCAGAAAGTCATTGATGGGAAACTTGTTGTATCTGTTGGTGACTCATTGTTTTCACCAGCTTCCTGACTCCACACACACATCCACACATATATACATCCTGATGGGCCAACAGAGTACACAGGATATTAAAATCTTGTGGTTCCCAGGTCCCTTAAAGCATCTCACATTTAATTTCCTTTCTAACTCAAAGAACAAAACCTGCTGACTTAAGAGCCAATTCACTAACAGATGTGAATTTTGATTGCCACCTATCTACCCAGAAAGCAGCCAGCAGAGAAAAAGCATGAGAATCAGCTTCAGAGTCATTCCCAGCCTTCTGATTCAATCAGCAGTCTAAAAACCTTAATGTGATGGAAAAGAATTGGTGAACTTCATCCCAGAACTTTCAGCAACTTTCCCTTTTCTATTAGGAATTAAAGACCTTATTATCACTCTCCCTCTATAGAGTTAAAGGAATTGTCATGAACTGAGTATTATGCTTTTTAATGTAGCTAGATAAAACCTACAAATTTCTCTTATATCTGGAATACTGGTGCCTTAATTAAGAAGTCTGTCCAAGTGCTCTATCATGACAAGGAAACAACCTTAAATTCTTGAAATCTATGTCACCAGAACATAATCTATGACATATTCTGTCATGTTAAAAATACTCCTCATCTTTGCTTCCTGACTTCTCCAACTTCCTTCAAAACTCAACTCAAATCCAACCTCCTGCAGAAAGTCTTTCCTGATCCTCTACTCCCCATTCCCACCTCACTGTTAATGATCTCTCTCAGATTGCTTCTTTTTTACAATGTATATGAAGAGAAAGAAGGAGGAGGAATGAAAGAGGAAAGAGAATGGAGGAGGGAGAGAGGGAGGGAAGGAGAAGGAGAAAAAGGAGAGAGAAAGAAAAAGAGAGAGAAAAACTAATATTGAAAAGAATGTTTTTGCAAATTTCACTGGATATAACATTAGGAATGTCTCTGGATTAATGTCAAGGAACAGCTAATCTTATACCCATGATTGCATTTCCAAATGTAGAAAGGATAAGAATTTCCTTCTTCATTCCCTGGAGCTGTCTGAAGTGAAAGTATGAGTAAGAAGTCTACTATGGAAGAATCACTGAAAAGGATCCCTCCTTCCATTCACTTTTTAATCTCTTATAACCTAATTCCCAACTGAATCATTCAATGAAACTACCCCCTCCAAAATTATCTTTGATCTTTTTCTTCTGAAATGATATCCTCTTCTTAGTCCTCATCCTTCTTGACCTCCCTGAAGCTTTTGACGTTGGCAGCCACACCCTCCACCTGGATAATTTTTCCATAAGCTTTCAAGACACTATTCTTTCCTATTTTTTCTCCTACCTGGATAATCCATCACTTCTTCTAAGTGTCTTTTGCTGGATTAACATTTATATTCTAACACCTAATCACAGTTGTACTGCAGAACTCTATCCGGAGCCCTCTTCTTTTCTCACTTCAATATCTTCTCTCATGGTGATGTCTTGAGTTCCTATGGGTTCAATATAAATAGATAAATAACATGTTGTAGATTATACATAACTGATATTATATATATATATTTATTTATATACTACACATATAAATATACACATACTACAAATATAAACACATAGATATAGATACACAGATGTCTCCTAGAACTATATTCAATCCTAATAATCCTCCTGAGATCTAGTCCAATATCACCAACTATTAACAACTGCCCTTTGGACATGTCCCCCATCAGCATCTCAAACTCAGCATGTCCAGAATTAAACTCAATGTCTTCTCCTCTAATCCACCTTTCATCCAAATGCTTCTATTTCTGGTTAGGGCATCATCCTCTTATAAGTCACCCAGGATCATGATCATGGCATCATGTTTGGTTCTTCACACTCTCTCATCCCCCTCTATATAATCAGTTGTCTAATCTTGTGAATTCTACCTCCACATCAAGCTTCTCATCTATTCTCTTCTCTCCACTCATACATCAACTACAGACATTCATCACCTCTTGTCTGAACTGCCATCACAAGCTCTCATTTTACTCATAGTTCCCAGTATCTTGCCCCTCTGATACATCCTTCAAACAAATGACAAAATAAAACTCCTAAGCTACAGCACAACCAAGAGTTATCCAAGAGATTTCAGTAACTCCTTATTGCCTCTAAAAAAAACAAAAGGCAAACTCCACAGATTACCATCTAAAGTCTTTCACATAGTAGTTCCATAATAAAATACTCATTTCACAATAGTCTCCTTCCAGCCGAACTGATCTACTTGCTGGTGTCTAAATTTGGTATTCCATTTCCCCTTCTCATGATTTTGCATAGATTATCCTCTGTGTCTAGAGTACATTCCCTCTAACTTCCATTTATTGGACTCTGTGTCTTTCAAAGATCGCCCCATGTGCCATCTCCTACAGAAAGCCTTTCCTGTTGCTCTTACTAGTTGGTACTCTCATTTGCCTCAAGGTATCATGTAAATATTTATCTGTTTATATGCTATATCCCCCTCTCTCTGAGACTATAAATTGCAGAGAACCCACTAGTTCAAAATTAGTGAAAAAAGTTCCTCACCAGGAACTCCCAACACCAATGAAATTGTAGCCCCAGCTAAATATACATGCATATGTTTATGTTTATATGTACATTTTTGTATATTTTCATGTGTGAGAGCATATATGGATGTATGTATATGTGCATATAAATATATATTATTGCATACATACACACAAACACATATATATGTATTAAGCTATATCCTATGAACTAGAAGCACCAAAACATCTATATCCTTTTTTTTTTTTTTTTTTTTTTTTTGCTGAGGCAACTGGGGTTAAGTGTTTTGCCCAGGGTCACACAGCCAGGAAGTGTTAAGTGTCTGAGACCAACTTTGAACTTAGGTCCTCCTGACTTCAAGGCTGGTGAACATTTATCATCTAAGAGAAATTTATCATCAAATAAAGCTGCTGCCCCAAAATGGAATAGTGACATTTTGTGAGGTAATGAGTCTTCCATAATAAGAAGCATATACTACAAAATGGAAAAATACATTGAATTCTTGACTGAACTAGTTAGTATCCAGAATCCATCCAAGGTTAAGACTACTATCCAATAAAGCCCACTTTTTGTGCTTTGATTTTTTTTTTTAGCCACAAGACTATGCTCTGAGTAAGGAACATTCTGAGCTGATCTAGTCAGTGGAGGGTGGTAAGTGGCAGTATGCCAAGAAATGGCAGATGGAAGAATGGTTTTTGTATTATGGTATATCAGTGTGGATATATTTACAACTACCACAATGACTGAGATAGGAAAAATTCTCATTCAAAATTCCCACCTTTGCTCTAACATTCAATGAGAAATGTTATGATGATCTTTCTGTAATACTGTAGAGAGAATTTCTGCATTGATTAGACTAAAGAATATCCTTCCAAGTTTAAGATTCTTTCATTCTATAAAGCTCATTTCTATGACTCTACTTCTTATAGGATTTAGTCACAAGAATATGTTCTAGCTTGTTATTTCTCCTTCATTTTTGAAGAGAACCAATAGCATCACAGGGTGACATCTTGATTCATAGAAGAATTGGGTTTACATGAAACAGAGTTGAGCAAAGTCTTCAATCTCACTCTCTCTTCCGGTCAATGAATTCCAGTAGCAAGACAAAAGTCAGGATGACTGGTAATGGCTTGGGATGCAATGGATGGTTTTGGCATCTTTGATGTTTAACTAAGCTCCATAGTTTCTCAGCTGCCTTCATAATCATTGGAACAGATTGCTTTCATCTGTCCAACATGTTAAGTCTTCACATGCTTGGGATAAACACCCCCTAACTGCCTGGTTGGTTTGTAACCCATTGGTTACCTTCAGCCTGGTTAACCTTTCCGCTCAGATGGTTTGCCAGGGAATTTTTTCCAGCTTCTTAGAGCCACAGGTGAGAGTTAAGAACCCAGTGCTCACTAAAAGTGGATGAGTCTCTCTTAAAAGAGCTTAGCAAGCCCCCACAACACAGGTGCTAGTCCTACCTGAATATAAGAATATGCTCTGGTTAGGGATCTTCCTGCTTCTGAAGAGCAGAATCAAATAGTCAGTTAAAAAGCATTACTATGAGCCCAGCATTCTGCTAAGCATTGTAGAGACAAAGAAAGGCAAAAGTAGTTCCTGCTTTTAAGGATCTTACATTCTAATGGGGGAGTTAATGTGCAAATAATTGTGTACATCCAAAGGAAAGGGAAGATAACTTCAGAGAGAGGGGACTAGCAGTGGAGAAAATAAGGTAAAACTTCCTGTAGGAGGTAGAATTTGAGTTTAAGGAGACCAGGGAAGCTAGAAGGTGGTAGGAAAGAGAGAGAGCATCCTATACAAGAGGGAGAACCAGTACAGAGGTATTGTCAGGGAAGATGGAGCTTTATATGTAAGGAAAAGCAAGAACACTGGATCATAGACTATACTGAAATGGGCATGAAGAGTAAGAAATAAGGATCCCATGTTGTTGCAAAGGGCTTTAACATCAAACATGATAATTAGGAATAGAATATCAAGAGAGGGCAAAAATTTTTGTATTACTCTATATCATACCCCAGTAATCAGGAGCTAATAAGATCTTGTTGAAAAACTTCCAGTTTTTCAGTTTTTTTTCAACAGCAATGGTCTAATGCTATGGCAGAGAAAACTTGATTTTCCCCAAACACAACTATTCCTTCCTTCTTAAAGCACTTCTTCTAATCTAAGGTATATAGCAGAACCTCATATATTACTACTACTATATTCGAAGTTAAATCTTCTACCAGGGACAGATATTTTCCAAATTGCAGGAGATATTTTAAGGAAAACTTCTCTGAAAACTAATGTTCAGTTTTCCTCTGAATAATGACTGGCTGGTGTTAAATAGGATCTCTATGAGCACAGATCAGTAATGGCATCCAATGCCAGAACATATTTTATTGTTCCAAGTCAAACATTGCAAAAGGAGAAGAGTAGAACACAATCTAGTGGAACCAGAAAATGTACCCCAACAGAAACTCTTCTTTTCCCAAGAGTAGGTCTCCTGTTCCTCTAATGGCTGTATCTAGGTCCCTCTTTTATAGTCATCTGGTTCACTACAATAATTTACAGACATATCTTAGAAAGGGAACAAAAGAAATCTCTTCTCCCCAGAATCCCTTTGGATAAAGGATCCAACTGAATTGTTTTTATTATAGCCTCATCTAATATGAAAGGTAAATTAAGGTGATGAATAAGTTAATCATCCCAGCCAGATTTCTTTTGAGCTATATTCTCCCTTCAAATTTAAACACAGGCTTAAAGGTATAAATCCTTACTGAAGATTGTCTATTATTCTGATAGCAATTAGACAAGACATTCTTAACTTTTTTGTGTCACAGATGCTGTTGGTGATCTGGTTAAATAGTGGAAAGAAATTATAAATTCATATTAGAAGCTAGTGAAAACAGAGATTTGATTTTTTCTCATCCAAGGTCATGGGCCTACTTGAAATTAATCTATGTACTCTTCTGTTAGATCATCTTATTAGGGGATTGTAGAGCTCTCCATTCAGAGGGATAATAGCAGATAGGAAAAATGCCTGCCTGATTTCCAGAGTTCACATAGAGTGAAAATGCTATTGGGTAAAAATGTGTCGACAAGGCAATGTACCATTGATCATTATCATCACAGTGTTAACTATAACTGAGCAACCCAGAGATGCTATAAGAAGTGGGTGAATTGCATCATGGAAAATTGCATTGTCATTCCAGCCTGAGGATATGATATTTAGTTAAAGGAAGACCAGGGCAGTCACAGATTTAGAGCTAAAAAAGCCTCATTTTACAAATGAGGAAACTGAGACCCAGATGGGTTAAGTGATTTGCCCATATGTATTGTAAGGAAAAAGGCAGGATTTGAACTCAGATCTGTCTCCACAATCTGCATTCTTTCCACTACACTATGATGTCTCCCAGCCTTGTTCTTATGGGCCTTCACAATGGAGTGTCTATAGTTAACCTAAACAATTATAATAACTCATATTGAAATACTACTTTATGTTTTATAAAGCATTTGCCTCACAAGAACCCTGTAACATAAAGTAGTACAAAAATTATTAAGCCCATTATATAGATGAGGAAATTGAGGTTCAAAGAAATTAAATGGTTTTCCCAAGGTCACAGGACTTGGACAAAGCCAGGACTCAAATCTAAATCTTCTGGCTCCATATTCATTAACATGTACTTCCTACATATGTTCAACTAATTAATCAATTAATGTCAGCTAACAAATATTTAGTATTATTGACCATGAATAGCACTGTTCTTAGTGCTAAGGATATAAATGTAAAGGTAAGAGAGTCCCTGACCTCAAGAAGTTTACTTTCCATTGGGAGAGAAAATATGTACACATAAAAATATGTAAAATATATATACAAAATCAAAGCAAATGATTGGAGAAAGGGACAAAGCACTAGATTCTAAAATAGGGTAGGGAAACTTTTGTTCTGCCAAGACCCATTTGGATATTTATAACATCTTTTGCAGGCCATACAAAATTATTAACTTACAGAACTCAAGCAGTGGATGATAGCTGTGCCTAGCTCTCAGCTCATCAACCCCTGTGGTTGCCTTAGCAAATGATTTTGCAGGCCTTATATGGTCTTCAAGGCCAGATGTTTCCTATTCCTGTTCTAGAACAAAACTCATTTAAGAGGTGAGATCTGAAGTAAATGCTCAAGGAAACTAGAAATTCTAAAAGGTAGACTTGAGGAAGCATTCAAACGCTACTGCAAAGAACACCATTCTGATGATGGCCATGTAGCCCAAATTCCAAATATAAGCTTACCAAAACTATTTTATGGAGAACTCACACAAGTCATTTAGTTTTAGTTTTGGAATATATCCCATGAGAGGAAACTTTTTGCAACCAATTTTGCTCCTAAATTTCGCTTTACATGGTACCTGGTGCATAGTAAGCTTTATCTCTCTATGCAATGTTAATACCACTTTTGCATTCATTTGAACACATTTCTCAAGAGAAAGACAGTTTTTGGTGACAGGTTTGGGGACAGAGAGAAATTATACTGACAAACATTTTCTTCCCAAAAGTCATAATATGTCTAATTCATACATGGGAAATAAAGACTTGACAATACTAGAAAGTCATCAATACAGATGACTGTCCAGAAGCTTTTAATGATAGACCTTTCAAAAAGTGGGATACTTTCCAACCATAAACTTCTATGACTTGACTAGCCAGGCAGGCAGAGGAGTTGGCTGCTTCAATTCTACATGGCCATATCAAGTTTATCTTTTACAGTTACACCTGGAGAAATCTGCCTTTAATTCAACTGCCATTGAAAACCCTTTGATCTCACCAGAGATTGCTTTGAGAAACCACTATATAGGGGCATTGTCAGGGACCCTGGGAAGGTTTTTGTAAAGCTCTGTATCACTGTGATTGGGGGAATACTCACAGTGTTACATCCTCCATAGGGACCTGTACAAAAAACTCAACTTGGGGAAAATGGCATTTTCATGGAAAATATTTCACCTAATCACAATTTTCCAGGAAGCAGCCATACCATTGGACCTGCTCCCAACTCCAAATTCCAAGGATGCAACTTCAGGAGAAATTGGACAGAGAAGGATGCCTATTGCCCTGCTTATCTGTCTATCAAATTCCACTCTTTTCCAATGGAGTTATTTTGAATGTTTTCTCCCAGATGGAGAACTATCTTCCTGAATTCGGAGATTCTTTGTCACATTTGTTGGTTGATGAATTCATGAAAATATTTGTGTCTTTTCTTGTGTCTGCACCAGAAGGAATTCAAGGAAATATGTTTTTGGAAATAATACCTACAGCTCTTATGGAAGTAGAGAAATCTGTTGAATATATTCATTCCATCTCAGGATAGAACATTATGGACAGATACCTGCTTCTGGGAAATCCCAAAGACATCATCTCAACTTTTACTCTGGGAAGGAGGGCATGGAAAGAATTGCTTCTTCTAAAATTAGACTTATCAGAAAAACCTGAGTATATGTCCGTCATTTTCTGACCTGATTATTCATAATGTACAATTATCTGATATTCCTAATCCTTTAGAATCTCAATACTGGATGAAAGCAAGTCCCTTGGTCTAAAGTTCTTACTGACTCTTCAAGTTTCCTTGGACAACAGTGACTAATCATAGCAGGCCAGAGAAGTCAGAGAAAGGGGAGATTGCAGAATGAAACATTAATATTTTAGAAAAGTTAAAGGGATATTAACCTCTCCTGAGCTAAATCTTAGGCCAGTACAACCATTGGAACGCAAGTGAAGTAATTATGACACACTAAGTAACAAGTACTAACTTCTGCTGATCCTGGAGGTGAAACTTGACTGGGGCCTAATTCCAATAAATGATGGGAAATAGAAATTTGTGGAGTTTTAGAGGCCTTTCTGTCAGAGTGTATGCTACAGAGAAACTGACATTTGGATAGGGAGCCATGTAAGTAGCCATTCTTTCTACTCACTGCTATAAGTATAAGACTTTTTCTAAAGCTTTCATTATAGGTATGGTGGGGAAATGTTGGAAAATTTAAGAGAAAAAAGCAACATGAATATGGGAAAAAATCTGGAGAATGGGAAGAGAAAGGGGACTTTTTGGAGACAGAATTCCACCCCACTGGAAATTTTCATATTAAGCTTTTACAAAAATCATTTGTCAGGCATGCTAGGGTGAAGGGAAGATTCTTATACAGGCAAGTACTCTATTGTTTTCCAAAGTCTTTTCAAATATAAAACTCTGATTCTATTAAGGGCATGATAATCTATTGATCCTCCAAGTAAGGAGGACTGACCTAAGATCACTCTCAGTATTTAGGGCTCTGGGGAGATCAGAACAGTTTCAAAAGTAATGTAAAAGGTCAAAGAAAGTTTGATTAAGTTTTTGAACTTCCTGCTCCTGTCAACATACTCTACTTTTTGAACCTTGCCACCCAAAGAAGGCAACTCCCAAACAAGAAGAAGTATAGTATAGTGGATAGGATGCTGGA
This sequence comes from Sminthopsis crassicaudata, assembly GCF_048593235.1. Lineage (NCBI taxonomy): Eukaryota > Metazoa > Chordata > Mammalia > Dasyuromorphia > Dasyuridae > Sminthopsis > Sminthopsis crassicaudata. The sequence goes on from NC_133618.1 coordinate 512,807,907, forward strand.
TTTATAGTCAGGATGGATTTAAATACCACCTGAGACACCTACAGATTCTCATAAATAATAATCTCTCTCACTCTGATTTTCCTTTTCTTTAAAAAAGAAAGAGTTTGAATTGAGTCATTAAAGTTTTCCTCTGAAATTTTGAATATACTTCACACCAGAATGACTCATGGTCAGTCTCTTTCTCCTAAAAGGTAAGAGAGCCCTGAGTGAACCCCAGAACTTGTCCTAAGACAGATCTACTCCTCTGGTCAACCCAGAACTAAAGCAGTGTCCAAGGTGAGAGCATCAGAGAGTAGGGCCAATGTTCACTTGCACTCTTTAGAGTATCAATAAGTAATGTCTGTCCTGCTTCCCAATATCATGTTTATTTCTCATTGGAGGAAAATGATGGTTCCAGAAAAAATGGAACATAGATAGGTATTCCTTCTTATTTAAGGTATTGGATAAAGTATGCTCAAAAACTTTAATTGACCTCCCTGTTTTCAAATGGGAGAATAAGTTCCAAGAAGAATAAAGCTAATACTTTAGAACTCTTTAAAATTTCTCTCTATTCTAACCAAGAAGAGTCATTTTATTTTGTTTATCTCCCTTCCAATAAGAGTTAGTGCAGACTCTTTAATTAATGGTTGCAAAATAGAGGATGATAAAGGTCCCACAGTAATTAGGATATCATCTTCTGAAGTCATTTGAAAGACATTTAAATAAAAACAGAATCTTGCTGTTTCAAAAATAATGGCGGGGGATGAGGAGAACCTTCCTCATTTGGCATAATTTTTATGGTAGATTTGATCAGTCACCAGAGACTAAAGTATCTCCAGTTTTAGAGGTTGGCCATGAACTCAATAAACTGAGAAAAAGACTCTCTTCACTCAATTCTGTTACTTGTCTGCTCAAAGAATCACTAATAAAATCATAGATAATACAGAGCATAGGACTAAATAGGAATCATGAAGTGTGAGTTCTATTAAGGTTAACAATGACCCTTACCTGTCATGGTTTTTACAGGTAAAAATGAGTAAAAATTATTACAAACAAGATGAGATATTTGTAAGGTATTCACAAATCTTAGAACATTATATAGATGTTATCATTGTTGTTGTTGCTGCTGCTGGTTGTTATTAACAGCATTGGTGGGCTTTCCTTTAAGCACCAACTAAAATCCAACTTTCTACAGTAAGCCTTCCCCAATCCCTCTTAGTTCTAGAGCCCTTCCAGTGTTAATTATCTCCTATTAATCCTGTATTTATAGTTTGTTTGTATTTGTTTGTTTACATGCTGTCCAATAGATTGTGAGCTCATTGAGAGCAGGGACTCATAATGGGGCATTGAATGAGGCACTTAGTACAGTGTTGTCACAGAGCAGGCACTTAATAAATGTTTATTGATTGATTATTGGCTAGAGAAGGACAACCAGGATAATAAAGGAACTTTATATTATGCTTAGCAGATAATTGGTGTGAAGAAATTTGAAGCCTTGGGGGGAAAGAAAAATCTAAGGAAAATCTGGCAACTGTCTTCACCTACTTGAAGAGTTGTTATAATACAGAAAAATTATTAGAAGCATTAAGAAGATCTAGATTCAAATTATACCTCTAATTATTTTTATATATGTGAACTTAAGGAAATTATTTAACCTCCTTTAGCCTCAGTTTCTTCACCTGCAAAATATACTAAATAAGCTCTGAAGTCCCTTCTAGATCTAGATCTATGATCTTGTGACCTATTGCATCTAATAGGTAGAACTGTGAGTGAGACAAAAGTTATGAGGGAACATTTTGGAGCAATCATAAGAAAAACTTCCTAAAAATTGGAGCTGTCCAAATATAAGGTGAGTAACCTTGGTGGAGAAAGAAAAGTTCAGAGGAAAAAGTTCCCTGCCTCTGGAGATCTTTAAATAGAGGTCAAATAATTACTCATCAGTGATATTGCTGAAGAAATTTGTATTCTTTTGCCACTTATCTGCCTATAATTTGGAATCAAAAATGCAGTAGCAGCTGGGGGAATCAACAAAAGTTTTGTATGGAACAATTTAGGGTTCATAGGTCTATGGATTGATGTCAGAGAGTTCATTAATTTGAAAAGGAAAAAATTAATATCTTTTAGTATAATTTTTCTTAAAGTCATATAATCTTGTCTATAATTATCCCATGCATTAAATTATTTGGAACACCATTCCCAATGTTATTATTGATTTTTCCCTATCTATTAAACAGCCAATCAATTGCTCAAAACACACTCAAAATGGTATAGTGGAAAGAAAAGTAACCTCAGTATCAGAATACCAACCTAGGTTCTAGTCTATACTCTGTAATTAAAGAACTCTTTGACCTGGCCATGGGGAAACCCCTTTACTTATAGGTTTCCCCCTATATAAAAAGATGTTGGATTAAATGATTTCAGAATTCTATGCTTCTAGATGCCTCTCTGAGGTTCTTCCAGACTATGGTAGTAAGAATAGGTTCATTTACAGTAAATTCTTATTAATTTAAAATGCAAGGGACTAAACAAATTGGACTTTGAATCAACCATGCTTTACTAATATTCTATGCTAATTAAAAAATAGTTTACTACTTGGAGATGAAAATTTCCCAGAATTATATAATCTTTTGGATAACCCAATATCCAAGTATTAATGAGACAATGAATTAATGGATTTGATGTGGGCTAAGATTCCTCTCTAATTCCCAGCCCCCATGAATTTCAATGGGAGATATCTAGGACTCTCCCAGCCCCCATTCTAAGGATCTGCTCAGATTTCTTCAACACCCCCAGCACAAACTGTTCCTTATTTAAAAACCCATTGAATTCTATTCAAATTCTAACCCTGGCTGAAACCAGCCAGGAAACAATCTGGGACTTCACCCACAAGCCCCTTCAAGATTACCAAAAGCCCTCCATTTTAAAAGAGGGAAATGAGTCCACTCTTAGCAGGAGCCCCAAACATGGCCGGCTATGCCTGGCCCTGGTGTCTTCTATCTTCCAACCTTACTTCCAAACCCCACAATAAACTTCTTTTATTAATCTAGGTTTTTGGGGCTGTAAATTCCTTTACAGAGAACTCTTGTGTTGCTACTGGACCTCATTTAACTCTGTTGCACCGAATCCAAAGAGGTTGCAGTGGAGCTCTATTTGAATTCTTGTACCCCAAACCTACCACTAGACCTCAATTAACCCTAATTTAATTTAGGTACCCCTTACCTAATTCTCATCAGATTCATTTATAAAACAATATTAATTGCATTAATAATAACAATACAACTCCAGATCCTTTATCTTCTCTGGAAGCCTCTCTCCCAATCCTTTCACCCATCCTCTGAAGCAATTTCCAAATACTCATTTATGGGGTTATAGAGAAAAAAATCCCACAGATCAAGGCCTTCTCAAGTCATTTCCTGGGAATGCTGAGCATCAGGAGACCCTTTCAGAGAGTTAGTCCCACTTCTGAAATACTTGTATGCCACACACACACACACACACACACACACACACACACACACACACATCATCATCTGGACTCCCTTAATTATATAATGGAAAGATCACAGGCCTAGGAGTCAAGTACTTGATTTTTAGGCTTAGATCTTTTACATGTTAATGATATTGATGAGGGTGTGAGATAGGGCAGGATGGGTCTGTAGTTCCTCTCTCTCCAAAGTTCTATGGGTGAGTCCATAAAACCTACTCAAAGCTGTGATAAGAAAGGCTTTATTGGTTAAGAAAAGATGCCACAAAATCTTGGCAGGCAATATCAGCTTCAAGAAAGAAGTAATATTGCAAAGAAACATAATCTGAAAACTTTATACAGAAACAATAATAGAACAGGATAGTTAAGAATCCTTAAGTTTGTATCTGAAAAGGCTTTTCTTGCTTCCAGAGGATATGGAGAAGTTTGTATAACAAAAAAGTTCTTCTCCAGAGAATGTAAATCCATTTAAGTTTGTATAAGGTTTTATTGGTGATTTTACTTACTGGGCTGTCTGGTTTTGCTCTCATCAATATGAATGAAGCAAGTGATTTAACCTCTATATTACAGCACAATATCCCTGTAAAATAGGTTAAAATGCTGGACTTGAGGGTGAGAATACCTAATTCTAACTCTGCTCCTTAGTATTTGATGTTAAACAAGTTATATAACTTCTCTGGATCCCAGGTTTGGACTAGCTGGCCTTCTGAAGTCCCTTTCTAAGATTCCATGGATATCTGGGATGCCTTCCAACACTAAATAGATGGTTTTGTAGTAAGAATGAGAATAGGTATTTTCTGAAAGTCCTCTCCACAATTAAATCTATGTTTCTGTAATCTTAAGTACTCATTTAGTAATATTGAGAGAATAATAGGGCAAAATAGATTTGCTATTCTTCATCCATCTCAAGGACTTTGGTCAATAGCACTTTCTTTTCTCTACTTTAAGTTTCTTCAACAAACAGAATTCCAGGATATATTGAAAAGGAGGCAAATTTTATCTACCAATTACCCTTTAATCAGAAAAAGATATAGAGGGCTGACATGAAAATCATGAGATAATGGAGTCAGAAATTTGAGATTGCATCTCTTGGCTGTTCAAAAACTCTTTGTGACAGCAAAGGCCCTCCAGGGGTCATCCAGTCCTGATCTCCATTCCTAAGAAGGAAGTTTATCCCAACCATCCCAGAGAGATAAGTGCCTGTTCTTTATTTTTCAAGGTTTTCAAAGGGATTCTTCTATAGCCTCACCTAACAAATCATTTCAGTGCCTATAGCCCCTCACTATTGTGGCTTCTAGGTCTAGCTCTCCTACTCACAAGCTTGAGGACCTCGGTCAAATCAATTCACCTTTCTCAAACTTCATTTCCTCATCTGAAAAATAAGGAGGTTGGATTAGGTGGTATCTGAGGTTGTTTCCAGCTCTATCAATCTATGTGTTCTGTTTTCATTCAACTTAAGTCTCTTCTACTGCAATTTAAGACCATTTCTTCTTCCTTTAACCTTTCACATCATATATCACAAAATGACCTTCTGTGTACTTTAAGTTTGCCATCAAAGTTCCCTTCCATTCTTCAGATCTAATTACCCAACTCTCCTTTAACTATTAGAGAGTAACAAAATACAAAATGTAATCCCCCCAGGTATTTAGATTGAATTTTAATGCAAAATAAAGTGACCTCTAAAGATTGGGAAGGGAAGGTGTCAAAATAGGTCAAACCCAAAAGAAGCAGGGCAATGAGTGGGTCAGTGATGAAGATGAGGGAACCACCTGCCTGGAAGCTCATGTCAGGGCAACCTTGCTGACAAAAGGAGAGAGGTTTTGTGTTAGGATGTATGGTCTTTTAATGATCTTTGGGAAAGGAACCCTTCTGGAAATGGAACCAAGTAGGTAATTATGACTTTGTTTTTGTTTGCTTCAAATGCAGTACAGCTGCTTTTGAAACTGAGTTCTAAATATTTTTATGATATCTTTGAAAGAAATTTTTTAAAGACCTCTCTTCCTCAATCTACTGGATAGATAGCTGAGAAACAAATGAAGAGCAAGATAGAATCTCCTGCACTACCCAATGTGGATTATGTACTGACAATTGGCCCTCGTGTTCACCTTTTTCCCCTGAATATTCTCCATTCACCTCCCTTTTCCATATGTTTAACTTTGGTTCACCAACCCATTAAGTTGTAGGTGAAAGGCAGCCTGGCATCATCATCACCATCATCATCATCACATATAATTATTTAATTTTTTAAGTGCTTTGTAAATATTATCTCACTTTATATTCACAACAACCCTGAGAGGTAGAAGCTATTATTATCCCCATTTTACAGATGAGAAACTGAGGCAGCAGAGAATAAATGATTTGCCCAGGGTCATAGAGCACTGTCCCAGTGAGTATCTGAGAAAACATTTTGTCCACTCCACACACCCATCTAATTGCCAGTAGAATGTAATACAAAGTATTCTCTACTTAAGAGTCAAAAAGCCCTGTGTGTAAATCCTGCCTTTGGTATTTACTAGTTGCATGACTATGGGCCAGTCACTTAAACTCACTAAGCCTCAGTCTCCTCATCTCTGAAATGACAAAGTTAGGCTGGCTGGCCCTTCTACTGCAAATCTATGATTTCATGATTCTTGTTATCAAATTGATCCCATACTGCAGCTGATGTAGAACAGAAACATCAAACACCTGATCCACAGGCCACATTGCACCCATCATTTCTGAGTGCAACAGGAACCAGATTAAAATGTAAAATGGGAAGTTTTTAACAAAAATAAATAAAATAATACTTAACAAAATGAACAAAAATTCAGTAGAAAAAGAGAATGTTCATATGTGGGTATCTAAGTCAATATGAAGTTCTTTGTGGACTATTTAGTGACCACTTTTCTATTTGAATATGATAACATTAATATAGAAGGGCCCTGAGCTGTGAGTCAGAATACCTGGATTCTATTTCCAATTCTTACACTAACCAGCTCAGGGACTTTGGTCAAATAACCAAATTATAGATTTCACCTGACTAGCTCTCCTTTGAGAAGGAGGAGTAAAGAAGTCAGGCTAGAGAAAACTAAAAGAAACTGACAATGGGGAGCTAGGGACAAGAGAACCTTTCTGCCTGAGTGTTGATGCTAGATCTGCTATGCCAACAAATAAGAAAAGAGAGTTTTTGTGCTGGGAGAAAACACAGTGTACTATATACAACACTCACCTTTGGGAAAGGAACCTATCTGGAGGTCCTGCCAAGTAAGTAACTATGACCCTAGGTTCTTTCTAAGATTGAAAATCAGCTTTGTTTCTTCTAGGTACATCTCTTGAATTACTTCTGAGAGACTGATAGATTTCTCCCTGCAACTCTCACATATTCACCTCATCTTACCTTGACTATTTTCTTTTCCTCTCCCTCTGTCTGTCAAACGTTAGAGGTCTAATCCAGTGGGCAGTGAATATGCATCTTCAAATGTACTCGTAAGCAGTGATACATAAAAAAAAGATCCTGGATATAGGAGATAAAAAATCTGAGTTCTAATCCTAATTCTTAAGGTCACTAATTATATGGCCTTAAGCAAGTGACTTCTTATCTATAAAATTAAAAGCTTGTACAATACGATTTTCTCCAATTCTGTTACTTTGGGGGGGGGGCGCTAACAAAATTCCCTGTTATTTAAGCCCATGTCTTCCTTTGGAAGATAATAATAATAATAATATGATGATGATGATGATGATGATAATTTCCTTTGCAAGATAAAAATAAGAGCTCACATTCACATAGGGTTTTCCTCCAGAAACATTGGGAAATGGATGGAATAAATATCAATTCACTATTTTATAGATGAAGAAACTGGAAGCTCAGAGACATTAAGGGATCCAGAGTCCCATAACTAAAGTGATGGAACAAGACCCAAACAGGGGTTTTCTCACTCCAAGAACAGTACTTTTCTACAATGCCAGGCTTGCTCTTATGTGATAACATGTAAACATCATCAGCATTGGCAGTGGAAGCTCCTTTCTATATTATAAAATCTTTGGATTCACCTAAATACTCTCATTAATTTTCCTTTCCAGGCTTCTCCCTTCCAAACCTAACTAAACCTAAGTCTTTTAAGCATGTTTGAAAGCAGAAAAGTGGAAGGAGGGGGAGGGGGGCGTTGAGTGAGCCCAGCTGCCTGGGTACGATTGCCAGGATAGTTACAATACCAAGAAAAGAGAGGTTTTTATATTGGAACCACAGGCAGTGTGCCACTAGTCTTTGGGAAAGGCACCCGCCTGGAGGTCGTGCCAGGTGAGTAATGGTGGCATTATGTTCTTTCCAACAGACCGAGCTGATTTTGTTTCTCCCAATTCATTTTGCTCTGTAATACTTCCTCATCCCTCTTAAACTTATTATTCTCTCTTCCTTTCCCCCTCTCTCCCTGTCATACTTTAGGGGTTCAGCCAAGCGGGCAGAAATCATATAAATATGCTAAAATATCTATACTGAGGGAGTACTTTAAAATGAAAGGGGGAGGAGGAGGAGGCCTGGATTCTAATCCCAATTCTGCCACTAATTACATTGAGTTGGAGGCAAGTGACATTCAATTCCATGTCTATTTACTCATCTGTAAAATAAGAAGTTTGCTTCTTTCTAATTCCATAGGCTCTTTTAGTTAACTCCCTTTCCTTTGGAATATATGAATGAATGAATGAGTGAATGAATGAGAGAGACATTTACCAAGTATTTAGTATATTCAAAGTTATTGTACTAAGTATGAATATACAAATAGAAGCAATAATACTTAATAGAAATAGGGCTTCTTACCAATAGTTCTCTGAAGTAGTTTACCTAAATATCATTATTACCATTTTACATATGAAGAAATTGAAGCTCAGAGAAATTAAATGACTTGACTGGGATCATATAGCTAATAAATGTTAGATTTTGGACTCAAAACTAAAGTTTCTGACTCCAAGACCAGTAAGTATTTTTTTGCTCTTGTATATTCTCTCTCATTTGCTAAATGAGCAGGCACCATCCTCCCTATAATTTACTACCACAAGAAGGAATACTAATAATACAGAGATACTTTCTACATAATAAAATCCCTATATTCCCTTAAATGCTATCATTAACCTTCCTTTCCAGTATTTCCTTTTCCAAGTCTAATTAAACCCAATTCCTTTAAACACACTTAAGAGACAAGATGGCATTATAGAGAGAATGCTGGGCTTAGAATTAGGAAGACACACACACATGCATTACAATGTCATTATGGATTGAGTACAACTTTAAAACTAAATACTTGGTTATTTCCAGGCCATAAAAACAAAAAACAAAAGAATTAGGAAGACAGATTCAGATCCTATCTCTAGCATTTACTATCACTATGACTATGGGTATGTCACATAACCTCTTTAAGCCTCAATTTCCCCATCTATAAAATAGAACAATTAATGATTATAGAACCTACCTCTCAGGATTCTCATAAGGTTCAAATATGATCATGTATCTAATGCTTTTCACAAAATTTAATGTGCTCTACATTAAAGAGGCAGTATGGTATCGTCAATGGAGACAGCTTCAGTTGGGAAGAACTAATCTGACATTGGCCTCTTACAGATATTGACTGTATGACCTTAATCTCCCCATTCCATTCTATCCTCCATTCAGCTGTCAAATTGATCTTCCTAAAGAACAGAGCTGATCATTTCACCCTCATCCTCACCCATTCAATAAACCCCAGTGGCTCCCAATAACTTCCAGGATTAAAAATAAAATTCTCAATTTGCCTTTTAAAGCCCTTTAAAACTTCTTGCTCCCTTCCACATACTCTATGACTCAGTGACACTTGTCTTCTTATGGTTTGTCTTTGAGCACGTTCACTGACTGCCCCCCTTGCCTAGAATGCTCTCCCTCCTTATCTCTATTTCCTGGCTTCCTTCAAGTCCCAACTAAAAAGCCTTTCCCAATCTTCCTTTATGCTAGTGTCATTATGCTAAATTCTGCTTATTATCTTCCATTTCTCACATAAATATAGAGATATTTTCTTGTATATAGTTGTTTTCAAGTTATCTTCCATTGAGACTGTGAGCTCTTTGAGAACAAAGGCTGTTATTTTCCTTTCTTTGCATTCCTAGTTTCTGACATATTTGTTGTTGTTATTCAATTGATTCAGTTATATCCAACTCTCCATGCCCGCATTTTGGAGTTTTCTTGGCAAAGTTATTGGAGTAGTTTGCCATTTCCTTCTCCAGATCATTTTACAGATGAGGTAACTGAGGCAACTATAAGTGACTTGCATGGGGTCACACAACTAATAAGTGTTTGAAACCATATTTGAACTTATGAAGATGAGTCTTCCAGTTCCAAATCTGGTGTTCTATCTAATGTTTCACTTAGCTATCTGTCCAACACATAGTAGGTGGTGAATAAGTGCTTATTGACTTGACGTGACTTAGTGCTCCAAACAAATTTATGACTATAAATTGCAGAGTATTTGGCAACTTATATTGATAAAAGGAATTTTCTTATTTGAAGTTCCATTATCAATGAAGTAGAAGATTAGAATGTGATATATAGTTATAATTATAATAATAATAAATGTCATTTTTATTTCCATTAACCTTTCCACACAAATCTTATTCCCTCTAGCATAGGAAAGCTAGAAAATATGGATAACAATCTTTTCAGACTATATTTGAAAACAAATTAGGTTTCCATTTTCTAATGCTTATTCTTAAAAAGACCTTCCCTAAGGCTTTGTGTCAAGAGGTCAAATCAGATAAGACTAAAAACCTGGGGTTAGGGAAATGAAAATCCATTTACCTGGTTGTTGATGCCAGGAGCAGCTAGATTAATAAGAAAAGAAGTGCTAAGAAGTTAATAAGAAAAAAGAGTGCTTCATATTCAACAAATCCATGGATCTTTGCAAAAGGAACCCAACTGGAGGGCATTCCTAGTAAGTGACTGTGACTCAGTGTTCCTTTTGAGACTAAAAGCTTTCTTTGTTTCTCCTAGGCTTGTCTCTCAAGTTAATTTGGCATTACAGAGAGAATGCATAGATGATTTCATGATCACCAATCTTACCCTGAATGTTATTTGTTTCTCTTTTCTTTTCTGACAAACTTTAGAGGTACTATTCAATTAGCAGCAAATAAATGGATCTTAAATGTACCTGTAATTAAATGGTACTGTATTGTAGAAAGAGATCAGGGAGACAAGAAGTATGAAATGAATTCTTTACCATCTCAATGAGCAGTGACCACTGGGAAATTCTCTAGCAAAATCAAAAAGATTCTACTTTCCACTAGTATAACATTATTGTGGTCTTGAAAGTCACTTCAGTTCTACAGGATGTTTTCCTTATTTTTAAAATACGGAGACTGGTTTAGATAAGTTAAACTGTACCTTCCAGCTCTGACAAAAAATGAGATCAAATAAGATTTTAAGGGCAGAGGTCAGGAGGAAAATGAGAGTTAACCAGGGACAGTCTTCCTTTCGTGATATGAGAAAAGATGGCAGGCTAAAGGAGATGCTAAGAAATCCGGGGGATTTTATAAAAATGTTAGTATCCAGATGATATCAGATGCCAAACAAGATACGAACATATGTGCTTAGATCTCAGAAAGTCCCATAAGTCTGTGGGTCTCCAGTTAGCCCCTTGCCCTGACCTTTTTGAGTTGTGCAACCAAACTAATGGAAGACAAAGATGCAGCAAAAGTGTTTTTATAAGGCTTTCAACAGTGCCTATGCTGCACATAGCTCATTTTTGGAAGAACAACTCAGCTTATTGTGGAACCAAGTATCACACATTTCCATCATTCTAGTATTAGAGACAATACACTAGTCCCTCCATGAAAAAGAGCTTCCCACAGTCCTGAAAGACTGAAATTCCTTGGGGAGATGAAAAACTCTAAAAGAAAAACCCTTCCCTGCAGAGAGAGTTGATTAAATTCTATAGATTGACCTGTTGAATTTAGTTTAAAGAAATGTCATTGTACTTGGCAGGCCTATTCCAGAGTTCAGTGTTGGCAGACAGGCCCTTTACATCCATTTAAATAAAATCCATTTCTGAGTTAGGGTTTCTGGCTGGGGACATCGTACCCAAGATACAATGGAAAGGCAATGCCAGAAGTGATAAGGCTTTCTATCCTGCTTAGGAACAGAAAAGTCAAGAGCTGAATTAAGAAGCAATGAAAAAAGAAAGAAAGGAAAAAATAAAAAAAGGAAAGAGAAAGGATAGATATACAGACACATAGATAGATGGTAGGCAGCTAGATAGCTAAGTACATAGGTAGCTAGCAACAGACAGTGATGTTTTCTCTTTCAGGTGAAAGGAAAAACATCATACTACTATCTCTGTGTTTTGTCACAATCCATATAACTATAGAATGTGAAAACTATAAGAAAAAGTGGGAAACAATCTAATCTACCTTCCTCACTGTGTAAATAAGGAAACTGAAACCCAAAAATGGAAAATGACTTGTCTGAAATCATAATAGAGAGTTAATTGAAGAATTGATTCTAGAACCCAGGTGTCCCAATGTCCAGGCCTGTGCTTTTTTCTGAGCATTACTTGAGGCTGCCTTTATACCAAAGCACCTAGAGTCATACTCAAAGACCCCACAAAAATGGGAGATCAGAGCACTGGCCTCCATAAAGCTGTTCATGATAATTAGTCTCTTTTCAGATTTCAGAAAGAAACAAAAGAGAAGCATCTGCCACGATCAACACTTCAGATCCCTTCTCGCCTAGTCTGTTACCTCTATGAGCCTAGGGGAGTCAGCCTAACAGTTTAGAAGCAGGCACTCAGCTATTAAACTTATCTTTAAAATAGACCAATTTGACTACACAGGCTAATGATTGCTGATGGCTTCAGGAGGCTCCTAAACCACAGGGGAAGTGTTTAGAGACCTGAGGGAAAGGGACGGGATGATATTCATTGTGTTAGACAATCCTTGGCAGGAGATTATCCATTATAGCAACCTAACTGTTGGTTCCTCTGTTGCCCAAGGACCTGTGAATGGTCCACACAAAGTAATTGTACTTTAATGCTAAGTCATTTCCAGAGCACGAAGAATCCAATGAAGTGGGTTTCTCCACTGCTCCATAACTGGTGTAACCCAAGGGAAAATGAAGATTCACCATGAAGCATATTTCTGTGGCCAGGCTCACACTGACAGTATTAGACGGATCCCTATTTCTCTGCAAAGGGAGTTGATTAAACTCTGAAGATAAATCTATTAGATTTATCTTAAGAAAGTGTTACTGAACTTGGCAGGTCTGTCTCAGAACATGGTGTTGCACACAAAACCTTTTCAATTGTAAGGGGAAAAAAAACACATCTCATTCCTAAAATAGGACTTCTGGCCCAGGGCATTATAAACAGGAACATAGAGCCAAAAGAGCTGGGATTCTCTCCATCACTATTAAATACCATGGGGGTTTACATAGCCTATTCCCTAAGCTCAGCAACTTCATTGTAGTTACCTTCTGTACTGCTAGGTTTCTCAGCTGATGCTATGGACTAGGAAGCATGAGGCAGTCATTGAGATTGGTATTCTCTAGTAAATAGTAAATAGGGTTCTTTCAGCACTTTCATCTTTATTAGCTGAATCTGGTGATACTCTCTTAAGGAACAGGAGAAAATGCATTGCAAAGGAGAAAGGAAAGAAAAAGAAGAGATAGTTAATTGCTATGTGAATATCTCGGACTGGCAAATTGTAGCTGAGAAAAAAAGTAAATATTTGACTTTTTTGTTTAATTTATTTCCACTTGGAAATAAGAATTACTTGTATCAAACATTTAAGTGTGTTCCTTCAGAGGACTGGAGAGAGAGGAAAATGATGAAGGATTCAAGCCCTGCCCAATGGAGCTGATCCATATTACCCAGAGGCACCATCTTCTCCACTTGGTTTTCCACTAGTGGAGACATACTTTCTGAAAGAATGGAATATGAGGTAACAAATGTGAAACTGAAAGAGTGTGAAGTCTGTGCTTCTAATCAAATCTCTCGCCCCAGAGAGATTTGCACAACATATCACCCCTCATTTAACCACCAACCTCCCCTGCCAGACACCAATTTTTCAGTAATGGAACAAAGTGTGATCTGAGTGCCCTTTGAAGTTCAATTTCCCATATTCACTGAAACCTCATGAGATTTGCATCCAACTCTAGATGTCATGGAAATTTGTTTAATGCTTTCTAGAAAGAGGAATTTTCTCTATAAGGCAAAAATACCACATAGGCAAGGAAAGCAATGGAAAATACTTCACTTGGCCCAGTGAATGATAAAACAGATTCAAACCCATAGTAAGACTCTGAGTGATTTGGAGCAGAGGATGAGATTTGCAAGGAAAGGAGGGAGAGATAATTTGTTTCTAATAGAAAAGCCATCTCTATGACCCAAGAAAGAATCCTGCTCATCAGAGTAAAAAAAAAAAAAAAAAAAAAAAGGACAAATTTCTAAATCATTCCATCCCTGTCTTTTCAATCATTAAAAAATTTTCTTTTTTGTCTGCCTTCTAGCTATATTATCTCTTCTCTGGTATCCATCCCACTAAACTTGCAGATAAATTTCCTATCTTTAGAGCCACTATAAGGCAAAATGTCACCCTCATCTTGTTCTATTTCTCAGCCTTGCCTTTGTGATCATCTCAATGTAAATTCAATGTTCAACATCTCTAATGATCTCTGACACTTAAAGTAGTGATAGTTTGAAAAGTGAAAGAGCATTCACACAACCAGCCTGTGGCCTCAGTTAAAGGTAACTTTGTAGTTCCCTAACTTATCTGATTTCTTGACTGAGGCTCCAGGTTAGCTGGAGAAGTGGCGCAGATGTTCTTGCCCAGGGTCTTAAATCAGCAGTGGGCTAGTTACGTGCATGGCTGTATAGCAGAGTGCTCCTGGCACACCCGAGCGATGTATTTTGGAAATGGTACAGAGCTGTCAGTAGAGCCTGGTGAGTTACAGTTTTTGTCTGTTTCTTAGGTTAATTTCATCTCTCTCAATGGTTTTCTTTTACTTTGGTGGTCAAATTCCTTAGGGAAATGTTACAAGAGATGGCAAGCTGCAGATTTAAAACAGTATTGAGCAAGAGATACTCTGTTAGGAGCTTAAAGAACAATCCTTTTGTTTTAGAACTCTTCAGAGCAGCCAGAAAACATACACAAAAGGAAGAGGAAGAAGTATGATACTGTTGCCCTAAAGTCAGGACAAAACACACACACACACACACAAACACACACTCCCTAGTTACAGTTCTCCAGGGATTTGCCTCACATGTCCACATCCCTTTAGCCATGCTGATCTAGCCTAAAAATATATTGTGCTTTAGAAATCCTTGCAGAAATATTGTTTGAGAAATGTGGTGCATCATATGGAATATATTTGGCATTTGAAATTGAAGCTACATCCTAAACTTCTTGGTAACTTTGAAATCTTCAGGCACAGTGCTACATAAAACACCCTGTGTATATTCACTACTATCAGAAATGCAGCAGAGATGTTGATATCTAAGCTTCCAGGCAAATAAGGAAAGTTCAAGGTGAAGCATATGCTTATTTGAGTGTTCTGTCTGACAGTTTAATCTTAACTCTGAATTGATTGCCATGAAAATGGGAAAGACCAAAAGTAGGATTCTAAGTTCAAAACAAATTGCATTTTTAAACTAGCAAATGTAATTCTATTTGAGGAAAGGGAAGGTATAGATCAGAAAATTCAAAAGAAATAAATTCAGAGCACATTTCAATTCAATTTCATTCAATTTAACAAACATTATTATGCGCCAACTATATGCAGGGCACTGTTAAGAACCAGTAATGTTATCAGTGAAAAACAACACAATTCCCTACTTTTACAGAGTTTGTCATTTTAAAAAAAGTAAAAAAGATACAAAAATAAGTGCAATACATTTATATACAGTAGTTTATAGAAGAGCCCAAAAATGACATATGCAACTTCAAATTTCAATTTTTTGAGCATTGGACATGAAGTCAAATAAGATGTGTATTTGAATACAATTACAGTAATTATTAGCTATGTAATCCTAGCCAAATCACTGAACCTCAGTTTTTTTCCAGCTATAAAATGAGGGTAAATAATATTTGCACTACTTTCCTTATAAGATTAAAAAGAAAATGTTTTGTAAATTTTAGAACACTAAGAAATGTCACCTATTATTATTGAAGCCAAATGTAGCATCTTAACCAAAGGTTTTTAACCTGAGATTCATGAACTTGTTTCTTTCTTTTTTTTTTTCCCCTGAGGCTGGGATTAAGTTACTTGCTAGGAAGTGTTAAGTGTCTGAGACCAGAGCGTCCTCCTGAATTCAAGGCTGGTGCCCCATCCACTGCACCACCTAGCTGCCCCCGAACTTGTTTCTTTAATGTAGTTTGATGACTGTATTTAAATGTCATTGATTTCCTTGGTAATCCTATGCATTTTATTTTATGCATTTAAAACCATTATTCTTAGACTAATCAATAAGCTTCCACAAACTGCCAAAAGGGTCCCTTTCTGAACCATGTTTAACCATATTTAAGGTTTTTGTTTTATTTTAATCCAATTTGTTTTTAACTTTTAACTTTTCAATTGAATATTTGTTAATTGAAAATTATTCTTTAGTCTCAATAATTTACTCATTTATTATTCATCATTGATTAAGCCTGTCATTAATTAAAACAGAGATCATTACAAAATATTCTAGAAAATCATCATATTATGGTCAAATTCAACATGTTGACAGTATTCAAAAGTAGACTATCATTCCCTAAGTTTTTAGTAGCCTTTTCTCATATATATTAGGGCTATACAAAAGAGCAATTCCATTTTTTTTTGCTTGACCCCCAAAAGGTAGAATTCAAAGCAATGGGTAGAAACTGCAGACAGCCAGATTTAAACCTTCCATAAGAAAAATTATCCCAACCATTAGCTCTATCCAAAGGTGAGATAGACTGTGTTGGGAGGTGATGAATTCCCTATTACTTGAGGTCTTCAAGCAAAAGCTGGGTTTGATGTCAAGAGGATTCTTCTTCAGGTATAAGACAAACTAAATGGTCTTTCCAACTCTGATTCTGTGACTTTTCTCCTGAGCTAGAATCAAGAATCTCAGGTCAGAATCCCATAGCTCAAGTTAATGGAATGTTTGACTTCCTAGAACTATAGAATGTTCAAGCTTATATGTTCCAACTACTTCATTTTTATAGATTAGGGAAATGAAAAGGACATTTTCTGAGCTTACAATGAAGTTAGTAGCAGAAACCACATCAAAACCCGGACCACCTTATGTCCAATTAGATATTCTTTCCTTGGGCCCAAGGAGGTCTCTGCTTGGTAGCTCCAGACCAAATAAACCCAGGCACAGTCTCACCAAGCTTATTTATACATCACAGAAAACCTGAGTTCTTTCAGTTCTCTAGCAACTTTTGACCAAAACAGATATAGGAACCTGCATTTTTATAGCTGTTTAGACCTACATCTATGGTGGTAAATGATTTTTTTCTTTATTAATTCAATCACCTTTCCCACCTCATAAGATCCTTGCTCTAGATCTGAAAGAGACTCCAGAAGCCACATCTCCCTCATTTGAGTATCTAATTTCCCTAGTTGGGATGTTTTACTTCTCTGGTATGGATATGACTGTAGTTAAGGTAGATTATTAAGGACAAATCAAGATTTTGGCTGCTAGAATTAATGGAAAAATTATTACAGATAAGGAAATTGAGTTTCCATAAAAACCAACATAAATATATTTCAGTCCAAGATCAAACTTGGGGGACCAAACTGAAGTATCTCTGCTGAGAAGAGTAGTGAGAAGGAGAAAATATGAAAGGGAAGGAAGAAGCGGGTGAGTGAGGAAGGAAAACAAAAAGCCATTTGTCATGTGCGGTTTCCAGCCGTTAATACTGGGGTTGTCAGTTAGTTTCAGCTAAAGCAGGGAAAGGTGAGGGATTTTTCATGTAGTACCAGGGTGTTTGAAAGCAGGTGCTAGGAGACTACAAAAAGAGGAGTATTTGCCCTCTAATGATGAGGAGCTGATAATATCAATTTAGGTTTGTGGGAACCTTCCTCCTGTGTTCAGTAAAAATAACAGAATCATATTTTTACACTAAAATTTTCAGTGGAAAAATTGTATGACCTGCTGACAGAGGAGGTTAGGAGCCCATGATCAAGACCAAAATTCAAGGTCCATCCACTACAAACTATTTCTCTGACTCAAGGAATACTCTGGACAGCTGGTTCTTTTTTTTTTTTTTTTAAGGCTGGGGTTAAGTGACTTGCCCAGGGTCACACAGCTAGGAAGTGTTAAGTGTCTGAGTGTTAAGTGTTCAGATTTGAACTCGGATCCTCCTGAATTCAAGGCTGGTGCTCTATCCACTGCGCCACCTGGCTGCCCCCTGACAGCTGGTTCTTAAAAGAAATTCTATACTTGGCATTTAAAGGCATTTAAAATGCTGCTCCCTATATTGACTCTTTTCTGATAGCCATTTCATTGAACTGGCAGATAAAGTTACTATCTTGAGAACTACTAAAGAGCAAAATGTTACTGCATTTCTCAGTCCTGCTTTTGTGATCCTTTCAATGCAAATTCCATGTTCAGCATCCTTACTGACTCCCATCACTTGAAGTGATGGTAGCTTCAAAGATAAAAGAAAATTCACACAACCAGCCCTTAATCTCAATGAAGGGGACTTCGTAGTTACTTGACTGAAACTTTGAACTAACGAGAGAATAGGCACAAATATTCTTGTCCAGGGCCCTAATTCAGCCATGGACTAATTTTCTTTCTCTACCCACTCAGAAATGGCTCTGAGCCATTCTGACCATAATTTTCAGTCAAACTTATCAGCCATAGTCCAGGCTTAAAATGGCACCATCAGCAGAGGGTTTTTATCCGTATTATCCAATATCCTATAGTTAATTAGCTGCTGCCATAGAGAGAACAACTAAGACTCAGAAGATAATTAGGTATGGTACTGCCAAAGTCAGGATGATGGATGACTCCTATATCCTGTATTCTGTAGCAATAAGAATGACAATGCTGAATCAGAATATTGTGAGTAACATAATCATCCCCTCATTAGCCACATAAACATGACATTGGTAATGATAATAGCTAACATTTATATAATGCATCTCTTTTTGCTTCCCCTGCCCATCCTCTCAAGTGTTCAGGAATCAGCAAACAGATAGCAGAGTTTTAAAAAAAAAAAAAAAAAAAAGATAATTGGTAGAAAGTTGATCTTTTTAGCCATTTCTATCATCATGCCTTGGTCAGTCACCTCACAGAGACGTTGATTATATTTTTCAGAACTCCAAGAACCTTCTATGCCCTCAGTCTTTGTCATGAAAAATGGGACCAATGTTGCATGTCTGGTGAAGGACTTCTACCCCAAGACTGTAGATATACATCTCGATCCAGATGACAATACAAAAGAAGGAGTGGTCACCACTGCCAATGGGAAGTTCAGCGCTGTCAAGCTTGGCCAATATAAGAAAAATTTGGAACAAATTAACTGTATTGTTCGGCATAACAATAAGACCACGGTGGCTTCTTACAAAAGGCCCTTTGAGGAGAGTTCAGGTATGATCTCAGGAAAACCAGGAATGGGAGAAGAATAAGGGAAGTTATGGGAGGGAATACTAAACATCTCCATCCTCAAAATGGTGCCATGTTGGAAATGGATAGCCAGACAAGAGTTCTAGGTTCAACATTTTGTAACTGAGTAAGTAACAGGAGGGAAAGCTCAAGTACATGACCCCCAAAAACTCACATCACATACATTTCCATATCAGTAATTGGAACATTGGAAGGAAATCTTTATAAGATGTGGGGGAAAAACAAAACAAAACAAAAAAAAAAAAAAAAAAAAAACAGTAGACATGAAAACTCTAGGTTTGAGCCGCAGTTCTAACACTTATTTTGTTGCTATGACCATAAATATTACAATTAGCTGTGATCTTCTCATCTGTAAAAATGGTGGAAATAGTGAGTGCTTTGTGAGGAGAATGCTTTGGAAACTATAAAGTGTTTTCTAAAGGCAAATTATTATTCTCATTTTCTCTATGAACTTCTACTAGTCAATCAGCCCTTTCCACATTTTTTCCTCTTTGTTGTTACTAGATTAATGATCTGTGGACACTGTATAATCTAGACTAGTGCTGACCCCCAACAGGAAGCAATCCAAACTGTCCTAGCTATCAGAAACTCATCAGAAATTCCTTCAGAAGTTAAGCGTTTATGGAGTCAACCAAATAACTTGAGATATTGAAATCAGGATGTAAAAGAAAGCATTGGTCCAGAAGTCAGAATAACTAATAACACAGTTTTAGATTTATAAAGCATTTTCTTCTCAACATTGGGAAATAGATATAAAATTATTAGGCACAGAGTGGTAAAATGACATGCTAGGACTTCCAACTCCAAATCCAACACTATTATCATTACACCATAATAAATCTTTTATGTGACTGTGGACAAACAAGTCACTTCATTGTAATTCATCACAGCAAGTATTTATTAACACATTTTATGCAAGACAATAAATGTACAAGTTAAAAAATGACAATCCCTCACATCAAGGAACTTAGAGTCTACTTTGTAGTTATGATATGACCATTAATGAATAAAATTCAAGGTAGAATGTCATAAGGTCCAAGAGAACTGCAAAGTATTCTGGAAATTTTGAGAAATGAGATCACTTAATGATAAATGTTGGAGGGGATGTGGGAAAACTGGGACACTAAACAAGTTGATGGAGTTATGAGCTGATTCAGTCATTTTAGAGAGCAATTTGGTACTATGCCCAAAGAACTATAAAACTGCATACCCTTTGATCCAGCAGTGTCATCACTGGGTCTATATCCCAAGGAGATTATAAAAAAGGGAAAAGGACTCACCTGTGCAAAATGTTTGTAGCAGTTCTTTTTATAGTGGCAAACAATTGGAAATTGAATGGATGCCCATCAGTTGGGGAATGTCTAAATAAGTTATAGTACATAAATGTAATGGAATATAAGAAATATAAATGTCTATAAGAAATTATAAGCAGGCTGATTTCAAAAAATCCTGGAATGATATACTGAACTGATGCTGAGTGAAATGAGCAGACTCAAGAGAACATTGTACACATTAATAGCAAGGCAATTCCAATAGGTTTGGGATGAGAAATGCCATCCATATCTATAGACAGAAGTATGGATACTGAATGCAAATTGAAGCATACTGTTTTCAACTTTTTTGTTTGCTTTTTCTTTCTCATGTTTTTCCCCTTTTGTTCTGATTTTTCTTTCACAACATGAGTGATATGGAAGTATATTTTTAGAAAAAAAAAAGAGAGAGAAATAAGATCAATTTAAGATAGAGAGATATGGAAGCTTCAGGAAATAACACCTGAATTGGGGGCAGCTAGGTGGCACAGTGGATAGAGCACCAGCCCCGAGTTCAAATCTGGTCTCAGACACTTAACACTTCCTAGCTGTGTGACCCTGGGCAAGTCACTTAACCCCAGCCTCAAAAAAAACAAAAACAAAAACAAAAAAAATAACACCTGAATTATGCCTTGAAAAAAAAAAGAGAGGTATTGCAAAAGAGCAAAGATGAGAAGACAGTACATTCCTTCATACACATATAAGAAAAAGGAAATATCAGAATGATACTGCAAAACAACTAATAATCTATTTTGGCTGGAATGTAGAGTACATGGATGGGATCAACATTAAATAAGTTTGAATATCGAGGTTGGAACTCAAAAGCATAGAATGCCAGGCTGTAGAACTTAAATTTTTCCTATTAGCAATAGGAAGCCAATGATGACTCAGTCAGACCTTTGTATTAGAAAGATAAAACTGGAAATTTTGGGAAAGATAAATTGGAGGAGAGAGATACAGGAGTAAAGAGTTCATAGGCTGCAATGAATCAGGCAAAATGAAACTGATCCAAGATGGTGGCAATGAGTTAAGAAGAAGGGATATATATAAAAGACATTGTAAACATAGTTAATCTATGTCTGGACTGGCACCTAATTTAAGTTGGTAGATGGGAAAGAAAGGGAAAAGTCAAAGAATGAATAAGTTAAGTTTTTGAGTTTAAATTTCTGAACAGATGATTGTACTCTATAGAGAAAGACACAGGTTGAGAGGAAGGACAGGTTTATGAAGGAAAAAGAGCAAATTTAGTTTGTGATTTGTTAAATTTAAAATGCTTATAACAACATCCTATTCATCAAACAGTTGGTAAAAATGGCACTGGTGCTTATCTGCATAAAAATAATAAGTAAAGCCATGAGAATGGAAGACAGATCCTTGCAGGGGACGTAGACTTAAAGGTTAGTAAGACTAGGACACAGCAAATGAGACTGAAAAAAAAAACAGTCAGAAAAGTAAAAGAAACAGAAGTATAACAGGAGTCAAAATGGGTAGGATTTCCAGGAGGAAGAAGAATTCAAAGTAGTCAATGCTACAGTAGAATGATGAAAACGGGGGGGAAAGGATGTTGGTGTTTCACAACTAAAAAGCCAGTGAAGAACTTTGAAAAAGTAGCTTCCAACCTTTCTGTGAATTTGGAAGCCACATTATACATGGTTCTTCATATACTGACTGGTCCTCCTATATGGAATACATTTCCTCCAAAGCCATCTCTTCTCAGAATTCCTGGATTTCTTTATGACTCAACTCAACGCCATCTTCAACATAAGGTTTTGTCTGTTCCTCCTAGCAAGCCCCTCCAAGATTACCTTCTATCTACTCTCTATGTGTCTTATATGTAGCTAGTTCCCTGTGTATTGTACCTCGTTGTAAGTTAGGTTTTTTCATTCCTTGCCAGCCTCAGTGTTTAGCACAGTGACTGGCTCATAGTATGAGATGTCATAAGCAAAACTCTTTGCAAACCTTAATGTGCTCTATAAATGTCACTAGTTATTAGTGATTGTGATAATGATGCGGTTGTCAAGCAATTAATAAAGGCTTTGTTGCTGAGTTGTTTCCATCATGTCTGACTCTTTGGGGTCTGATAAATTGACTTTATTTGGGGTTTTCTTGGCAAAGATAGTGGAGTTGTTTGCCATTTCCTAATCCAGCTCATTTTACATATGAGGAAACTGAGATAAACAGAATTAAGTGACTTGCCTAAGATCATACAGCTGAGGCTGGTTTTGAATTCAGGTCTTCCTGACTCCAAAATCAGTACTCCATCCATTCCCTCTGCCATCTAGCACTAAATGCTTATCAACTAATTAATGAAAAGTAATCAAGTGAAGACAATAATATAAACTACTTCTTCTAGAACTTTAGGGATGCAGGTGAGAAATAGGAAGGTACTATGGTTAGGGGAAACTAGAACTGAGAGTTTTATAGTTTCTCTGGCCAGCAGAGAAGGAACAACTGAAGATGGATGAGAGAATGATTAATAGAGCAAGCTCCCAAAGGAGATAGGATGTTCCAAGATACTCAGTCTTATTAGACCTTGTCTGTAAATTAAGGGGTTGGATTAGGTGTTGCCTTTGAGCTTTATAATTCTATGATTTCCTTGACTAGAAGTAGAATATAGATCCTCTGATTTTTTATTTCATTCTTTCCAGGCCTAAAGAAAAACAGTGATCAGGAATTACCTTCTCCAAAGTGCCACAAACCCACAGGTAAGTTTAAGTAAAGAGAGTAAAAAGTGGGGCAAGAGAAATTTAAAACCAAAATCTGTAGTTCCCAAAGAGAGTGAGAAGAGGACTAAAAACAGCCAAAATTAGAGATCAACAAAGAAACTTTACCTAAGAAATATGGGGGATTGATTGCTATAGTCTCCCTAAAAAAATATGGGAGACGATAGCAACTAATCCCCTACACTTGGTAATAACTTCCCAAAATCACTCTGGGTGTGTATGTGTGTGTATATAATTATTATTACTAGTATTTATAGTGCTTTACAAATATCATCTCATCTGATCCTCATAGCAAGGATGTAGGAGGTAGGTGCCCATTTTACAGATGAGGAAACTGAGACAAAGGTTAAGTGACTTAGCCAGTGTCATACATTTAATAAGGATCTGAAACCATATTTGCATGCAGAGCTGAAACCATATGCCTCAAGATAAATAGATAGGCAGGCAGCTAGACCCTTTCTGTATGTGTGTAATTTTCCAATACAGAATATAAGCTCCTAGCAAACATGATCTGCTTAATTTTCTTTATATCCCCAGCACATAATAGGCACTCAATAAAGGCTTGTCAAATGAATACTTGTAAAAAAAAAAAAAAAAAAAAGGTAACAGTGAAAAGAATGCTGATTTTAGTGTCAGATGACCTGGATTCAAATCCTGTCTCATCCTGTTGTTTTCTTTATGACTGAACACCTCACTTGACCTTTCTGTGCCTCAGTTTCCTCATCTGTAAAATTAGGGGATTGAACTAAACCAAACTGAAGTTCCTCCTGAATCTCCAGCTTCTGGCATCCTTTGCAGACCTCCTTGCATTGTCTGTATGAATTCTAGAGAAACTCTTGATTGGAGTTACCACAACAGAGACTTGGATTTCAAGAATAAGTGTGATTATAGGAAGGGAACAAAAGAGTGATTTAGGGCAGAGGAAAGTTGAAGTCACTGTAGAGTGCCTTTCTGTAAGCAGGAATCTCATCACCACCAATGCTACTTCCCTTAATTTTCCTCTTTATAGTGCAAATTGAGAAACTGAACTTGCTGTCCATCACTCTGCTGGGGCTCCGTGTGCTGCTCGCCAAGAGCATTGCTGTCAACTTATTCTTGACTATCAAGTGTTTTTTACTGTCAGGTAAGAAGAGAACTCAGCCACACTCATTACCTTCTTTCCACCCAAATTGAGAGACCCTCATGAAAGAAGCAACATAAGAGTCAGCTAGTTTAATTGCTTACTTCATGTAACACTTGCTAGGACCACTGGACTATTGACTAGTGTATATGTTTAACTTCTACTTCTTTGCCTCCAAAGCTCCCAAATTCCTTGCTCCCTTGCCTTCCTAGGTCCTATCTCCAGGCCCTCCAAACTTCTGACATGGGAGGCTGTGCTAAACCAATATTTTAAAAATTTCCATCTACACTAAGGGGCTTCCAAAGAACAACTTATTGACACACCATTCTCCTTTACTTGCAGGCTCATCTACCCCAATGGGATCAGAGAAATCAAGGCCTCACTGAGATGTTTTCCCTTGGCTTCCTCTTGCTGTGATGTAAATGGCTCTCTAGATGTCTATTTTGACCAGAAGGTTTTTTTCCTTAACTGCTTTTGCTTTGGAAAAATTAGACCCAAATCTTTTCAAAACCAGGTGGAAAGATAGCCCTGGAGGACGTGGCTGATCATTCCAATTCTTTGTACGAGTATGTCTCTGTAACTTTGAAAAGGAAAATGAAATTGTCTTATCACTTTGACTGTCAGACTTAAACATCAGAAAAAAAGTATTTCCTCTCCCTTCTGATTTCTGCTACCTCCAGAATTTGAACCAAGGGAAGAGAGAAGATTCAGTTTTGTCCCAAAGCCCACATTTGTTCATCTTCTCTGTGCTCATGATAGGAGCCACGAAAGAAGTAATGTCAGAAGCCTTCTTTTTTCTAGAACCCTGGAACTAGAAAAGACCTCAGAGATCATTTCAACCAACCTCTGCTTGTAGCATGAATTCAATATCCCTAAGAAATAACTGTTTAGCCTCTACTACTCATCTAGTGATGAGGAGCTCATTACTTCACCTGGTAGCTCATTAAAGGCAGCATGGAATAGTGGAAGGGAAACAAGAGTATTAAGGCACAGGAAGAACTGGATTGGAATTCTGACTCAGATACTTAACTAGCTATGTGACCCTGGACAAAAGTCACATTTAATTTATTTAATCTTAAATTTCTTCAGTAAAATTATGGAGCTGTACTCAGTAATCCCCAAGGGCCCTTCCTTTTTTCTATAATTATTACTTAACTTTTATATACCCCTAATCATTAAGAAGTGTTTATAATAAATTAAAATCTGCCTCACTTAACACTTCACCCACTGCTCCCCACAGCTCTTTCTAAAGGGGCTGAAAATTTAATCTCATCTCTTTTCAATATAACAGCCCTTCAAACAGTTTAATATACTTATAGTTCCCCTTGCCTTCAAGTTTCTTCTCTATGATAAATACCCTCAATTCCTTCAACTAATTTTTGTATGGTCTACTTTATAGTCTACTTGTATTTTGCAGCTTTCCTTATTTTCTCTGAGTTTAATATAGTGCTTGGGAAAAAGTTTATATTTAATAAATGCTGGTTGACTTGACTTGTTGATTCTCATTTTACTGGTCACCTTCTTCTGGGAATGTTCCACTTTGTCTATATCCCTCAAGGGCAGAATTTCATATAATATAATGAAATCTCCCATTCTGAATACTGTATGTCCATTAGTGCAGCTCAAATTGATGTTACCTAGTTTGAGTGTCATGTCACTCTGGTGAATAATATTGGGTCTACAACTCACCAAAATTCTTCTTTTTCTCCTAAGACCTTTCAATTTACTTCGCTCTTCTCAGACAAAATGACATCAAGCCTCCTCCTTGCCACCCTCTGAACATATAACAGATTCAAAAAAAAAAAAAAAAAAGCTTAGGCAGACATTTATTTTAGTGTTTCCAAAGAGAGACATGCATGAAGGAGAGAGGACCATGTCTTACTTTCCAGAGGTTAGTTAACTCAGAGTAGAAATGAAGGTCACCGACATTCGGTCCTGAATTTCCCTCATTAGAAGCAAGTTCACCTACATTCTCCCTGACAACCTCTTGCTCGGATGACAGTTACTCAGGCTAGATCCTCATCCAACAAGGACTCTAAGCACAGAGATGATATG
Source organism: Sminthopsis crassicaudata (assembly GCF_048593235.1). NCBI lineage: Eukaryota > Metazoa > Chordata > Mammalia > Dasyuromorphia > Dasyuridae > Sminthopsis > Sminthopsis crassicaudata. Next base: position 512,834,171 of record NC_133618.1, read on the forward strand.
GGAGAAAATGGGTCCTGATTCTTTTGCTTAAGGTATCAATTCACCTTCTGCCTTTTCTCAAAGATGCACCATATACTAAATGGTGTTGTGTTTCCTGCCTCCTGGGGCTCTAGTCATTTACAGTCAAATGACTGGGTGGGCCCTGAAACTTCAGCTCGCCACCAGTCAGGCTGGATTGGGCTGAGTAGCCCAAGGTCACACCACAGCTTCCTGAGACCCAGCCACCAGGTTTCCTTCTGGTAGCAGCAATAGCAAGATCACTCCATGTGACTCACAAGTTGCTGTTTCCCCTGCCTCAGCAAGTTTGCAGATCTTTCCGGGCTTAACCACTCTGACATCAGAGTCTCAGAGATTGGGGGTCATGGTAAAGGCTAGTGGGAAAGAAAAATTATCTGGTTATCAGAGGAAGGTAGCCATATAAGGTCATTTTCACACTGAGCCTCTAGACTCCAGATCAGGACTAAACAGCCAAAACAAATTAATCAGGGGAATTCAAAACTGTCTAGAACAGTGGTTCTTAACTGAGAATCCACAAAGGATTAGGGATAAATTTTAGGAGGTCTGGGAATGTGAATAAGGAAAAACCTTATTTCATTAATCTTTTTATTTTTTGGAAGGGGTATTTTGTTTTATTTTATGGATTAAAATCATTATTCTGAGAAGGGCCCCATAGGTTTTATCAGACTGATAGAGGAGTGCTTAGTATAAATAAGAAAAGTTAAAATCTAAGTCTCTAATACAAATCATTCTGCCCCAAACAACTCAGTTATCCAACTAGTGGCCTGCAATTAGGATGACTCCTTTTCCTGAATTCAAATCCAACTTCAGATACTTCCTAGCCCCGAGTAAGTCATTTAGCCCTGTTTGGCTCCATTCCTCATCTGTAAAATGAGCTGGAGAAGGAAATGGCAAACTGTTCCAATATCTTTACCAAGAAAATTCCAAATGGGTTCATAAAAAAATCAGAAGTAACTGAAAATAATTGAACCCATAATTATTGTAGTAGCAGCAAGAGCAGCAAGAACCAACATTTAGATAGCATCCAAATTTTGATAAATACTTTACCCATCTTATTTCATTTAAACAACTACATGAGGCAGACCCTGTAAGTGTTGTTATCCCCACTTTACAGATAAGGACACCTTTCCCAATATTGCTAGGAAGATAGGAAGATAGCTAGATAGAGTACATAATATCATCTTTTTATTTGGTTGGGATGAGGGAAAAGGGACACGGTGATGTGAAAAAAGGCTCTCTAACTTGCATGAAGTTATAGTAAGGCAAGGATATGAAAATCCAAATATCAAAAGTCTCAACCTTGAGTTCTTTCCACTAGAATAAATTCTCTCCCTAAAATGATGACAGAGCCTGACCACAACTTTCCTAAACTGAATGATTAATTTTACTGCTCTTTGGTTTATCTCAACTATCAGAGCTGGCTTTGATTTTTCAGAGAAAAGCCCCCTCCCATATCACAAGCTTATAAGTTCTTATTAGTTTCAATAAGGCCCTTCCTAGATTGAGGAATCAGACAGTCAGCTAGCATTTATTAAATATCAACTATGTGCTAAGCACTGGGAAATGTAAAGAAAGGCAACACATGGTCCCTGCACTCAAGAAGCTTATAATCAAATGCAGTGGTCCTCAAGCATTTTGGTCTCAGGATTCTTTTACAATCTTTAAAATTATTTATGACCCCAAAGAGATTTTGTTTAGATGAGTTATAGCAACTGATTTTTGCTATGTTAGAAATTAAAACTAATACCAGTTTTAAATGTTTGTTCATTTTAAAATAACAATAATTATTATATGATAACATAAATAACATTTACAAAAATAATCATATTTTCAAAATAATTAGTGAGAAGAGAGGACACAATTTTACATATTTTGGCAATCTCCTTAATATCATGCTTAATGGAAGGCAATTGGATTCTAATATATGCTTCTGCAGTCAGCAGTTATATGTTGTTTTGATTGAAGTATATGTAAAAATCAGAGCCCATAACTGTAAATGGGAAAAGAGAGGAGTATTTAAAATAATGTCTTTGAATTATTATGAAAATAGAAAACGTCAGGGACTCCCAAAAGTCCACAGTCTACAATTTGAGATAATGTACCATCCCTACAGATAACAGCCTATCCTGTCTTAAAGGCCTCCAAACAAAAAGAAATCATATAATATCTATCAATAACCTATTCTGGAATCTAGCAAGTTCCTTCATTAAGACTCCATGAAATTTTGTTATGTAGAGATAAGAAAAATAATAAAATAGCTATTTATGTAGCTCTATAAAATTTACAAAGCAATATATACATATGTATATATGTAAATACACACATGTGTATGTATTGTTATTTAAGCTTCACAACAACACTATAAGCTAGGAGATAGCTGCCACAGCTATTATTGTCCCCATTTTACAAATGAAGACATTGAGTCTCATTGAATGGCTTGCCTGTAACCATGCAGCTAGTAGTGTCAGGGATAAAATTAAAATTCAGATCTTCCTGAAACTAAATTCAATTATCTACCATCTAGAATTCTTTTTTTTTTTTTTTTTTTTTTTGGCTGAGGCAATTGGAGTTAAGTGACTTGCCCAAGGTCACACAGCTAGGAAGTGTTAAATATCTGAGACCAGATTTTAACTCAGATCCTTCTGAATTCAAGGCTGGTGCTCTATCCACTGAGCAACCTAGCTGCCCCCATCTAGAATTCTTTTTTTAAAAATCTGATTTGAGAGAGATTGGTAAAGGGGAGAAATGTCATAACTCCTCACAGACCCTCTAGTTATGAAAAGGACCCAGTGCAGTCAGCCAGATATTATCTACCTAACTGCTACTTAACAAATCTGCCCTTCCTTTTCCTTCCCACTTATCTTCAAGCTCTTTAAGTGACAGGGACTGTCTTTTGCCTGTTTTTGACATCCATAGTGCTTAGCATCATCCCTGCCACGTATTAAATGCTTAATAAATGTTTATTGATTGATTGATTTCCCCCTTCCAGAAGTCAACCTTTAAAATATTTGCAGATAACTACAATGCCCACCTCAAGTTTTTATTTCTCCATTCCCTATTCCTTTAACCAATCTTTGTCTGAAACTGTTTCAAGTGTCCTTGCCAAATTAACCTGGATACACTGGATGCATCATCTTCTGGCTGCACTTCAGTTTTTCAATGTCTCTCCTAAAATGAAATGCCTAAAGAGGGAAGGTTGGTGAAACAACAAAATACTTTCTGCTGAAATCGTGACTCACTTCTTTATTAGGTCTTCATAGACATGCTTCTAAGTCACCTTGGATGTCAAGAGGCAAGAGGATGCATAGAATTCTGGGAGCATCCTCACCGTGTCTGTAGCTAAGAGGGCTTCAGTGGAGAGAAAAAGAGTGAACTACAACCCTGGAACATCTGGGGCTCCTAGTGCCCTGAGAGGATTCATTTGGGTCTAAGTTCCTGTTCTAGCCTGAGGCTGTAAGTGATAGATGAAGGTCAGGGAGCATGTCAGTTCTGACATCAAATCATAGAAAAGGTGATTCATTCATGGTGCACAGTTGGTTGTCAGCTTAGACTAGAGAACATTGAGGCGTTAGCAATTAACTTACTGGCATGTTCTACTTTTAAATCCCTTGTTAGCAAGTGCTCCCAACATGTTCCTAATCAAACTTAGGCAAGGGTCAGGCTTCCAAAAGAACCAGTATCATTGTAAAGAGACCCATACCTCAAAGTCTGGGTAAATCAAAGGGAAAGCTCTATTTTAGTACAAAATATGATTTGAAGAATTTGGACAAGAGGCAGTATTCCTCTGCCTTTCAAGCAGTCTTTCCTCACAAGTTATGATTAAGCAGAGTATATAGAGTGCTGATGAAAAATGAGAGTCACTAGTCTGTATCACAAACTATTTGAACTAGCCTTGGGAATTGCAGTTTGTTGTGTTTAAGGAGGGAGAACAGGTCCTTGCTCATCTATGTTAGCCTTGAGGACTTAGGAGAGAATGAGCCTATTCTTTCTCTGTGAGCCAATTTGCAAAAGAAAGGCAAAAAGAGAAAATCTAAACCAAAGAAATAAGACCTGCCTGCTCATTGATATGGAAGCAGAGGTGGGCTTAAAAATGGAGTCACTAGTGTTAAGAGGGGATAAGAGGGAACCACTCTCACTTTGCCCACATATCTATATAAATGGAGATTCTTCCATATTTTAAAGCTTTATTCTATATTTAACAATGTTAATGGTACTGACAATAGACAGACACTATTAGCCCACAATCCATGTATATATGTCTCCTCTCCTCTTCTGTCAACAGTCAGAATATAATTCAGTTTCTCCATATAATCTAGTAGTCATAGGTCAAGAATTCATTATTTCTATTTAAATCTCTCTGGACCTTAATTTCCTCGGCTGAAAAATAGAAGAGATGCACTAAATATTCTTAAAGGTCCTTTCTATTTCTATCCTTCAATAGAATATAGTCTAAGGACCTGAAACTTAGTCCTGGGTCTGACACTTTCTACCTATGTGACTTTGAACAAGCCATTTAAGCTCTCGGGACCTCATTTTCTTTATATGCCAAATGGGTGATTGGACTAGACAATCTCCAAATCTTACAGTCTATAATTCTAGTTCATTACTGCTCCACAGCTTTTCAGGGCAAAGAATGAAAGCATGGTGTCCCCTAGAGGCAGAACATAACCTCAATTATAATTAACTTCATACGCTTTTTTCCCCTCTCTTTTGGGCTATGTATCTCATTTTTCAGTAAGACACTGAGAGCCAAAGAAGTCATAGTCCTTACCAAGAAAAAAAAAAAAAACAAATGATCAATAATAGAATCAAAATTTGAGTGAAATTCTTCTGACTCCAAATTTAACACTTTTGAATCACTGATTTTTACTCTGTTCTCTCAAGGGAAGAAAATGGGAGAGAGGTAAAATAGAGAGACCTAAAAACTAAGGAATAATAATATCAACAAATGCTTTTAAGAAAAAACTGAGTACCTGTGAGTATGTTACCAAATCTGGCCTCAGAGCAGAATTGAGAAAATTTCACTTCCCTACTTTAACTGCACAGGACCATGAGTGTGCAATATTTCATTACACTGTCAGACATGGTCAATATGTTAATTTTACTGAGCTGCTTTTTTTCCTCTTTCTTTTATAATTTTTGCTTCAAGGAACGGTTCATTGGATAAGGAAGAAGAAAGAAATATATTGGGAAATTAATATGCCATTAAGACAAAAGATAAATAAAAATAAGGTAAAATAACTTTTAAAGAATTTTTTTTAAGTTTATCTTATGTTCAAGAGTTGCCTCAGGTCAAAAAAGTTCTGTCAACTTTTCTGATGCTACGTGTGTCCATGTTTGGCTAGGCTGGTCCTTAGATATCCAGAAAACTCCACGTAAGGACCAAACGTTCCAATTGGTAAGATTTTTCAGTATTCCCATCCACTGCTATATAGCCTTCAAGAATCCAGTCCAAGTGTTACATTTGTATTTCTGAGATATTAAAATATTCACAGGAAAGCCTCTAGCATTTTAGGTAGAGGATTAACTGAAACACCAGAAAAATCACACAGAATTAAAAGGCATAAAAGGATTGTGCTCTACACCAGAGAAAGTGTACCTGCTCTAATGAGATTATGGATCTATCTACCTAGTTATGCCCATTTCATTTTTTCTTTAGAAAAAAAAAATCCTAACTTCTACTCCTAGCAAAGTACAGAAAATGCTAATGGGACTAAAATGAAAAGAGGTCAAAGGACTTCAAAAGACTATTTCTGGGTAATATGGGGCTAGCTAAGTAGCACAGTGGATAGGGTATTGGATATGGAGTCAGGAAGAAGAATTAAATCTGGCCTTAGATACTTACTGGCTGGGTGATTCTGAGCAAGTAAAGGTTTTCTAGATGTTATCAGGCTGAAAAGAAAACTTTCCTATAAGAAAAGGTCTATTTACAAAGGCATATCCATGCTAGATAAGTTGTATGGAAGATTTAGACCGCACTCAATGCACTCAATACCGGCATAAGTGTGGGTTTTTAAACTGTCTCATGACTGCAGAACAGAGTCACTTTGTTGCCTAACGCTACCACCTGATAGGACTTTAGAACACTTGGTCATACCTGATGCTTTTGTCTGTGAATTGACAGAAAAGTTGAGAGAAAAAGGTGAATTCCTTAAAGTGTCAAGGCAGGAAACTTTCTGCTCCAGGCAAAAAACAGATCAGCACAGTGAATCATAAGCCAAACCCAGCTCCAAGGACTCGGGGAAGAAAAGCAAAAGAAATTAGGGAAGAGAACAATCCAATGATGAAATTGAGCTGGAAAGGAAGGTTAACATGGGTTAAGTGAGGCTGAGACAATACTGGATAGAAAAGAACAAAAAGAAGGAGGAGGTGATGGAGAAAAAAGGAGGAGGAAAAGAGGAGAAAAAGAAGAGGAAACAGAGGAAGAAGAAGAGGAGAACAAGAAAAAGGAGAAGGAAGAAAGGGGGAGAAAAAACAGGAGCAAGAGAAGGAGAAAGAAGAGAAGGAGGATGAGGAGGAAAAGAAGGAAGAAGAAGAGAAGGAGGAGGAGAAGATCAGAGGCAGGCAGCATAGAAGAAGAAAAAAAGGCAATTGGGGTAAAAAGGCCAAGATCAAAGACATTTCCTTTCCCTATGTCAGTATTAAGGATGAATAATAAGGCAGAACTCCTGAGAACTGTTACCAGCCCAAGTCAGCTTCTGACAGAAAACTGGTAGCATTGTAGGAGTCCTGACAGGCACTTGGCACAATCAGTAAGTAACTATATGAACAAGATGCCCTAAACCAACGAAAGCTCCTTTTTCCAGGAAAAGACGTAACCATCCTAATTCAAGACAAAGATTTAGAGAAGACCTTTCCCACCCGAGATGCAAAAAAGCAACAGATTTATCCTGAGATATTGCCTGGTACAGGTTTTTGGTTTTTTTGTTTTTGTTTTTTGTTTTTTGTTTTTGTTTTTGTTTTTTTATGTACAAGCTAAAGTCAGAAGACCTGGCTCAAATTCCAGCTCTCTGCAAATGTTCTATGGACACCAGTTTCTTCAGAAATCAAAAATTTGAGAGGACTAGACTTGATGCCTTCTAAAGTTCTTTGCAGCTCTAAATCAATTATCCTTTGATCTTTCTATTATTGTGAAAGATTTAAAAGGCATATAAGAGGCATAGTAGAGAAAGAGTTGGTCTTTGAGTGAAGACCTGGATTCAAATTCAATTCTGAGGCATACTGGTTGAGGGATTCTGGACAAAGATACTTGGCCCCTTAGTGCTCCCAGGTAACTTTAGAAGACTCCAGGTTGCATCACAGGTAACAGATCTAAATTGGTAGAGGAAATTTCCTCTCTGGTAACTCCCAACCACAAAGCAATCACAAATCTGGCACCCTTCCCCCAAAAAATAAATAAATAAATAAATAAAGTAATTCCAGGTGGTGGTTTTGAAAGAAGGGAAAGAAACAAAGAAAGAGAAAATTAAAAACAGATAGTAGGAGGAAATGGTAATGGGGGCAATGAATAAAAAGAAGAATAGGACAGAGAGGCCAAGGAAATGAAAAAAAAGAAGAATAGAATGGAAGTAAAAGAGTTGGAAGGGTACGGAGAGTCAATTTCATATCTAGCATGTGTCCCACCTGAGGTCAGTCTCAGAAACTCTCTGGGCCTGTTTCCTCCTTTGTAAACTGTTTGGACTAAACATTTTAGCCCTTTCTACCTCTAAGTCTATGACTCCACAAATTGTCCCCTGGGTCACCTCACCCTGACCAAAGTAATATCCTATGAACAAAATGGAATCCAGCCAGAGCTTAGAGGCAGATCCACATTACTGTGATATAGAGCAGAGACTCTGAACATTTGGGGTGGGAGGGACCCTAATAGCCATCTGGTGAAACAAAATGAGGGCAGCAACTCTCCACCCCTGAACAACGAAGCCCACCACACACAAAGGAACCTAGAATATGAGCCCATGCTGAAACAAGCACAGCAAATGGTGACTGCTTCTTTTCTATCTTAACCCTCTATGACTTGCCTATTAGTGAATCCTTGCAAGCAGCTTAAAACCCAAGCTTCATCTTTGAATAGCCCTCTGGGGCCTTGCTGTGAATCCTGGTCTTAGTCTAATTTCTTTTTCATATCCATTGAGCCATTGAACTGCCTCTAAGGCAAACAGAATTAAGTGACTTGCTCAGGGTCACACAGCTACTAAGTACCTGAAGCCAGATTTCAAATTTGGTCTTCTTAAGTCCAGTTCTCATTTTCTATCCACTGAGCCATCCAGCTGCCTCTTCTGGGTACAAAAGGAGTGCTTAATAAACATTTTCTTCCTTTTCTTGCCAAACTAGCACCCGTAGCTACTGTTAGGAACACACATACATCCCTCCAGTGGCCTGGGCTAATAAAGAACAACTGTAGGATAGCTACAAACTGCTCCTTTCTCTGAGTCAGCGGCTCTCAGCATTGCCCAAACCTAACCAACCATTCTCCCTGGAGATCAGCACCAAAAGCCCAAAGTTACATTCTTAGATTTGTTAGTAGAAGCACACATTTGCCACCCTAGCAACTGTGTTTATAGATCAGAAATAAAGATTTTGTTTTTCCTTATCAGGGGCCACAGGCACAGAAACAAATCAATTAAAGTTAAGTGAGACTTCACTTATTGGTTTTTTTCCCCCTCAGAGAGCATGTAACTCAACTGCTTTTTAAATGAATTATTAAATTCCTAAACTGTTGCATGAAATGTTACTCAATATATTAATGCATGTTTTGTTTGGTGTGGTTCTAAATGAGAGGTAGTATGGCATAATGAAGATACTCTGAATTTGGAGTTGAGACCTGAATTCAAATCCTGTCTCTCACTCTGAATAGCTGTGTGACTGACAATATAGACTTCTCTATAGATCATCTGTAAAATGGGGCTAATAATATTACATGTACCTACCTCACAGGGTTTTTGTAAGGGAAAATGCAGCATAAAATTTAAAGGACTATATAAATTTGAGTTATTACCTGCCTCGTAGGGATTTGTGAGGAAATTGCTTTGTAGGTCTTAAAGCACAAGATAAATGGAAATCATTATCTAAAAATAAACTTCATTTTCCTATTGTGACCAGTTAAAGGAGAAACAGGAGGAGGGGGTTGGTATACATAGAAAAAGAGGGAAATACTAAAAGAGACACACACTGTGCTAAGCACTGGTGAGACACTTAGGAAAGGAAGCTCATTAGACTTAGACAGGAATATGTAAAGTGTTGTTGTCACATCCTGCTTGCACTAAGGTTGGGGACTTCAGAATATGTCATCATGGGGAAATGATCAGTCAATTTTTATTCCTTAGCTCAGCTGTATAGTTAGCACCTCACAATATTCAAAGATTTTTCACTGTTTTTATTAGGAAATCCTTAAGGTTTTTGGGAGGGAGAGTGCTGAATTTGGAGTCAGAGGATCTGGGTTCAAATTCTGACTCTGACATTTACCTTAGATAACCTTGAATAACTTACTTCATTTCTCTGGGTCTTATCTCATCTGGAGAATTGTTGCACAAAGCAGTTACTGAAGT